>NW_006262139.1:3033967-3132548 GCF_000493195.1 Citrus x clementina
CCATCAAAGCCCTTTATGATAATCGTATTCTTATGACGAGCTTTACCTATGGTGAACTGTCAGTTCGTCAATAAAGAAGGTTTAAAGATTTGTCAAGATTTGAAATTACAAAAACGACGTAAGTGGGAGCTTAAGAAGTCTAAATAAGAATTAGGCGGTTTCTGTAAACAATTCAATTATGACCCCTTTAAAACTTCTTATTCCAAAGATTGTAATGGCGAGTGTTCTACTAAACCCCGCAGAAAACATTACAAATCAAAAAATTCTAGGAAACCCTTTCGTAATTTTAGAGAACTTCCTTATAAGAAACCTTCGAGGCCTTATAAGAAACCCAAATTCTCTAAAAGAAAAGAGTTTAGAGCCAAACCAAAGACCCCTTTCAATTACAAAGAAGCTATATGCCATAAATGTGGAATGAAAGGTCATACTGCAAATTATTGCAGGATGAACAAAAAGCTTCATGAACTTGACCTCGATGAAGAGATTCTTTCCAAATTAGCCCCCCTTCTTGTCGAATCTTCTGATTCCGAATCTTCCATGTCGGGAGACAGTGATCCATATCAAGTTGATGAACTTTTTGACTCAGATGACTCTGTATCTAGCAGTAGTGAATCTGAATCTGATTCATATTTAAAGAAAATCAATGTTTTGACTAAAGACCAAGAAACTTTTCTTGAACTTGTAAAGCATATTTCTGATCCAAACCTTCAAAAAGAATATCTTGATAATCTTTTGAAAACTTTGGATTTTAATAAAGCCGAGACTTCTAAAGTCCCAATTGTTAAAAAGAATTCTTATGATCTTACTCAAATTTTGGATAAAAAGAAAACAAAGAAGACGGTTCCTAATATCCAAGATCTTCAGAAAGAGATAAAAGAAATCAAATGTGAAATCAGAGATTTAAAAGAAAAACAAAAAAGTGATTCTGATACTATCCAACTTCTTTTACAAAAACAATTGCAGGATAATTCAGACAATGAATCTAGTCCTGATGATGGTGATGATATTAAAGTAGAAAACATTGAGTCAGTACCCAATGATTTTCTATTTGTTTTAAAGCAAATCACCACAAGAAAGTATTTGATTAAAGTCACTTTAATCTTTTCTGATGATTTTGCAATGGACGCCATTGCCCTTTTTGATACTGGCGCCGATTTAAATTGCATTAGAGAAGACATCGTCCCCCAAAGATTTCATGAAAAAACAAAAGAAAGACTTTCTGCCGCTAATAATTCAAAACTGAATGTCAGTTCCAAGGTTGAAGCCTCAATCCATAATAATGGTTTTGATTTTAAAACTTCTTTTGTCCTCACAAATGATATTCATCATGCCATCATTTTGGGAACTCCTTTTATAAATCTTATAACTCCATATACTGTCAATTATGATAGTATATCCTTCAAAGCAATAAACAAAAGACTTGTTTTCCCTTTTATTGAAAAACCTAAAACAAGGAATTTAAACATTGTCAAAGCTTGTTCTGTTTACCAAAACAAAATTAATGCCATTCTTATGTCCAAACGAGATGATTTATTTTGTTTACAAAAAGATTTGTATTTCCAAAGAATTGGAAGTCAATTACAAAATGACTTTATATAAAGAAAAATCTCCGATTTCAAAAGCCTTATTGAAAAAGAAATATGTGCCGATTTACCATCTACTTTTTGGAATAGAAAACAACATTTGGTAGATTTGCCTTATGAAAATTCGTTTGATGAAAAGCAAATACCTACCAAAGCGCGTCCAATCCAAATGAATATGGAATTGGAACAACATTGTAAAAATGAAATAAATAATCTTGAAACTAAAGGACTGATTGTATAATCCAGATCACCTTGGTCTTGTGCCGCTTTTTATGTTAATAAAAATTCTGAAATTGAAAGAGGCGTACCCAGACTTGTGATAAACTACAAACCTTTGAATAAAGCTTTAAAATGGATTAGGTACCCAATACCTAATAAAAAGGATTTGCTCCAAAAACTTTGTTCAGCTTTCATTTTTTCTAAATTTGATATGAAGTCTGGTTTTTGGCAAATACAAATTCACCCTAAAGATCGATATAAAACAGCTTTTACTGTTCCCTTTGGACAATACGAATGGATAGTAATGCCTTTTGGTTTGAAAAATGCACCCTCAGAATTTCAAAGAATCATGAACGATATTTATAATCCTTATTCTGAGTTTTGCATCGTTTATATTGATGATGTGTTGATTTTTTCTCGAAGTATTGATCAACATTTCAAACATTTAAAGACTTTTTATCTTGTTACAAAAAAGGCTGGATTAGCCATTTCTAGTTCAAAAATTTCTTTATTCCAAACAAAAGTCCGGTTCCTTGGTCATCATATTTCCAAAGGAACTATCACTCCAATAGAGAGATCACTTTTGTTTGCAGATAAATTCCCAGACAAAATTCTAGACAAAACCCAATTACAAAGATTTCTTGGTAGTTTAAATTATGTTCTCGATTTTTGCCCTAATATCAATAGGATGTCTAAACCTTTGCATGATAGGTTGAAAAAGAATCCTGTTGCATGGTCAGAAGAACATACCAAAGTTGTTAGATTAATAAAGCAATCTGTGAAAAATATTCCATGCTTATTTCTTGCAAATCCTGCATTACCTAAAATTGTTGAAACTGATGCATCTGATATAGGTTATGGAGGTATATTAAAACAAAAGGAAAATGACAAAGAACAGATAGTACAATATGTTTCTACACATTGGAATGATTGCTAGAAAAATTATTCTACTATCAAAAAAGAAATTCTTTCTATATATATATATATATATATATGATCTAAATCACTAAAATTAAATATTAAATTATTTTTTTAATTTAAAAGAATCTAAAAACTAGTATTTTTACATTTGTGCCCTTACAAATTATAAATGTTCAACAAATAATAAACATATTAAAGAACATAAATAATATAATATATGATAATATATTATTGTAAAACAATTCTAAATTGGTATGTTAATCGATTTTATTGTAGTTTATAATGTTTTTGTATGAAAAGTATTAATAAAAAATTATGAAGATAAATAATGCTAATTTGAAGAAAGTAAAAAGATAAAAATAATAATAGTCTACCACCATATTATCACAAGATATAGTGATACATAATAATGCTAATTATTAAATTTTATTTAGATACCGATGAAAAATAATAATTAGAGTGATGTTTTGGAGAATATATTTTAATAATATCATTCAGACTTTTTAGATTAAGCAAAAAACTAAAGAAATTGGCTTACTAACTTAATGACTTAATGACTAAAAGTTTTCATTAGGAAACAAACACACTTAACGACTTAACTGATTGAAATTAAGTCAATTAAAGTTATTAAGTCAAGAAAACAAACATCCCCTACATCTTTATTAAAGTATAATCTCTTCACAGTAATAAATTAGTTTGGTCTCAACCATGACTATAAAGAAGTTTTTACTATATACCCAATGATTCTTTTACATGAACATGCCTCTGGAAGTAAGGAAAAGTCTATTTTGTCGCAAAAAAAAGTTGATGATTCATTAATGTTAGGTAAGAAGTCAAGTACAAATGTAAAAAATTCTGCAAGATAATGGTTTGAAATTCAGGTTCCACAAGGATTTGACGAGATAGGTAATTAAGGTTGACCGATTGGGTAGCTGAGGTACACCCATGTCGTAGAGGAGCTGATTTGGCATTAAAGATTTAAATTACATGGCACAAGATGATTGGATAACTACTGCAAAGATTATTTAGGTTTCTTTAATGTAATTGGGCTGGTTTTGGTGTTACTTTTACTATAAGACAAATCTTCACTTATCTTATCTTACTAGGATTTTTTTTTTCCATATATATAAGGAAATGTAGGCTTGTGAACTATAAGCAGTTTTGTGAGTTTTCAAAGGTTACTAGGCTTCTATCGGCTCCTAGGGTTTAACTTTTGAGGAAGAGAAGAGAAGAATGCTTAGGGCTTAGGAAACACTTTGAAAGAAGTAAGTGAGGAAGTTTTTGATGATAAGGAGAGTTTGTAAGTTCTTGTAATCTCTATACTTGGAATCTTTCTATTGTAAAATCCTTGATGATTAATAAATCAAGAAGTGTGTCTTTGTCCTATAGATGTAGGCCTAATGAAGTTGAATTACATGATCTTTTTATTATTCTTTTGTTCTTATTTGTTTGTTGTTGTGTGTGGTTTTTCTGGTTATTTCTTTAATCATTTCACTACTTAGATGAGACAGAGAGTAGTTGATTATTGGTAGTAAAATTTGGGCCAAGCAATGAGGGCATAATGCGTGTGTGGGAGCTACACTTACTAAGGTGGCCCTCCAAACATGAAATGGAAATTCAAAAGCAAAGGGGAAGGTGGGAACACCTCCAAAATGAGTACCAACCACTTTATAAACCTAGAAAAAGGCTTGAATATGTCTCTTATTTGATGCCTGAGCAATAGTGAAAATGCTGCCATAAATATTTAGCTACATTAGGGCGGGAATATCTCCCCCATTAGGTCAACTCAGCTCTATCAGAGAAACTCCACAAGTAGGAAAATAGCCACTACAAAGGGCTGTACATGAGATCACCTCCCAACAAGTCAATGTATTAAACAGCCCAAAGGGACAGTCACATAAGGGAAGGCCACAAGTCAAACTTGATAGAAGAAGTACCCAAGATATTTGAATTTCACCTAAAACTACTAAAATGATCCTACTTAAAGAGGGGAAGAATCAACTATGCTCTCGCCATATGTCCAAAATAACCAAAGATGCCCTCCGGGGCACTTCACTATATAAAGTCAAGTCCATCTCATTATACTGACGTCTTTCTTTACTCTTTGGCTTCTTCTTCATATTTATATTTGAGGTATCATAGAAACCTAGCCTCCTTTTTACCATATACTAACTTGAATGTCAGAATGCCATTGGTGACACCCTAACGATGATTTTTTTTTTCAAGTTCTATGTGCATCCAACCCAGATTCCTTCACAAAAATCATAGAGATCTCTGATAACAAGTCCTTAAATGTTTTGGGTAAGACAATGACTTGACCAGAATTTTTAGTAAATACTGAGATGTCCCATAGAACAGTTGAACTGTGACGTAGCTATCTTGGGTAAATTTAAATAAGATTAGGTAATAAGTCGAACATAGTCGAGAAATTGCAAGTAAAGGATATTTTTGCATTTTCTCAACTCATATGAGTATATATAAATAATAAATTATTAAATTAGTCAAAATACATTGAGATAATTTTCATATTATTTGGGGGTTAATTACATATATAAATTTTGACAAATATCAATGTACATCCATAAGTTTTTACATGTCATCAAATCTCATTCAACGATCAAATTTCATTGTCAATATTACAAAAAGCGAAGGTTAATGAATGGTCAATTCATTAAGATAAATCAAATTCAAATAAATGATTGGTGTTAAAAATTGTATGTTCACTAAGGGGTAAAAATATTATTTTGTGCTTATATTATAATTTACATTTCTAATTATGTAACATATTATGAATTTCTAATTATGTTTTTAAATATTTGATCTTATGTAATTTCTGTGAGTTTATTAGGTAAAAATAATAATTTCACGCTATTCGAGACTCCAAACAAATGGACATATGTTAAATTTGGATTCTAGAGGTTCAAAAAATTAGGTCATTATCAAGGAGGATCCACGACTTTTGTTGTGAAATTATAGGTTTTTACCATGTTATTTGTGGTAATTGTAAAATTATGAGATTTTACCATGTTAGTTGTAGTAATTGTTAGTGGAATAAGTTGGATGCGCTTGAGTAAATTGAGTTAGGTTTATATTTAGTTAGTGAAACAAATGTATGGCCATGATATAATTGACTTTATTTATGTGTGTGGTGTGGATTGATCATGAATTAGTATAAATAGGAGGGCAAACACACCTCTTTACACCTTCTTTACTTTTTTCTCTCCAAATTCTTCTCCTCTTCTCTTTGTCTTAATTATATTATAATATTTCTAACATATTTTCAATAAATAAATTTAGTTTTATTTCTAATTTTTAAATACCATTTTTTAAATTACGTATAATTTAATTTTAATAATTATTTTTCAATTACGCTTAGTTAAATATTAATAGTTAGTGTAAGTGACACTCTTAGTAGAAAAATGTGATTTAATTAAATTCAATTTTTAATTATATTAATTAAATTATTTTCTATTTAATTTTATTCAAATTTTATATTTTGAAATTTTGATTTGTTGTAGAAAATAATGGAGTTTAGCACGAAAAATCTTAATATCTTAGTATAAAGTATGGTAAAATGATACTTTGATTTATTGTAGACAAATTAAATTTTGACACATTAAATAATTAATCCATAACAAAATTAATAGGAAAATAATGATAATTTATACAATTAATCTTTTGGGAAATAAAAAATAAAAAGAAAAAGAATATATTAAATTTTATTTACTGCTAAAGTGGATTCATGACCCTAACTAATTTATTTTTATCGTTTTACTTAAATTAAATAGCGTGAATTTAAATTCTATTTTTTAGATAAATTAAAAGGAAATGACAATTTAAATCTTTTTCTGTGGATCGATCTCGGACTTACCGACCTATATTATAAAACAATACTCTTATATTTGGAAGTTATAAGTCACTTTTAAATAATGTCAAGTTTTTAGTGTCATTACTGGAGAAATATATTTATTTTGTTTTTCTTTTATTTTTATTTTTATGTTTTTCTTTAAATTTTCATTTGCCCTTCTTCTTTTCTTAAATTCTACTCTACCCACATAAATTTTTAGAAATTTCACTTTCATCCCATACTTTTTTATTCTATACATCTAAAACCTGCACTTTGACTATAAAAGTATGGAAGCTTTCAAATAGTTCTCTAATTGAAATTTCCCATAACAATAAGATTTGGGCCTATGACTTGAATTTATTTGAACTCAATTCAAACTCAATTTGGACCAACTAGACGTGAATATTGACTTTAAAAGTTACAATAAAGGCCTAATAATTTAAATTAATCACTTAATTGGTTGTAACTTTTAAAATTTGAAAAAGTCTATATATTGAAGTAAATATTCCTTTTTTTTTTACTTTAAATTTTCACAATTTTTTTTTATTTTGTTAGCCTCTTAGTCGGTTTAACCACCCAAATTGTTATTTAATTTTTGTTAATTTATTTATATAGTTGATTTAACCACCTATTTAGTTATTTTAATTTCAGTTAATTAATTTTCAATTAATTTATTTTTTGTTTCACATTTTTTTCATATATTATTTACTTGTTTGTGTATCATCTTTACTACACACACACACACACACACACACACAAACACATGCACATATCATCAACATTGAATGAGGTGTTGATCTTGAACTTCAAGTGGTAGATTAATTCGTAGATCTCAATCACCACCACCAATCATGGAAGAGATTTAAGAAGAAAACTTTTTGAGCCAACTTAATCCTCAAATTGATCAGGGAGACAACCATTCTCAAGATAATGCACATGATTAGAATTAACCAAGAACTTTGAGAGACAACATGAATCCAACCAGAATTGGAGCATCCTCGTGTATAGTATTTCCTCCAGAAGCATCTTGATTCGACTTCAAACCATGTATTATCCAACTTTTAGCAATATTTTATGGTTTAAAATATGAGAATCCATACTTGGATTAAAGAGAGTTTGAGGAAGCTTATAATACATACACTGACCAAATTTGTAGTATAAACATAGTTAAATTAAAGTTTTTTTCCTTTTTCATTAAAAGATAAAGCTCAAATTTGGCTACAAAACTTTAGATCTGGATCAATAAGAACTTAGAATAATAGTAGGAACAATTTTTGAAAAAATTGTTTCCACCTCATAGAACCAATTCATTTAAAAGGCAAATCACTTCTTTAACTAAAAAAAAAAAAGAAACATTATGCCAATGTTAGGATATATTTAAAGAATTGCTTAACATATGCCCACACATTGGTCACTTATTTATACGAGGGCTTGACACCCCAAAGTAGACAAGTTATAGAAATGATGTGTAATAGTAAATTTAAAGATAAAAATCCTGAAGATGCACTAGATTATTGTTGAGTACTGGAGAATGCATATTTATATAGGGTAAAATTATCATTTTATATTACAAGTCTCACTAACATTTTCACTTTTACGTATTTAAATACTCTAAGCTTTTATTATGTGTGTTTTATTATAATTTAAGTATTTTATGTATTTAAGGTATATTTTGGCCATTTCACAACTAAAGAGAAGTCGGCCAGCAAAATGGATGGCAATTTTTAACTCGAAATGGTCAAAAACCTTAAAGGAGCATAAAAGGGGTATTTGGTATTGTTCACAAGTACGACATTGTTTACACATATGATATGATGACGTGGCATTGATCTATGACATGACAACATCCTATTGGACTAATGATGTGGCATTGATTGATTATGTGGCGTTAATTGATAATGTGGTGTTGACCGATGATGTGGCAGGATGCTATTGAACCAAAATACTAAGGTGGCGTCGACCGATGACATGATAGCATCTTATTAAACCGGAATGATGATGTGGCATTGACTGATGATATGTTCCAACGAATCGAAGCTTGCCACGTGGCACAATCTTGAGTGTCCGAATTATTTTCATCTGATGGCCATGATTTACTCATTGTATCTATAAATAGAGGGCTGCCCCCTAATTTCACACCTCTGATTCCATTTTTGAGCTCCATTTTTTGTAATTCTCTCTTCATCTTGTATTTTCTACGTATTTCAATAAAATTAACATTTTACCCTTAATTCAATTATGAGTAGCTAGTTTAATTTCAAGCTTGGGTTGAAGGTGAAACCTCAACATGATCCATGAGCTTAATTAGGTAAGTTTATTTTCTTTTCTCTCTGATTTATGTGGTTGTTTTGACTCATTGTCGATAGACAGTGTATCTTATTTAGATTTTGCACGGTATACCGGCTCTCTAGTGAAGGATCATTACTGTTTGGCACAATGAGCATTTAATACCGTATTAATTAGAGAGAAAGTTCTCCTATAGTATTTTGTGGGTTGTTTTGACTCAGTGTCGATAGATAGTGTATCTAAGCTATTTAGTAGATGGTCTTGCCATGTTGTCGACAGAACGATTATTATTGTCTGGCACAACATACTCTTAACACCATAGTTAGTGGAAGATCATTACCTCTAGCACATTGAACACTTGATCCCATATTTATTAGAGTGAGGATTATGAACAATAGAAATACCCCCTCATGAATTAATCAGAACTAAAAAAAAATTAAGCCCATGGTGAATGTTGAGTGTGAATCCAGAACTCAAGGGTTTCATTTGCATTGTTTTCATCTTTAATTCATTCCCGCCATATTATTCTAAATCTTAAGATAAAACAAAAAATTCACTTCCAACCAACTCACATATACACCTAGAAAATTAACCTTACGCATAATTAAATCTATCTCTTCGTGGAATCGATACTGGTCACCACAAAATCTATTCTATAATAGATTCGTGTGCTTGTGAGTACAATAAAATTTTCACAATAAGTTTTTGGTTCCGTTGCCAGAGAGGTATGTAATTTTAATTTGTACAATTAATTTTCTTTGAAAATATTTTGTAAATAATTTTGTGTGTAAGTTTTAAGTGTGTTTTCATAGTAAGTGTATAGCAGCGTGATAAGGTTAGTATCGTAACTTCTACTCTCTCTCTTTATTTTCATTTTTTTTAATTTTTACGTGTTCTTTGAATGCATGGTTACAGGTCACAGTCACCTAATCTAGAACCTATAAACCTTGAATTGGAAAAAATATTTCGCACGTTAAGACACGTTGTATTACAGTGTTAAATTGAGGATAATATTAAAATGAATTTGCTACATCAAGCACAAGCACCACACGACAGGTCATTTAAGGATTACTTCAGACCATTAGCTAATTTGAGCACATCATGCATAAGATACCCAAACATTGCTAGGAGTTTCGAGTTAAAACCTAGTGTGCGAAATTGTCTCCTATCATTCTATGGCTTGGAAAATGAAGACTCATACAATTATTTGAATGATTTTCATGCCGTTTGCTAGACTTTTAAATATGAAAAATTTTCAGATGAAGATTTTAAGCTTAGACTATTTCCATTTCCTCTAAAAGATAGAACTCCTTCATAGTTTAATACATTGTCTGCTAATAGTATCACATCATGAGAACAAAAGGTAACTAAGTTTTTAAATAAATACTTGCGAGTACATAAAACAAGTGCTATTCGCAGGGAAATTTCAGAGTTTACTTAAAGAGAAGACGAGCAATTCTTTGAAGTATGGAAGCGATTCAATGGGCCACTTTTGAAGTATCCACACCATGGGTACAAGAAATGACACCAATGTTAATATTTCTTGGAGTGACTATTGCCACATGTTCAAGAATAGTTAATGGCAACAAGTGGAGGTGAGCTCATGTCTAATAGCGCATAAGAGATTTGAGAGTTCTTTAAGCGACAAACGGATAATTTGCAATAGTAGAATCAATCATTTCAGAATGTAAGAAAAGTCAAGGGAGTAAATGAAATCCATGTTGGCGAGTCAAGATAAAAAATCAAGGAAGTCAAAGCAATAATTAAAGGACTCTCTCGCCAAATAGCATCATTGATGGCTGGCAAGTCAACATAGCCACAAGCCTACAACTAATTTGACCATGATTCATACCCAAATCAAGCCAATGCTATAAATGTAATGAGAAAGTAGTCGAATTACAACTCTTACTCTAATACATATAATCCTAGATGAAGAAACCATCATATCCTTTCATGGTCTCAGGGATTCCAACAAAATAGAATAACAGCTCTAGCTCCACTAATGCAACCAATTCATCAAGCTCCTCAAGTCTCTCAACCACCACTCAGATCGTACAATCAAAATTAGAGCTACTCATAGCCAAAACCATGGGAAGAGGCATTCCGAAAATTCAAAAATTTGACCTATCACACCATTGACGAATTACAGAATATGATGAGGGCTGGCTTCAATTCACAAGCCGAATCAATTTTTAACCTCGAAAAGATGGTGGGCCAACTTGCCTCTTCAGTTCAAATCTTGGCAATGATCATTGCAAAAGGTAAATTCCCAAGTAAACCAATGCCTAATCTTAAAGGAGTGTATTAAGTGAGTACAAGTTCATCCCAATATCATAAAGAGGTCAAAGCCGTCATGACTTTACGAAAAGGCAAAGAAGTGGACAACAAAGTGGAGATGCCGGTGAAAAAGATAGCTCAAGTTGTACCCTTAGAATCTGAGGACCCATTAATAAATGAGAAAGAAGATAGCAGCCCACGAGAATACATCCCCAAAGCTCATTTTCCTTAGAGGTTAGCTAAAGCAAAAAAGGGAAGTACTATATGTGAGATTTTGGAGATTTTTAAACAGGTAAGTATTAACATCCCTTTGCTTGATGCTATTAAATAAGTGTCCTCTTATGCGAAGTTTTTTAAAGACTTTTGCACTAAAAAGAGAACCGTTCATGTATAAAAAAATATATTTTTAACAAAAAATATTAGTTCCATACTCCAACATAAAATTCCGTCAAAATATAAAGACCCGGGCTAACAATTGAGAATGCTTTGTTGGACTTAGGAGTTAGTGTAAATATTTTACCTTATTCAATGTTTGTGAAACTTCGACTGGGAATATTACACTCAACTCCAGTTGTGCTGTAACTTGCAGATCGATCCATGAAAACACCTTGTGGTATTGTGGAGGATGTGCTCATTCAGGTAGACAAGTTTTATTTTCCTGTTGATTTCATTGTGATTGATACTCAACTAGTGCAGGATCAGAAAAAGAACATCCCCATTATCTTGGGTCAACTTTTCTTGGCAACTGTAGATGCACACATTCAATGCAAGATTGGAAATATGCAGTTGTCCTTTGGCAACATGACCTTGAAGTTGAATATCTTTAACATTGCTAAGCAACCCCTTGATCAAGGCGAAAGAATTGAGATGTGGATTTAATTAAAGGACTAGTTGATCATACTTTTCCTTCTAACCTTAGTGATGACCCTGTATAAACATGTTTAACTTATTTTAGTTTGAATTTTTATATTAACAAATCAATTGATGAGGTCAATGTCTTGCTGCATTCATTAACATGTATGGATATTGACAAATAGAAGTCAATGATAGAGCAATTGGCACTATCAGGGAAAATCTCATCCCATCATCGAAATCATCTTCAAAACTCAAACACAATCCGTTATCTGGCATTTTAGAGTATGCATTCTTAGGAGAAGAAAACACATTATCAGAAAATATCTTATCCTCCCTTGATGGCAAAAAAAAATAAAAAATACAGATGTCATTTACCCCATCTGTGGTTTAAAAAGAAGATTACAGTTGGCAGAACCTAAAGAGATTTGCATCGATAAAAATGCTAAAGACGACAAGAAGGGATGAAAGTCTTTCATGACAAGCAAATTATAGGAAAATCTTTCACATCAGGCCAGAAAGTGCTTTTATTCAAATATCGCTTGCACCTCTCCCTAAATAAATTACATTTTCAATGGCTTTGTTAATTTATTGTGCACACTATTTTTCCACATGGAGCCATTAAACTTAAGAATATAAAGAATGATGCAATTTTTAAAGTTAATGGTTAGAGAAGTAAAGTCATATCATGAGTACTATCCATATAGAGAAAATAGCGCAACAGATTTAAGTGACCCACTAAATCTGAAATTTTTTCCATTTCTTTTCAGTGACTTAACCTTTTGTTATTATTATTTTTTACTAATTTATTTGTTTCTTGTTGAAGTGTGTTTGTTTAATAGTTGTATTTTCGCTCATCACTTGTGCGATGCATCATGAGTACCTCAGTGAGACAAATCATTTTCTACCATCTTAAGAGACTTATATATGTGAAGCGTCATTTAAATGGCTTGATATAATTTTGTCAATCACATCCTATTTGGGATTTACGACCACTAGAGTTAGTATCCCGTGTTGAAGATTGAGAAAGACAACTTAGAGAAATAGAAGGTGATATATGTGAAACCCAATTAGAACTTAAGGTAAACTCAATAAGAGGACGATGGTGAGTTAACATCCTGCTTTTGCATTGTGTGTTTTTATTTTGTTTGCTTTCATGTGTGTTGGGTTTTGCTAGATTTGTTCTTTTCTTTGGTGTGTTATCATTTGTCATCCCAGTTAAGTGGTGGATAACGGTACTCCGTGACTATTGAAGTCAGTTCCTTCAGTTTCACACAATAACTTATGCTCTTGAGCCAAGGTATAGATAGGAACACAACTATTGCAAAGCTTTACAAGTGATTCCCCTCTCTTCCTCAAAATGCACTCGTCATAATCTACAAAGCTCAGTTCGAACATATGTGCCTACTCATGAAGAATAACATCTCTGTTGGCATTCGTTGGTTAATCAAAGCCAAAGTACGGTTAGCATGGGAATTCCCTCCTAAATTTGTTGCCTACATGTCTGGTTACGGGAAAGGAAATTATGCAAGAAAATGAAGAGTTGTACGGCTTCCAGTTTCTTGTCACAAGTGTGTTAGAATGCAATGCTATAAAAAACCATGCACTTCTTTGGGAATGGTGTCCAATAGCAAGGAAGATAAGATTAAATTCATTATGGATGACTTGAATAAGGAGTCATTAAATGATATCATTTTGTCTTTTGAAATGCATCCTAGTGGATATGTACAACATGCAATTTCTCAATTATGACCATTAGTCCAAAAAGAACGTGCACGATGGTTATCAACATGTTTGGGACTGTAAACAACATGTTTGCCAGTTTACAAGAAAACTGGATGGAAAACATATCCTCGACCCAAATAGGGCATTCAAGTCGTTTCTAGTCGTAAAACCAGATGAAAATGTGAGCCAGAATCACAATTAGCAGTACATATGCTTTTGATTTGCTGTTTGCATTATTGTTTCTAATGTTATGATTTCTATCTAATTATTGTTTGTTTCTTTTTATTGTTTGCTTTTGAATAATTAAGCCCCAAGCCTTATGCATCATTTGACAATCGCAGCCCACTTACAACTGTGTATCATTATATCTGTCACCAAGATCTTTAAATATGAGCATCTTATATTCAAGCATTCACAAATGGTTTTTCAGATTTTTCAAATGGCAGCCACTTCGAGTAGACAACTCAAAAACGTTTGTGTCCTTTCTAGGTTTCATTATGGCAAATATAAAGACTTTGTTCAAGCAACTATAGATCTTGGTCGAGTACTAATAGAGAGAAAGATACACCCAGTATATGGAGGAGGAGACCGATGGTTATCAAGACTTGTTTCACAAGCTACTTTTATTGGAGGAAGCCAAGTGATAGGTATAATCCCAGAAGCCCTAAAAATACTCGGATGCTTACCTAGCCCACCAATTAGAGAGGAATTAGTTGTCTCAGATATGAAAAAAAGAATAACTGAAACGCTAAAACATACTGGTGCTTTCATTTTCTTACTAGGGGATCTTGCAACTTTAGAGACACTAATTACATTCGTATCTTGGGCACATTAAACATTCATAAGAAACGCATCGGTTTGTTAAATATTATTAACTTTTACGATGGCTTGATAGCTTTTATTAACTATGCAATTAAAAATTATTTCATTTCATGTACAGCGAAAAAACTCTTTATTTGTGCTTCTACTGCTAATGAGTTACTTGATCTTTTAGAAGCTTACAAACCAGAGCCATATCCCAAGACTCTTACATTGGATTGGTCGACTAATCATGGTAGTGGTAATAGTAAGAAGCACAAATTACATTTATCTCTCCGTTTGTAAATATTTTCTACTGCAGTGTTCAGGTGATGTCTTTAAAACTTTATTTATTTCCTTCAAGACATTGAGGACAATATCTCATTCTGGTTGGGGTGAGGGAATAGTTGACAATTATGGAATAAATAATAGTTGTGTTGTTGAATCCTTACTAACCTTTTCCAAAGATGGCTTAGTATAGAAAAACATCTTTTTAAAAGATAGTTGGGTACGAATATGCATCTTTTCAGTCTTAGTGATGTTTTACTAACCATTTCTGAACTTTTGAGTCGAAGATGGCTGAATATGGAGTTTAGTTACTCTGGAAACGCATCTTCCTAGTCTTGGTGTTTAGTAAAAAAAAAACCAAAAAACAAAAAAAGAAAAAAAGAAAAAACTAAATTATTGAATTTTTTTTTGATATTATTGACTAACCCTTTTTCTCTACCTTGGCTTTCTTGAGAAATTCAATAGACTAATCTAAATACACACACGAGACAAGTGATGGTGGTGGTAAGTTGAGATTTTGTAATACCTAATCCTTTCGTTTCATTTGTGAGCAACAACTAAAGGCAGTGGTCATTTTACCCAAAAAAAAAAGAGAGAAAAAAGAAAAAAAGAAAAAAAAGAGACTCTCACATAGTAACCAGGTATCCTGCCTCAATAAGCAGAGAGTATTCACATCAAAGGGTGAGAGATGATCAGTAAGTAGAGAGTGTTCATGTAAAATAGATAGAGTTGGTTAAAGAAATAATATAAATAAACCTGCTGCCTATGGAAGAAACTCCGATGAGATGGTAAGAATGAAAGTATTGGTTTATTTTGATCAAACCCCATAATCATTATGTCAAACATTTGTAAGTACTAAAGAAGGTCTGCTGAATTTTTTATTCATGGTTGAGTAATAGGGGTGGGCAAAATATCCGACCCGATTCGATCCGATCCGACCCGGCCCGATCCGAACAATTTCAAGTTCGGATCGGATCGAGTGGTGAACAAAACCCGATTGGGTGAAATTGTCTCAACCCGATCGGATCATGATCGGATCGGGTTTCACCCATTCCGATCCAAAAACCCGACCGGGTTGAGACAAAAGAAAAATTTGGCAAAAATTACAGTATCACACACATGACACACTCACACAATCACAGACTCACAGTGTCACACACTTACAGAGTCACAATATCAGACACTCACAATATTCACCACACAATTCAGTAATTCACAAAGTCAGTATTCAGTCCAAACTATTCACTGCAACAATTCAATAATTCACACAGAAAAGAACACAAGCAAAGTAACGACTCACAAACCCTCACTGTCACTCAGACACTCACGGCCTCACAGTCTCACAAACCCTCACTGTCACACACAAACCACTGAACCAGCACTCAAGCTGTCAAGCACAAGCAGCCAGCCCACACCCATTCATGCCTCACGGCCTCCGTCGCTCACCACACGCAGCAAACACACACACAAAGACACAATTCACGAGCTAGCTTCATCCGGCCACCATACGCAGCAACCGCTGCCGAGAACGACGCCAACCAAAGCTGAATCTGATTCACGAAGATCGTGACCTGATCTACAGATCTGCTGCAACCAAGCACCAGATCCACGCCTTGAATCCTGCACTCCACCATCACTCAGTCCAATTGAAGATCCACTCGGCAAGCTGCCCCCGATCCACTCCAGTCTCCACCATTGGCATTCACGGGTCACGGCTGTTGAGTGTTGACTCTCATTATCTCAAAATTCAAAAAGTCTCTTCACTCTCTTGTGTTTTGGAAATTGGAACTTTGGAAGCCCGAATCAGCGAATCCGGCCTTTATACTTATTTAAGAGATGATATATAATATATAATTATATATGCATTAATTATAATTGTTATTTGTTATATGTTATATGAGAAATGTTAAATGCAATTTTGTATGTTAATTATATATAATTATATATTGTTAAATTTTAACAATAAAATGAAAATAATCAGACATTAATTTTCTATTACTTATTAATAATTGATTTTTTTGTATGAATAGTAATGTTAGATTAAAAATTAAAATTAAATATTATGTTACAATATAAATTATAATTATATATGTCATATGATATGTGTACTTGTACAATAGTTTCAACTTCAACAAAAAATTAACCAATTTAATTGCAGTAGTTTCAAGTTTCAACTTCAAAAAATAATTAATCAATTTAATTAATTGCATGATAACCAATAAGTAAATATTAAGTGGTTAAGTGCATATAATGTGGGCATAATAAGAATTAAGAATTTAAGATACGGATATGTAATTAATATTATATTATTTTGGCCAATGGATAATTAGATATTATAAATTAAATAATTACATTAATTTCTTGGTTTTCTTTTATGGAATATGCATCTTGAATTCTTGATCATATATAAACATTATGGTGGAAAATTGGAAATATCAATTTCAAAAAGTTTCATAAAATTAAATTAACAATTATTTGAATCAATTTGTAATACTAACTATTAAGTAGATTTTTTTAATAGTCTTTTTGTGTTTTAATTTATGAATTAATGATTAATAATTATTTATTTGTATGTTTAGATGTATGGACACTCAAGATCGAATTCGAGAAGTGATGATGACAATCAAAGTGTTCAAATGGAAGGAACTCAAAAGACAAAGCGGAAAAGACCAGCGATGAAGAAAAGATTTGCGACGTGGAATCATTTTACTTTACTTGAGGACAATCCAAACAAATGCAAGTGCAACTATTGTGGTAAACAATATCAATGTGAGAAAAGGCGTGATGGGATTACAAATATGAGAAATCATATACTGACTTGCCCTGCATACAAGACATTCCGGGAACAACAAGAGAGAAGTCAACAAAACTTGACAACTGAGGGTGGGGAAGGAAATGCAGGTAATATGGTTTTGGCTAAAGGGTGGAGTCAAGATGCTTGTAGAAGGGCAGTCACCAAAATGATCATTATGGGTGAGTTGCCACTTAGTTTTGTGGATAACAAAGGGTTCATGCATTTCTGGAGTGTAGCCATTCTGCAGTTTGTTATGCCATCTCGGAGAACTATTGGTTGGGATGTTATGGATTTATTTTTGGAAGAAAAGACAATGTTGAAGAGTTTGATTTGCAACAACAAACAACAAATGTCTCTTATCACTGATTTATGGACTTCTGTTCAAAACATGAGTTACATGGTGATCACAGCTCATTTTATTGATAGTGATTGGTGTTTGAACAGAAGAATTATTAGCTTCAGTGTGATTGAAGATCATAGAGGGAAAACGATCGGTAAAAAGATTGTAGCTTGTTTACAAGATTGGGGGATAGAGAGGTTGTTTGCAATAACTGTTGATAATGCTAGTACAAATAATGTTGCTGTTAATTATGTGACTATGCAATTGCTTGCTTGGAGGAATGATGATGCAGTTGTATTGGCGGGTCAGTATATGCATGTGCGTTGTTGTGCACATATTTTGAACTTGATTGTTGTTTCGGGGTTGAATGAGTTGCATGCTAGTGTTGCCGCCATGCAGAATGCTGTGAAGTATGTGAGGCTACAGGCATTTAAACAGTGTGCTCAACAGGTGAAATGTCCAAATGGAACAGTTGTTTTGGATTGTCCTACTAGGTGGAATTCCACCTATTTAATGTTGATGACTGCGTTGAAGTTTCAAGCAGCATTTGATAGAATGGCAAAGGTGGATAAACCGTATGAGGCATACTTTCTCGAGAAAGAAAATAACACTAAGAGGGTAGGCCCGCCTGGACCTGAGGATTGGGAGAGTGCAGAACGAATTGTAAAGTTTTTGAAGGTATTTTATGATGCCACATTGTTATTTTCTGCCTCTTTGAGTGTGATTTCTAATCTTTGTTATGATACTATTGACTTAATTGAGAGATCATTGACTGTATTAGAGGCAAGTAAAGATCCTTGGGTGGTGGCTATAGCTTATAATATGAGGGAAAAATTTGATAAATATTGGGAGTTTTCAGGGAAGATAAATAAAATGTTGATTGTTGCCTCTATTCTTGATCCATGAGCTAAAATGGACTTTGCCAAACATATTTTTGAGATCATTTTTGCCAATGATGGTTGGAAAGTTGAAGAAATGACCAAAGCAGTGAAAGATTTGTTGAATGAGCTTTATGATGCATATAGTGCAATGTGCTCTAGTTCCACACCCTCGATGTGTAGTGAGAGTGTTCCTAGCGACAACTATGGTGGTACAAGTTATTCTTCTTATTTTACAACTGAGGTTGGTTTCCGGAGGTTCCTAGTGGTGATGGTGATGACATTTTCCGAGTTTCTCGCCCTTTCCTTGGGTATGCTTAGAAAGTGTTTGTTCAGAATGAGGGCAAGAGCGTAGTATCTGAGGTGGAACGATATTTGAGTGACCCAGTTGAAGATCCGAGCAATCTTAAGCTCAATGTTTTGCTTTGGTGGAAGGTTAATGGATCGAAGTATCCGATATTAGAGAAAATTGCAAGGGATGTTCTCGCTGTTCCTGTTTCCACAGTGGCATCTGAATCTACCTTTAGAAAAGGGCGTCGCGTCATTGACGAATATCAGAGTTCTTTGACCCCTTGTATGATTAAGGCATTGATATGTACCGAAAATTGGTTACAAGCTAAACTTTTTGCTAATCCTGTCTACAACCTTCAGGAAGATATTAAAGAGCAGATATTCCATATGGAGCTACAAGAAGGTAATATTTTTCTCATACTTTATAAAGTTAAGATGTATTATAACTTTATAAATCGCATCTACATGTACTTAAGTTACTTACTAATTTCATTTTTTTTTTTTGACATTTTAAAGAGTTTGTAAGATCACAAGCTTCAACGGTGGAAACAGTGAGTGCTGATATGAGTGTTATGGATATTTGAAAGGTAATTCTTAATAGATATTATTATTTATAATTTCATATTATATGTTTAGGTTGTAATTTACACTATAATAATAGACAATAGTTGTTATAGTTTTAACTTTTAAGTTTTAAGTCAAATTGTAATATTATAATTATTTTATTTATTTTAGACACATTGAAATTGGCAGAATGGTATTACTTAGGAATTAGGATTACTATTAAATTTACTTGGTGATGAATGCCATGAAATAAGCCACGATTGACTAATTTTTTTTCTTCTTATATTTAATCAAGTACACACATGAATTGGGCATATGTGTTTGTGTTTAATGTCCATTTATTTGTAATGCAACTTAAAGAAAGTAGTTAAACCATTATCATATATTATTTTTTCAAATTTTCTCTAGGGGATATATGCTTCAATTCTTCAACTTGGAGTAGAAGAAATTGAAGTTAAAAGTTGTCAAAGTGCTTGCGAGGAACGGTGGAGCCGTGGAGGAAGTTGATCTAGATTTACATTTAAACTTTGTTGTGTTTTGGATTTTGGAACTTTGTCATTTGTGTTTTGGAAAATGGAAACTATTTAATTATGTTTAATTTTGTGTTCTAAAGATTAATGTTTAGATTTTAGAATTGGACATTGTGCTTTGGATGGAGACTATTAAATTTAAACTTTGTGTTAATTTTATGCTTATGCTTTATGCTTTGTGTTAATTTTTAATTTTGAATCATTTGAATTTAATTCTATAGTAGTTTTCTTTTTTTGTTGGTTGAAATGAATAGATGGATGAATGAGGGAGGACAAGGAAGGTGGGAGAGAAATGTCTTAGTTAGCAAGGTGACAAGAGTGGAAAAGAAACCGATTGAAGAATTCTGAGAAAAAGTAGCATAAGCTGCCGAGCAGCTTGTATTTCTAGCTTGAATTTAATTCTATATTTTTGTGGTGATGAATTCTATTCAAGTCGTCTCTACAAAGTAGCATAAGCTGCCGAGCAGCTAGAATCCAGCTTAGACTATTTGGAATTTTGGATACCATGCATATATTATTTTTTCTGATTTGACTGTGTAAAGTTTTGGTTATAGGATGCACATGATAGTTCAACTTTTTTCATTCTTAAAGATGCAGAAAATTAGCTGCATACCTCATCAAGCCTTTTTTTTGAAATACTGTTATTATTATCATTACTATTTTTATTATTTTTCATGTGGATTAATGGATTGTGGTGGGTTTGTTTTAATGTTTTAGCCCTTGGATAAATTAAAAATTCTCTAATCTCTACAACAAATTGGTATTTGTTAAATGTTTATAATGAATTTTTAGGTGGGATTCATATTAAAGGGCAAAGGCAAAGAAAATTAGCTCCAAATTGCTTAAACTCGAATTGACCCGAACCCTATTTGATCCGATTTCACCCGACCCGAATTGACCCAAATTGACCCGAATAACCCGAATTTAATCCGAACCTGAATTAACCCGAATCTGATCCAATCCGAGCTCCACCCAATTTTTTAACCCGATTCGATCCGATCCGAATTTAATTCGGATCAGATCGGATCGGGTTATAAGTTCGGGTGGAGTTCGGATCGATTTTTATCCAACCCGACCAACCCAAAAATCGATCGGGTTGATCCGAACCCGACCCAAACCCGATTTTGCCCACCCCTATTGAGTAGTAAAAGGAAGGACACAATTTTTTGGAAAAGTTTATTTATTTGGTAAACTGATTTCAATTTGAATTTTGTTATATTTCATCGCTTAATTTGCTAGAGACTAGCAATACGCTGGTTGAGGGGTGTGTTGAGTACTGGAGAATACATATTTATACAAGGTAAAATTGTCATTTCATGCTCCAAGTCTCACTAGCATTTTCACTTTTATGTGTTTAAATACCCTAAGCTTTTATTATGTGTGTTTTCTTATAATTTAATTATTTTATGTATTTCAGGGATATTTTGGCCATTTCACAACTAAAGAGAAGTCAGACAGTGAAACAAATAGCATTTTGAAACTTGGGTCGAAAACCTTAGGAGGAGTATAAAAGGGTATTCGGTATTGTTCATGTATATGGAATAATATATGATACTGTTCACAAGTACGGCACTGTTCACATATACATGCGATGACATGACATTGATTGATGATGTGGCGTGACCGATGATGTGACAAAATGCTTTTAACCAAAATACTGATGTGACATCGACTGATGATGTGACAATATCTTATTGGACTGAAATGTTGATGTGGTGTTGATTGATGATGTGTTTCAACCAATCAAAACTTTCTAAGTGGCGCCATCCTGGACATTCAAATTGTTTTCATCCAATGGCTATGCTTTACCTATTCCATCTATAAATAGAGGGCTCCCTCCTAATTGGACACCTCTGAATCCATTTTTTAGCTCATTTTTTTGTAATTATCTCTCCATCTTATATTTCCTACGTATTTTAATAAAATTACCATTTTACCCGTAGTTCAATTATGAGTGGCTAGTTTAGTTTCAAGCTTGGGTTGAAGGTGAAGCCTCAACATAATCCATGGGTTTAATTAGGTAAGTTTATTTTCTTTTCATCTCTGATTTATATGGTTGTTTTGACTCATTATTGAAAGACAGTATATCATGTCTAGATTTTGCACGGTATACTAGCTCCTTAGTGAAGGATCATTACTGTGTGGCACAATGAGCACTTAACACTATATTAATCAAAGAGAAAATTCCCCTCTAATATTTTGTGGGTTGTCTTAGCGCAGTGTTGACAGAGAGTATATCTAAGCTATTTAGTGGACGGTCTTGCCATGTTGTCCACATAAGGATTTTTATCATCTAGCATAACGTGTTATTGACACCACAAATAGTGGAAGATCAGTACCTCTAACACATTGTGTGCTTGATACCATATTTATTAGAGTGAGGATTATAAGGAGTGGAAATACCCGATCATGAATTAATTGTAACTTAAAAGGAAATATTAAGCTCATTGTGAATGTTAAGTGTGAATCCAGAGACTCAAGCGTTTCATTTGCATTGTTTTCAGCTTTAATTCATTCTCGCCATATTATTTTAAATTTTAAGATAAAAAAATCACTAACCAACTCACATATATACTTAGAAAATTAACCCTACGTATACTTAAATCTACCTTCTCGTTGGATCGACATTTGTCACTACAAAATCTATTCTAAAATAGATTCTTGCGCTTACGAGTACAATAAAATTTACACAACAATTATCTTCACCAATTAGCTAAAAATGCACAACATTGGGACATTACTGGAACTTTTGAATTGACGAACAGACCACAACCATCTCCATCCAATGGAGGGATCCATAACCTTATGGAAGATCATGATTTACAAGCAAAATTTGCATCCTTAGTTATGAAGCTTTGGAGCATAAAAAGGGTGATCGAGTAAAATCTGTTCAAGAAATTGAATGTAATATTTGTAGTTCTTATGATCATTTTACTTAAGATTGTCCCACTCTACATGCACCAAGTCAAACCCATATTCACAGACTTATAATATTGATTAGAGAAATCATCCAAATTTTAGTTTGAGGAATAATAGTAATGCACAATCTTTACAAACACCACCTCCACAAAATTTTCAAAATGCTCAGCCTTATGCATCATATGTTCCACTACCATGGAAAACTCTAGAGGATGCAATGCATTCATTCATTAGAAGGCATGATATTATTAACAATCAAAATACACAAACCTTTTATGATTTGAAAAATACTCTTGCTAAAATTGCTTCTGCACTTACAATTGAAGTAAAAGGTAAATTTTCAGCTCAACCATAATCAAATCCTAAGATTCAATAAAATGCACCCATGGACCAAGTCAAGTAAGTTATAACACTTCGTAGTGGTAAGGTTACTGAAAGATCTATTCTTAAACTTTGTGAAGATGAACACAATGAAAATTCAAAGGGTAAGGAACGACTAAGTAAACTTATACTTAGTGAAGAAATAACTATTGTTCCATCTAAACCACCATTTTCGCAAGCATTGAATAAGCAAAAAAAATAAAACCACTACTCTGAAAGTTATGAAATCTTAAGGCAAGTGAAAGTTAACATAGCTCTATTAGATGCAATTAAACAGGTACAGTAAACACCAATTTTTTTAAAGACTTATGCATTGTCAAGAGGAAATTGCAGATAAGCAAAAGGGCTTTCATGACTGAACATGTAAGTACCATTCTGTCTACTAATAGTATGTTGAAATATAAAGATCCTGGTTGTCCTACTATTTCTTTTATTATTGGTGATCATAGAATTGAATATACTTTACTAGATCTTGGTGTTAGTGTTAATTTGCTTCCATATTTTTTTTTTATCTTCAACTTAATCTTGGTGAGCTAAATTCAACTTCAGCTACAATTTTACTTGACGACAAATTATTTAAAGTACCAAAAGAAATAATGAAAGATGTTTTGGTACACGTTGATGAATTCATATACCTTGTGGATTTTATTGTCCTAGAAACTGAACATGTGGTGAATAATTATAAACCAATTCCTGTAATTTTGGGTCAACCATCTTTAGCAACTACTAATGCTTTGATTAATTGTAGGAATGACTTAATGAATTTGTCATTTAGAAATATGACTCTGAAATTGAATGTTTTTAGCATGTGTTGACAACCTAATGAAGAAAATGAGAATGAAGATGATACTAATGAATAAAAGGAATTACTTGAATCTTGTATAGAGGAAAATATTCAAAAATGGAATTTTTTTGAACTTAATGATATTTGCTTGGTTAGTTCAATTAAATCAAATAAGCAACTTGAACCTGATATTTCTGATACAAATTTATTGGTTGATGACAAACCAAAATTTAAAGAGCTTGGAATCATTCGAAAGATAGAACAATGAGAAGCACCTAAACTAATATTGAAATCTTTGCCCGAAAAATTAAAGTATGCTTATCTTAAAGAAGAACAAACTTTTAATAGGCGATTTAACTTTTTTTTATGTTAACTTTTTTAAAAATCACTTATTAAAATTTTTTCAATTTTAATAGGTGATTTAACTTTTTTTTAATTTTAATTTACCATTTGAATTGTTTGATTGTTTCCTTCTATATTATGAATTGTATGAGTTATTGTGTTTCTTGCTTAAGTGTGTTTGATGATTGTGTTTCTTTTCGTCATTATACATCATGAGAACCTTAGTAAGAAAGATCATTTTCAAATATCTTGAAGAACTTTTATAAGTGAAATTTCACTTAAAAGACCTAATACAATTTTACAAATCACATCCAATTTGGGATTTACGACCACCAACGTTAATATCCCATGTTGAGGATCTAGAAAGACAACTCAAAGAAATAGAGGTTATATATATGACTTTCAATTGGGGCTTGAGGTTAACTCAATAAAAGAATGAAGGTGAGTTGAATGTTTGATTATACCCATTTTTCTTTTTCTTTTTTACATTGTGTGTTTTCATTTAATTATTTTATTTGGCTTCGTTTTTTTAATGTGTTTTGATTTACTTTCCTGTATAAATGGCAAATAACGGTAATACGTGACTTCTTAAGTCGATATTTTTAGTTTTCTACAATAACTGAAACCCTAAAATCAAACATGGAAAAAATACAATGTAAATTGCATAAACGTATTCCTTCTCTCTCTCAAAATGCCCTCAAGAAAATTTACAAATTTCATTGTGAATGACTGCGTTTGTTAATGACCAATGAGATTCTTGCTGATATTTGTTGGTTAATTGAAGCAAAGGTCCGATGGACTGGTGAGTTTTTTAATCCATTTATTTCTTAAATACTTGGTTTTGGTAAAAGCATATTTGTTTAAAAAAAACAAAGAGATCTAAATGACTTGGCTCCGAAAGTCTTAATTATGTAAGACTTTATTGCAATTGGCCACATTCTAATACTTTAGGAATGGTTTATGAAAATGTGAAGATAAAATTAAATTCGTTAAAAATGGCCTGAGCAGATATGTGTAACGTGAGATTCATAATTTATTGATATTATTCTTAAAAAAAAAGTGCACAATTTAGTTTTGGAAATCTAACTCTAAAAGACCCTGCTTGCCATTTATAAGAAAACTGGATAGGAAGCCTATCCTCGATCCATAGAGGGAGTTCAACTCGTTACTAGACGTAAAATCAGAGGAAGATGTGAGTCACAATCACAACTACTAGTAAATATATTTTTATTTTGTTATTCTTTTATTATTTACATTACTATATTTAGTGGTGTGATTTTGTATCTAATCATTATTTGTTTTCTTTTATTGTTTGCTTTTTCTAATCACTATTTGCTTTTTCTTTTTACTATTTGAATTATTAAACCTCGAGCACGTCATTTGGCAAATGCACCAAGCCATTTACAACTGTGTATCATTATGTCGATCATAAAGATCTTTAAATATGAGCTTCTTTTTTCAAACACTTACAACTTATTTATGAAGATTATTCTAATGGTAGCAACTTCGAGTAGAAAATTCAAAAATATTTGTGTACATTTTGGATTTCACTATGGAAAATACAAGGAGTTTGTTTAGGCAGTTGTAGATCTTGGTTATATCATAATAGAGAGGAAATTACACCTTGTGTGTGGAGGAGGTGACTAACAGTTATCAAAACTTGTCTCAAAAATTATTTTTATTAGAGGAAGTTAAGTGTTAGGCATCATTCCACAAGCCTTAAAACCTTTGAGATGCCCACCTAGGCCACCAACTGGAGAAGAGTTAGTTGTCTTAATTATGTAAGAGAGAATATTTGAAATGTTAAATCATGCTGATGCGTTCATTTTCTTGGTAGGAGATCTTGCAACTCTAGAGACACTAATTACATTTGTATCTTAGGGCCTTTTGAACATCCATAAAAAAAACCCTTTGGTTTGTTAAATTTAATAACTTTTTGATGGCTTGTTAGCATTTTTTAACCATGCAATTAAGAATTGTTTCATTTCAATCTCCGCGAAAAAATTCTTTATTTTGCTTTTACTGCTAATGAGTTATTTGATCTTTTACAAGTTTACAAACCAGAGCTAAATCCTAGGACCTTAACATTTGATTGGTCGACTAATAATGATGGTAATCGTTGCCCCAGAAAGAAGTGC
This sequence comes from Citrus x clementina, assembly GCF_000493195.1. NCBI lineage: Eukaryota > Viridiplantae > Streptophyta > Magnoliopsida > Sapindales > Rutaceae > Citrus > Citrus x clementina. The sequence goes on from NW_006262139.1 coordinate 3,060,725, forward strand.
AAATTATATTTAACTCTTTATTTGTAATTATTTTCTTGGAGTAGTTAGGTAATGTCTTCTAAACTCTACTTCTTTCTTTAAGACATTGATGACAATGTTTTGTTTTGGTTGGAGAGAGAGAATATATGAAAGTTGTGAAATATCTCAGTCCTAGAGATATTTTTGTCAAAGATAGCTAAATATGGAGTGTAACGACTCTAAAAATGAATCTTTTACTGCCAGTTCAGTTGTGATCTTTCTTATTTTTTGCATGCATATCTTTAAGTTATGAATAATGTTTAGAATAGGTTGTGGGAAGGGGATAGTTGATGCAAATTGTAAATATGTGTTCTTTTTTTTAAAATAAAAGAAAAACAACAATTTTTTTTTGTTTAAATGTAAAGAGTAACCACTTTTGAGATGCATCCTAACAGTCTAGTGTGTATTATATTTTGATTTTGAAATTCATAGTAAGTTTTTTTTTGTTCCCCTTTTTTTTTTAATTACTCAAATTTGTGAATTCTTCATTTGGTTATTAAGTCATTTCGTTATTTACTCATTTAACAGATATTATTAAGTGATTCTTTACACACACACACTATGACACATACTAGTGGGTTGTAAGTTAATATTTGTGTAGCATTTAGTTCTTTTGATTTGTTAGAGATAATATTTAAGGTACTAGAAAGTGTATATTGCAAAAAAAAAAAAAGACAAAAGAAAAATAGAAATTTTTTTTGAATGTGTTTAATTTTGCTATGCCTAAAATCCGAGTAATTAAGTCTGCAAGGGTGTTTCAACACATATTGCCCTAAGACCAACTGGTCTGGGAGTCATTAGCCCAAAGCTTACTACATGAGTTGTAGAAATATTGTTTACTTATTTATCAAAAACCTGAGTAATTAAATCCATAGGGGTGTTTCAACACCTAGTGCCTTAGGGCCAACAGGTTTGCGAGTTATAGGCCTAAAGCTCGCTACATAGTTTAAAAATATAATATTTTAAAATATGTGTGAATAATCTACTACCTAAAGATAGAATCTTTAATGAATTTTGAAATGAAAATATTGTTTTCTTTTAATGAAACCCCATAAATATTGTGTTAATCACTTGAGCACAAAAGATGGTTTGGTAATATTCTGGATAATGAGTGAACAACAAAAAGCTAAAGAAATTTGGAAGAGTTTATTTAGTTGGTAGTTTAGAGGATGAATGAATAACTATTAACTTGCATGTTAATTTTATAAATCTTAATTTAATATATCGCTTTAATTGCCATGACTAGCAATAAGTTAGTTGGGAGGTGTGATTGGTGTTAAAAATTGTATGTTCACGAACATGTAAAAATGTTATTTTGAGCTTATATTATAGTTTACATTTGTAATTATGTAACATATCATGAATTTCTAATTATATTTCTAAATATTCGATTTTATGTAATTTTTGTGAGTTTATTAGGTAAAAATAATAATTTCACGCAATTCCAAGCTCTAAACAAATGAACGAATGTCAAATTTAGATTTCGAAGGTCCGAAAAGTTAGGTCATTGTCGAGGAGGATTGGCGACTTTTGTTACGAAATTACAAGTTTTTACCACGTTAGACATAGTAATTGTGAAAATTATAAGTTTTTACCATATTAGTTGTGGTAATTGCTAGTGAAATGAGTTAGGTGTGCTTGAGGGGATTGAGTTAAGTTTATTTTAGTTAGTGGAACAAATGCATAGCCACGATATTATGTGTATGGTTTGGATTGATTATATTACTGGGTGGGTAGGGGAACACCTCTCTACACCTTTATTCACTTCTTTCTCTCCACATTCTTCTCCTCTTCTCAATATCTTTCTTATGTTTTAATATTTTGTAATATATTTTTGATAAATAAATTTAGTTTTATTTCTAATTTTTAAATACCATTTTTTAATTATGTATAATTTAATTTTAACAATTATGTTTTCAATTATACGTAGCTAAATACTAATAGTTAGGGTAGGGCGAAACTCTGAGTAGAAAAATATGATTTAATTAAATTTAATTTTTGATTATATAAATTAAATTATTTTCTATTTAATTATATTCATATTTTATATTTTGAAATTTTGATTTATTATAGACAAATAAGGGAGTTTGGCACAATAAATTCTTAATATCTTAATATAAAGTATGGTAAAATGGTATTTTAACCTATTTGTAGACAAATTGAATTTTGGCACATTAAGTACTTAATACATAATAAAATTAATTGAAAATAATAAGAATTTATACAATTATCTTTTGGACAATAAAAATAAAAAGAATTTTTTAAATTATATTTACTACTGAGAGTGGATCCAGAACCCTAATTAATTTATTTATATCGTTTCACTTAAATTAAATTGTGTGAATTTAAATTCTATTTTTCTTAGATAAATTAAAAGGAAATAACAAATTAAATCTTTTATCTGTGGTTCAATTTTGGAATTACCGATCTATGTTATAATTGGACACTTTTATATTTGATAATTATAAATCACTTTTGAGTCATGTCAATAAAAATATAAGGATTCATTTCTACCTATACTTACAAATTTCAACAAAATGTCAATGTACATAGGGATGGTTAAAAAACCCAGTTCGGCCCATTTCCACGGGTTTTGCCCTATGCCTTTACACGAAGGGTTTCGACAAGTGTTAGGTGATTAACTCTAGAAAGTGTACATTTAATAAATGTTAAAAGTATCATTTTTTTTTACTTATAGTGTTGATTAATGCGCTCATAGCTTATAATTTATCTTAATGTTCCCCTAATAAAATTTTATGTTAAATTAAATTATTGTATGTTAATTTTATTTTGATCTTATATTATGAATAAATTTCAAGAATAAAGGAGTAATTCGAACCGAAGGTAGGAGACAAAGAGACTGGATTGCATTAATATAGAAAAATTAATAATAAAATTAAAAAAATAAAAGTTAAGCCACTTTGCCAAGATAAGCAAATAGCAGTTGACTACTATTTGCTTATCTTTTACATTATTAAAAAATAAAATAAATAATAAATAATAATAAAATAAAGAGAAACAGAGAAAGGAGAGAATAAATTAGGAGAGGAGAGGAGAATTAGAGGAAAGTGCTGGAGATAGCATGCAGAAGAGAAGTGAGAAACGGAAGGCTTAGTTTCTAATAGTTAATTTCTTTTCTTTTGTATTTAATTTTCTTGTAATTTATTTTGGAAGCATGAATTTTAATTCATAAATAAATTTATATCTATTTTTAATTTTAGATATTCTAATTTTAGTTATGTGTAATTTAGTTTTAACAATTATTTTTAGTTTAATATGCGTAGCTAAATAATAATAGTTAGGATAAGATGAAACTATTAATAGAAAAATTTGATTTAATCAAATTTTATTTTTTATTATATAAATTAGGTTATTTTTTATTTAATTTTATCTATTCTATATTTTAAAATTTTGATTTATTGTAGACAAAAAAGGGAGTTTGGCATAATAGATATTTAATATCTTAGTAAAATGTAGGGTAAAATGATATTTTGGCTTTTTATACACAAATTAAAATTTGGCACATTAAGTACTTAATTCATAATAAAATTAATGAAAAAATAACGATAATTTATGCAATTAATCTTTTAGGCAATAAACAAAATAAAAAGAAAAGAATTTATTAAATTATATTCTAGTAAGAGTAGATCCATAACTCTAACTAATCGCTAAAACAACCGCTCAAACTACCACCGTTGTTCGTCGGTTTTTGCCACGCGTTGGCCAACACCACCACCATCAATCCATTCCTCTCCATCAGCTGAATCTATCCCACCCCACTTCTCACCGCCAATCGACACTCAACTCGCCGGATATCAAAGCCCTAAAAACTGTCACAACTTTATCTCTAAATTCCGGCCAAAACACCACCTTTTTGGACAAACCACCATCTCCATCATATTCACCGACCTTAAATCTTCCAGATCCACCCATCCTTACTCGATTTCTGACCACCGTCAGCGTAAACCTAAAACTTTCATTTAAGTACTGTTTTTACGTATAACTTTGTTCAATTTTTAGTTTAGCCCCCAGACCTTTTTTAAGCCAAATTGAGAAAATGCCGCCAAGAAAAGCTTATAGGTACGGCTCTCATAAAGCAACTTATGACCAGGATGATGTTCCTAGAGATGAAGCCTTTGCTAACATGACAACCAGGATCTATATGTTAGTTGCACAAATGGCAGGGTTACTAGTCGAACGTCATCGTACATCAGAACGTGAAGACCAGTCAAGTGAAAGCTTTGCTAACCCATTCTTCGGGCGTCAGCATAGAATTGAGTCTACTGATAACAGAAGATGGGAATCTGGGTTGAGAATTGACATTCCTGAATTCCAAGGAAGTGGACAGCCCGAAGAATTATTGGATTAGATTAATTCCATTGAAGAAGTTTTTCAATATAAAGAAGTTCTTGATAATAAACTAGTCTCGCTTGCTGCAACTCGATTTTGTGGAAGGGCAGCAGCTTGGTGGCAACAAACTAAGCTCACAAGGATTAGGCAAGGCAAAAAGAAGATTAACTCTTGGGAAAAGTTGAAGAAGCACTTACATGGAGCATTCTTACCTCAAAATTATACCAAATTGTTATACCAACAACTACAAAATTAAAGGCAAGGTAATCGATCAGTAGATGATCACACCATAGAATATCATTGGCTGGTAACGTGAAACGACTTGATAGAGACGAACAATAAGTTTCCCACTATATTAGGGGCCCACGATCACAATTTCAAAACCAGTTGAATTTACTTGATCCATATTCTATCTCAGAAGCACATCAATAGGCTTTGCAGTTGGAGAAGCAATTTAGTCAATGTACTAGTGACTCAAGCTTTCGGGTTCGAGATAATTTAAACTCGACTTTCCAATTCTGCAATCTCACTCCTCCAAATCCTCATAATAAAACTAGTAAACCTAGTGAAATCAGTCAAAGCAGCAAAACCCAATCCTTAGGTTCGGGATTACGCTATTTTAATTGCGGAGAAAGTGAGCACCGAATGACAGAGTGCAAAAAGGGAAGAAAGTACAGAAAAGGCTTATTCGTAGTGATGAGGAAATGAAGACTACCAGGAGGAAGAAACTGAAGAGTTCGTTGAAGAGCTAACTTTTGATAGTAGCGGCAGTGCACAATCTATTGAAGAGCATGGTGATAGCGGATCAATGTTGATCGTAAATCGCACATTCTTTACTTTTAAAGGTCAAGACAAAGACAAGTGGTTACTATAAAATATTTTCAGACTACTTGCACTATTGGGGGAAAAGTATGTCGTATGGTCATAGACTCAGGTAGTTACGAGAATGTTATATCAAAGGAAGTTGTAACGCAATTAAACGTAAAGACAAAACCTCATTAAACCCCGTACAAGCTCACTTGGTTGAAGAAAGACAATCAAGTAACTGTATCTAAATGTTGCTTAGTTTACTTATCCATTGGATCGACCTATAAAGACCAAGTTTGGTGTGATGTTTAGGCTATAGATGCTTGTCATTTATTACTGGGCCGACCCTAGCAGTATGATAGAAACATAACACATGATGCGAAAAAGAATACTTATAACTTTATGTTTAACAACACCAAGATCATTCTTCTACTTAATAAGGAGCTCACTCTTCAACAAGACTTGTGTAATTATTTGTAAGGTAAGAAGTAGTTTATAGATGTTGTAACAAAGAAAAAAAAGGGTTTATGTTTTATTGAGAAAAGAGAGCCACAGTAATTCAAAGATTTCTGAAGCTGTGACACCTATACTAGAGGAAATTTAAGATTTGTTCCCTAACGAGCTACCACAGGGCTTACCACCTCTTCAGGATATACAACACCAAATTGATTTGGTTCCAAGTTCTACATTACTAAATCGACCTCATTATCGTATGAGTCCTACAGAACATGAGGAATTGAAGCGTTAAGTAGAAGAATTACTAGAAAAAAGGATTTATTCGTTAAAGCATTAAACCTTTATTTTCCTTTTTTTTTTCATGGTTTAGGATATTTACTACTAGTATAAATATCCCTTGATTGTAGCCTTTGAAAACAAATTCAAGTTCAATAATATTTTCAATTTTCAAATCTCTACATGAGTATTTGAGTTAGTTAATTCTTGGTATTCTGTGGAATCAACGAAATTTGTGGTATTCTTTTGAATCAATGTAAATTTAGTTTGTTCTTTTATTCCACTATTCTCTAGAATCAATGGAATATTTCGAACTCTAAACTTCTGCTGCATCAATGATGCATTAAAATTACATTTTAAACAGAAAACAAAAATGCCTTTGGTGTTGAAGAAAAAACATAAATACAAAACAAAGCTAAAAAAGCTCTTCAGTAAAGAAAACACCTCCCCTCTTTGTCCATTTTCAATATTTTTGCAACAAGAAAATTGCTATGCAATTTCAAAACATATTATATAACCAAGAGGCCAAGTACTAGTGAAATTTCATACAATCAATAGTTAACAGCCTTCAACTAACAAAGTCAACCATACTTAAATCCCATGTTACTAAAACCATTCATATCTACAACATATCAAAGAATGAACATGAGTAATGAACAAGTAGTGTTATATGATCAGCTTACCATAACCAATTTATAGCCAAGAGATACAACCAAGATTGCTATCTAAAAACAATAGCCAATTACATACATTCATCCATCACCAACTTGATTTGAAAACTCCAAGTATTTTCTTTTAAAGTGGTTCAATAATTCTCTACATCTATAATATTATAACCTAAGCAGTTCAATACATAATCATTAGAATGCAAAATAAACTAAACCTCAAAAGAGATGTTTTGTGTTCGATATTAGTGACACTCATGCTAGTAATGATCATGTATGTGCCACATGGTCATTGGATGCACATTTATAATAACATAATCAAAGTAGTATGTTACCTCATTTAACATTAAGGTTGGGGAGGTTGGAGAAATGGCCATGCTTAACATGCTTGAACTCCCACAATTGCTTAAAGTTATTCCACGACTTCACCGAAATTTTAGCTTCGTATATCTTTTTCTTGCCAGTATTAATCACTTGTAATATAAAATAATATAACTTGCCAGCAACCACCTGTTTCTTGGCTTTCAACACCCTTGCAAACTCGAGAAGGGCATTCTATATAATCCAAAATTTCTGCAAATTATAGAAAAACAACTAAGTTTCAAAGAAAATTTTAAACCACCACATAAATCATCATGTAATTAATTGATTTGATTAACTACTCAAGAAGAATCATTAAAACAAAATGGATAAAAAAAAATAGAAATGACCTCCTTCTTATTGTGTTCTTGAATGGCAAAATGGACAAGGCCTTCGATATCAGCATTCTTTCAATTGCTCCCATAATCATAAATGCCTCCGGGTCTCATTTAAATGAAATTACCTTCTCTACAAAGACCCAATTTAATAAACTCATAAATGAAAATGCTCAAAACTATCACATAGTATCAATTCATCTTAATTATGTATCTAACTCTTTGCTTCCGTGTCCAACACAAACTAAATACTTGGGTTTCTAGATGAAGAATTTTCCAATTGAATTTATAGGTGCCGAGATGCAGTAGTAGTAGCGGCACCAGTCGATCCTCAACAAACTGTAGCAGCAGCAATAGCACCATTCGAGATAAAGAAGAGAGACAGTAGCAGTCGATTTTGGTTGTAAAATTGTGATGAATAGAGAGAGAGTTATGATGAATTATAGTTGAAGAATTGTGATGGAGAGAGAGATGTGAATTTCAATTAGGATAAAGAGATAATGCTTGGGGTTTTGTTTTGCAAATTTTTTATGATTTAATTTGTAATTCGTTGAGAACATGTTAAAGACGTTCTCAATTTTATAACAATAAAAAAGAATATGAATTATTTGTTTTATAATTTATTTTTTGAATCCAGCCCACCGAACATGAATTAGATCTATACTCTCAAAATGAAAATGGAAACAAGCCTTGAAAAATGATATCAAACGGGCCCTAAATCATTACTTTTACTCAAAAGTCAGGAGAAACTCTTTAACAGTGTTAGGATAAGTATAAGGAATTACTTAATATTTGCCCGCACCATAGTTTTGAGGCATAAGGGTTAGTGTCATATTTCTACGAGGGACTAACATCCCAAAGTAGGTAGGTAGTTGAAATGATGTCCAATGGTGAGTTTAGAGATAAAAGTCCAACAAGTGCATTAGATTATCTTGACTAATTATCTGAAAATGCACAACACTAGGACATTGTTTGTTCTTATGAGTCATCGAGTAAACCTCAATCATCTCCATTGAGAAATTTGTATCCTTAGCTAGAAAGGCCAAAGCATTAGAGTCGAAAAAGAGTGATCATGTTAAATTTGTTCAACATATTTCCTGTCATGTTCGCAGATCCATTTACCATTTTACAAGGATTGTCTAACTTTTCCAGCTTTTAAAAAAAATCTGCATGAACAAGCAAATGCCATAGACAATTCTAAAAGATCGAATTCCAACTGATATTTACCTACAACTCCGCTTGGAGAAACCACCCAAATTTCAGTTGGAGAAATGACAATCATGCACAACCTTCACAGCTACCTACCCCACATCGGAATTTTGAAAATTTCTAGAGTTACCCACCTTATGTCCCACCACCAAGAAAAACTCTTGAAGATACACTGCGTTTATTTATTGAAAAACAAGAGTCATCAATAACCTAACAATGCAAACCTTGACCAATTTGACAGATACCATCTCCAAACTTACATTAGCCCTCAACATTCATGAAAAAGGTTTGTTTATTTCTCAGCTTAAACTAAATCCTAAGAGTCAATAACACCCTCAGAGGGGTAGTACTGGATACCAAAACATGAGCCAAGTTAAATAAGTTATAACTCTTCGTGGTGGTAAAGTTGTTGAAAAGCACATTCTTGATCATCGTAAAATTGGTAAGGAGTCAATTTCAGAGAGTAAGAAAGAGTCTAACGAACCTTTAATCTATGAAGAAATAACCAACTCTCCTCCTAAAGACTTGTGCACTATTAAAAAAAGAAACATAAGGTGTAAAAGAAAGATTTTTAGTAGAGCAGTAAGTTCCATTTTTTTAACCAATAATGCCATAAAATTCAAAGATCCTGATTGCCCAACTATTTCTTACATTATTGGAACTATCAAATTGAACATGCTTTACTTGATCTCAGTGCTAGTCTTAATTTATTTTCATACTCAGTATATCGACAACTCAATCTTGGTGAGTTAAAGACAACCTCTACCATCGTTTACTTGCCGATAGGTCGATTATGGTACTAAAAAGGATAATTGAAAATGTATTAGTCTAATTGCTGAGGAATATTAGCAAATTTCTATTATATTAGGTCGATCATTTCTAACCATCATTAGCGCTTTGATTAATTGCATGAATATAATGATGAAGTTATCTTTCAGCAATATGACATTGGAACTCTTAACATGTGTAAAGGACCTCTTGACAAAGAAGATGATGATAATGAGAATGGGGATATTAAACTCATACCAATTATTGAGGAGCATATTCAAGATGAGAAATCTACAAAATCTACAAAAATTTGTTTTGCAGATTTTTTTGATCAAATAAGGATTAAAATATGATATTGCTAACATATGCTCTGTATTTAATTCTACGTAGGTGACAATGACCAATTGAACTTTGAAGAGCTGATATGACCCGAAGAGACAAAGGAAGAAGAAGCACAAAAGCTTGACTTAAAGCCCTTACATGAAGAATTAAAGTATGCATATCTCGAAGATCAACAAACCTATCCAGTGGTAATTTATTCCCAACTCACAAGTGACCAAGAAGGTAAGCAACTGGCTGCTCTAAACTGAAATACTAGATATACAACCCAAAAAAGGGAGGTGAATTGGGTTTTTAAAAAACCTTAAGCAACTTAAATCACACAACAAATCAAAACAATCCCTTAATAAAATTAATAATGATAAATTTAACAATAAATAAAATTAAAAAGATAAGGGAAGAGAAAGCAAACACGATATTTTTGTGTGGTTGGGCAAACCTGCCTACGTCAACGTCTCCAATCACACTGAGTTTGAGGATTCCATTAATCAAACCTTTTACCTTAAGGCTTTAAAATCTTTACAATTGACTTCTAAGATGTCAATCAACCTTTACAATCATAGGTTATCCCAAATCTCTTAACCCAAGTGTTTCTCACATTTACAATCACTCAAAATAAAGATTACAAAGAATTTCCCCCACACAATGTATGTGTTTACAAATAAAAGTTTAAAGTGCGATTTTATGAAAGAATAACAAGTTTTTAACACAAGAAAGATTTAATATACAACGACAAACTCAATGATAATCATAGGATCCACTTTAATTTGAATTTGATTGAGCCTTTTTATAAATAGATATAAAAACTAGTCGTTGTTGACTTTCTACGCATAATCAAATTGCCGTTATCTACTGTCGGATCACCGTTTTGACTTGTTCAAGTTATCGTTATGCCAATTTTTGAACTATCGGTTTACCATTTGGAGTTGTCAGTTTGTCGTTTAATTCTAGAGACCTGCAAGACATTTATTGACCAACCGTTTGTGATAAACAACTTACCGTTTACAATATAATTCCTCTATAAAATTTGTTCGTTAGCCATTATTGGTAAGCGGTTTCCTGATTCCAAATAATTTGCTCTCTGGAATTTATCGATTAGCCATTTCTAATAAACGGTTCACCGTTATCTTCCAAAATCAAGCTTCAATGTTTCTTTTAGAAAACGGTTTGCTAACTTACAATAAACGGTTATCCGTTTATTTCAAGAATCTTATTAAAGCCTAAGGAACTTTATACGGCCTAAGAATTTAATCAATTAAAGACTCCAACTTTGTTAATCTTAGTTTGTTATTATCAAAATCAATGTTATATAAATATTTATGTTAACATAAACAGGCGCAAAACTATAATTGGTTGGACCTTGAAAGACATTAAGGGCATTAATCCTTTAATTTGCACATATAAAAACCACTTAGAGGAAAATTTCAAAATAACCCATCAACCACAAAGAAGACTAAACTCTTATATGAAAGAAGTGGTAAGGAATGGGGTCCTTAAACTACTAGATGTTAGAATAAACTATCATATTTCTAATAGTAAATGAGTAAGTCCAACACAAGTAGTACTAAAGAAATCTAGAATAACTATTGTGAAAAATAAAAAAAATGGTGAATCAATCCCAACATGAATCCCATCTAGTTGGCTCATATGCATTAACTATAGAAAATTAAACGATGCCTCTAGAAAAGACCATTTTCCCCTTCTTTTTTTAGACCAAATTCTTTAGAAAGTAGTAGGACACCCCTATTACTACTTCCTTGATGGCTACTCAGACTATTATCAAATTCTTATAGCCTAAGAAGACTAAGAAAATGTCATATTCATATCTCATTCGGAACATTTACACTTAGAAGAATGCATTTTCGACTTTGCAATTCTCCTGCCACATTTCAAAGATGCATGCTAAGTATTTTTAGCGACATAGTTGAAAATTAATTGGAAGTTTTTTATGGATGATTTAATTGTATTTGAAAATTCTTTTGATAATTTAGAAAGAGTCTTGGAAAGGTGGAAAGAAAAATGATTTTTCTTAAATTGGGAAAAATGTTATTTTATGATGATTTCTAGAATTATCTCGGCCCATATAGTGTCTTTTAATGGAATTGAAGTTGATAAAGCCAAATTTGAAGTCATTTCAAAATTACTCTCACCAAAGACAATTAAGGAGGTCCGTTTCTTTTTAGGACATGTTGGGTCTTATAGGAGGTTTATAAAATATTTTAGTACTATATTTAGACCACTTTGTAGCCTCTTGATAAAAGTCACACCACTTAAATGGAAAAAAAAATTGTCATAAGCCTTTGAAATGATAAAAAGTCTTTTAACATCAGCCCCTATAATGCAACCCCTTGATTGGTTTTTACCTTTTGGGCTAATGTGTGATGCTAGTAATTATGTAGTTGGAACTGCTCTAGGAGAAATAAAAGAAATTAAGCCTTTTGTCATCTATCACACAAGTAGAACTTTGAATAGTGTTCAAATGAATTATACTATCACTAAAAAAGAACTACTTGTCGTAATATTTGTTTGGATAAATTTTGTTTATATTTAATTAGTTCATTCACTACTGTTTATTTTGAACATGCTGCTATTAGATATTCAATGTCTAAATAGGATGCCAACCCAAGATTAATACGATGGACTTTGTTACTCTAAGAATTCAACCTGACAATCAAGGACAAAAAGAGTGACGAAAATGTTGTTGCAGACCCTTTTTTAAGATTTACAAATGAGTATTCAATTGATACAATGCCCATAAATGATTCTTTCCTTAATGAATTTTTATTTTCCATACATAATATGCCTTGGTATGCTGACATTGTTAATTATCTTGCAAGAGGTGAAATGCCATTTGATTGGAACTCTTAGGATATGAAGAAATTCTTAACAGAAGTAGTGTCATTTAATTTTGTCATTCTGAAGTATATGGTGGTCATTTTTCTTCAAAGAAGGTAGCTACAAAAATATTACAGTTTGGATTTTATTGGCCTACATTATTCAAAGATTCGTATTTGTTTTGTAAAATGTGTAAAAATTGTTAATATAAAGGTCCATCTCAAATTAAAACACGATACCTTTAAATCCCATCCTTGTCATTAAAATATTTGATTGCTGGGGAATTGATTTTGGGGGCCCTTTTCCATCAAAATTTGGATTTGTATATATTTTTGTTGCTGTTGGTTATATTTGAAAATGGATTAAAGCGACTCCTTGTAGGCATAACTATCATAAAACTATAATCCATTTTTTAAAAGAAAATCTTTTGAGTAAATTTTGAATCCCTTGAGCCATTGTAATAAGTCATTTGAGTCTTTAATGAAGAAATATGAAATTACATATAAACTTGCTACCCCTTATCAAACAAGTGGTCAAGTTGAATTAACATATACGAAAGTAAAACAAATTTTGGAAAATATGGTTAACCCAAGCTGCAAAGATTGGTCTATTTGACTGACTGGTGCACTTTGGGCCTCCTGCACTGCATTTAAGACATCTTTAGGAATGACAACTTATTGGTTGGTTTATGGTAAACCTTGCCACTTACAAGTTGAACTTGAGCATATATAATTTTGGGCTGTTAAAACTTTTAATTCAAATCTTGATGCTGGTAATGTTGGTAAATTGTAATTGAATGAACTTGAGGAAATAATGAATGATACATATGAGAATTAAAGAATTATTAAGGTAAGAACTAAAGCTTTTCTTGATAAAAGAAATTTTCGGGAAAAAAAATGAGATTACTGAAAAAGTGTTGCTTTATAATTCTTGTTTTCATTTGTTTCCAGCAAAGTTAAAGTAAAAGTGAAGTGGCCTATTTGTTGTAAAATGTGTATATGCATATGCGGCTGTAGAAAATGGTATAAGATTAAAACCATATCTAGAATACGGACCACATAAAGAGGACAACGAAATAAATTTGAGTGATCCACCATATCTTAATTAAGTCTTATTTGTTTTTAATGGGTGATTTTTTTTTTTACTGTTATTTTACTGTTTGAACTGTATGATTGTTTCTTTTTATGTCTTGAATGATACGCATTATGATGTTTCTTGTTTAAGTGTGTTTGTTCGATAATTACATTTTATTTCATTATTTTTAATATATGTCATGAGTACCTCAATAAGAAACTCATCTTAAAACATTTTGGAGAACTTCTATGTATAAAATTTCATCTAAGAGGCTTGATACAATTTTATAAATCACATGTAGTTTAGGATTTACGACCACCAATGTTAGTATCTCATGTTAAGAATTTAAAAAGAAAACTCAGGGAAATAGTGGGTGGTTTATATGATTCTAATTATAACTTGAGGTTAACTCAAAAAAAGGACAAAGGTGAGTTAAGTATTTGGTTATATCCATTTTTTTTAACATAGTGTATTTTCATTTTTTTATTTTGTTCACCTTCATGTTTGACACGATTTTGCAGAATTGAATTTTTTAATGTCTTTTAATTCATTGCCCCATGTAAATGGCGGATAATGGTACTCTGTGAATTTTTTAATTGGTATCTTCAGTCTCTCACAATAACTGAAATCACAAAATCAAGTATGAAAAAAATACAATGTAAATTGCATAAGCATTTTTCTTCTCTCCCTTAAAATGCTTTTAAAAATATTTACAAAGTTTGTTATGAACCATTGTATTTTTAAATGATCAATGACATTCCTTTTGACATTTGTTAGTTAATTGAAGCAAACGTCCAATTGGCAGGTGAGTTTTTTTATCTATTTGTTTCTTACATATCTAGTTTTGATAAAAGCACATTTGTTAAAATAAGGAGGCTAATTGACTTGGCTCTAAATGTTCTACCTATGTAGGACTTGATCGCAATCAACCACATAGTAAAACTTTAGGAATGGTTTCTGAAAATCGTGAAAATAAAATTAAAATAATTAAAGATGGACTAAGTAAAGAGTTGTTAGATGATATCTTATGATCTCTTGAGATACATCCAAGCAGATATGTGCAACGTGAGATTTATAATTTATGGAAACTATTTCAAAAAGAAAGTGTATAGTTTAATCTTGGGAATCTAACTCTAAAAGACCTTATTTGCAAATTTTTTTAAAAAAAAATGGACCCTAAGCCTACTTTTGACCTGTAAAGGACGTTCACGTCGTTAATAGACAAAAAACCAAAGGAAGATGTGAGCCGCAATCACAACTACTAGTTAATATCCTTTTATTTTAATATTCTTTTACCATTTGCATTATTGCTTTTAATGGTGTGAATTTACGTCTAATTACTGGTTGCTTTTTCTTTTGGTACTGTTTGCTTTTAAATTATTGAGCCATAAGTTTTACGCGTCATTTGACAACCACATCACCCTATTTAGAGTTGAGTATTATTATGTCTATCATGATGATCTTAAAATATGTGCTTCTTTTTCAAACCCTCACAAATTATTTTTGAGATTGTTCCAACGGCAGCAACTTCAAGTAGACAGTTCAAGAACGTTTGTGTGCTTTTTGGATTTCGCAATGGAAAGTATAAGGAGTTTGTACAGACATTTATAGATCTTGGTTGTGTTATAGTAGAGAGAAAACTACATCATGTATATAGAGGAGGTGACTGAAGGTTATCAAAGCTTATCTCAAAACCTGTTTTTATTGGAGGAAACCAAGTGCTATGCATCATCTTAAAAGCCTTAAAACCTTTGAGATGCTTGCCCGGTCCACCAACTAGAAAAAAGTTAGTTGTCTCAAGTTTGTAAGAGAGAATATCCGAAATGTTAAATCATGCTAACACTTTCATTTTATTGTCAAGAGATTTTTCAACTCTAAAGGCGCTAATTACATTTGCATCTTAAGTCTATTTGAACATTCATAAAAAACTCATCAGTTTGCTATATTGTTAATAACTTTTATGATGACTTGATAATATTTCTTAACCATGCAATTAAGAATCATTTCATTCCATTCTCAGTGAAAGACCTCTTTATCAGCGAAAGGCCTCTTTATTTATGCTACTACTACTAATGAGTTACTTGATTTTTTGCAAGCTTACAAACTAGAGCTAGATCCCAGGACCTTAGCGTTTGATTGGTCATCATTCCATTCTCAGTGAAAGACCTCTTTATCAGCGAAAGGCCTCTTTATTTATGCTACTACTACTAATGAGTTACTTGATTTTTTGCAAGCTTACAAACTAGAGCTAGATCTCAGGACCTTAGCGTTTGATTGGTCAACTAATGATGATAGCAGTAGCTATAGTAAGAAGTATAAATTACCCTTAACTCTCTGTTTGTAAATATTTTCAAGCACGGTCAGATAATGTCTTCTAAATTCTACTTCTTTCATGTAAGACAATGAGGACAATGTCTTGTTCAGGTTGGGGGAGAGAATTGTTAATAGTTCTGGAATGTCTAAGTCTTGGTGATATTTTTACTAATTTTTGTTGTAAAGACTAACTTTGATATATTTGAGTCGAAAATAACTGAATATGGACGGTAGTGACTCTAGAAATGCATTTTCTTAGTTTTAGAGTTTTGTTTTATTTTGAAAAAGAAACTCTAACATTTTTTCCTGTTCTTTGTCGTTTTGATTTAAGGCCATCTTTGTTCCATTACCTAATCATGTTTTGTTTATTCTAAAAAACATTTTAAGGCATTTTGTGTGATCTTTTAACATTAGATGACATGATGATTTTTAAATTTTGGTATCTATATTATCTTTGACTTTGAGTTATGTTACACCATGTTCACCACTTTGCATGTTGATGTTGGTAACAAGTGTGAATTGAGAAATTTAATTAGTAAAATTAATTGAGCTGTTTGAAGGAATATACATGTCATAATAAGTTACAAGTAAGTTTTTTTAGCCTGTTATCATTGGAGAATTACCCTATTTGCCTATACAGCTTAACATTTATTATTTTATACAAGATCTCTAAATATTTTTTATAGTCAACAAAAAAATGAAAAAATAAATAAATAAAGAAAAAAAGTTTGTGTAGTTGCATTTGAAAATCCATTAAACTAGTAGATATGAAAGACTATTTAGAGCTCCAAAAGATGATGGGAAGGCCATCTTTGAACTGTTTGATCCTTTTCTAGCCATTCCTTTTGTGAAGTGTTCATAGTTACCCCTTTTGAGCCTATATATATATATATATATATATATATAATTATTTGATAACTTGTCATCCTATCTCATTTTAATGTGGAATATCACTTTATGTTTTATGTTTTCCATCATCCAATTATGTTTGGAAAAGTATGGATGATTATGTACTCATGAAAATGGTGCAACTAAAAATAATAATAATTATAATGATAAAATAATATTAAAAAAGATGAAAAAAAGTGTGAAAAGCACATTGCAATCTCCAAAATATATTTATTTTTCAAACATATATTTTGTTTTTCCTATTATTCATTTTTTTATTAACGATGTTCTTAGCCCACGTTACGTTCTAGTAAAAGTCTCTTAATTTCAGGGAACTATAGTCTGAAGTAGAAGCTAGTGATATGGACTAAAAATAGTGATGATGAATAAAAATGCATACAAATAATATTATTGGTTTGACCAGTAATTCATTTGACTTGAAATCTTATTATTTCTAAACTGTGAGCATTATTCTTTCATCTTGATGAGAATGTCTAATTTTTTTTTTCCTTTCAATTTACCATTTCTTGGATTGATTGTTTTTATTTGGTTGATATTTTTTTTTTGAGAGTTTCATTCTTATTCGTGAGATTTTGGGATTCGACATGTCACTCTTGAAAGTGGTATAATCAATCTAGCTTTGATAATTGATCATTTTGTATAAGTTTACTTAACTGATTTGTGAAAATGGTTGATGTGGGAATAATCTTTTTTAAGGTCGGAGATAATGCTTATACTTTTATTTAATTGTTATCATTAATCTGGTTAAAGGAGTAAACAAAATTTACTTTTAAAAAAATTTCAATTTGCATTTGAATTTCATTTGATATTATCGTTTTAATTGCTAGGAACTAGTAGTAAGGTAGTTGGGGGTGTGATTAATACTAGAAATGTATACTTTCTATGCTCCCCTAATATAATTTTATATTATATTATCATTTATTTCACTTACAGTGTTGATTAATATGCTCATAATTTATAAATTATCTTAATGCTCCCCTAATATAATTTTATGTTATATTAAATTGTAATATGTTAATTTTATTTTAATTTTATATTGTAGATAAATTTCAAGAATAAATGAGAAATCAAAATTGAAAGTGGGAGACAAAGAGGTTGGATTGCATTAATATAAAAGAATAATAATAAAATTAAAAAAAGAAAAAGAAAAGTGGAGCCACTTTGCAAAAATAAGCAAATAGCAGCTACCTGCCACTTGCTTGTCTTTTGCATTATTGAAAAGT
Source organism: Citrus x clementina (assembly GCF_000493195.1). NCBI lineage: Eukaryota > Viridiplantae > Streptophyta > Magnoliopsida > Sapindales > Rutaceae > Citrus > Citrus x clementina. The sequence continues at coordinate 3,078,662 of NW_006262139.1, forward strand.
AATAATAAAAAAATTAATAATAATAAAACAAAGAGAAGGAAAAGTTACATGGGACCTATACAAGCAGGAAGGCAGGAAGAAAGAAGGACAGAGAGAAACGAAGAAAAAATATACGAAAAAGAAAAGAAGTCATGAGAGGAGAGGAGAATTAGAGGAAGGTGCTAGAGATAACATGGAGAAGAGGGGTGAGAAACAGAAGGCTTAGTTCTCTTGTATTTTCATTGATTAAAAGGGTATGAATTTGATTGAGAAGTGTTTGGCTATATGAAAAAATAATAATAATAAAAGTAAAAAAGCTGCTCAATTATTATAATAAATGATGTGCAAAATTCTCTTTGTTCTTGTGCATCTGAGCATACATGTGTCGAATGTGAATTAGCAATCCAAGATGATAGCTTGTTAAAAAAATTCTGTTTGTTTAGCTGGGTGAATAATCCTCGCTAGGTTTACTACTTTACTTGCTTTGTGATAGGTCACAAATTAGAATTTCCTTGTTGAAAATAAACAACTGGTTACCAAATTGAAAAGTAGTACCAATCATTGCTGAACGCACTATTAGCTTACCAGTTTCATTGTTGCGTTTGCTGGTTATATTATTGTTGCAAAATATGTCTTGATATTTAAAAAAAAAGCTTACAAACTTGAAATTATTTATAAAAAAAAAAGCTTACAAACTTGAAACCTCTATTTTCAGTGATTAAATTCCATGAGTGCTTTTTGTTTGTTCATGACAGAGTGACGTCTCATCACGATTTTATTGCTGCAAGTGCATTATTTTCTTTGTACTAAAGTGAATCTTGGATGTATTTATTAAGTTTAATGGAACAATCCTAGTTAATTTTGATGATTTATACATGCATTTAATGTCATTTTTAATAATTCATGTGCAGGAAATATGGATTCTTGGCTTTGCTTGGACTTATGGTTTGCGCAATTTCATTTGGGATCAATAAGCTTCAAGGATAAGCACTTGTAGTTCATCCTTTTTTTTTCGAATGTGACTTGCTTTTCTTCCATCCATCTTTTTAATTCTTTATTTCTGTGGTAGCAGTTTTATGTTTTGTGTTGTTCGGGAAAGTACATGTTGAAATTTTGTCAAACCCTGTTGACGTACTCTAATCACTTTGCTGATGGCGCAAGCATAAGCTCAGAGTTGACATTGTTGTTGTTAGACCTTGTTTACCCAAAATAAGTGTAACTTGAAAGTACATTGTACACAATTAAATTTTATTTATCTTCAGCAACTATTAACGTATGATGTCTATCATGTAATTTTTTTTATAATTATTTTGTTTAATTTATTTGTGTTGTAATATGTAACTTAAGTATACTGTAAAAACAATGATAATGTCAAACTTTTCCCTATTAATGTTAATACTAAAACTTTATCATTATGTGATTTTTTATAATTATTTTGTTTAAATTATTTATGGTATGTATGTATATGTATTAATTAAACAATTATTTTTTGACTATGACTTAAATGTTTAGTAAAAATTATTTTGTAAAAAATATTACCAAACGCATATTCTCTGTTTTTATCATTTTCAACTGTGTCTACCAAACGCATATTATTATTTTCAGTTTTAAAATATAGGATACAGAAAATGATACAAGACGCATATTTAAATTCGAAATACAGCAACTGCAAAACACCATTTTCATTTTTATTTTTATTCTCAGAAAATATAAATTCAGAAACAATACCAAACAGGCCCTTAGTTTCCAAAATTTCTTCTTTTTTTTTTAAATTTAATTTTCTTGTAATTTATTAAGGAAGTTTGAATTTTAATCCATAAACAAATTTAGTTTTATTATTAATTTTTATTTCAATTACACTTAGTAAAATAATAATAGTTAGGGTAAGGTGAAAATTTTAGTAGAAAAATATGATCTAATCAAATTCTATTTTTAATTATATAAATTAAATTATTTTATATTTACTTTATCCATATTTTATATTTTGAAATTTTGATTTACTGTAAACAAACAAGAGAGTTTGACACAATAGATTTTTAATATCTAAGTATTAAGTATGGTAAAATGGTTTTTTGACTTTTTGTAGACTAATTAAATTTTGGCACATTAAGTACTTAATTCATAACAAAATTAATAGGAAAATAATGGTAATTTATATAATTAATGCTTTGAGAAATAAATAAAATAAAAAAATGAAAAGAATTTATTAAATTATATCTTCCACTAAGAGCGTTTCTAACTCATTTATTATCATATCCACACTTAAACTAAATAGCGTTCCTTTAAATTATTGTTTTTCTAGCTCTTAGACAATTTAAAAGAAATTACAAATTAAATATTTTCGATATGGATCGACTCCGAACTCACCAAATTATATATTATAACTATACACTCTTATACTTAAGAGTAATCAATACTTTTGAGTCGTGTCACCGGGCTGAAGCCCTATATTTTTTTTCAAAAATAAATTATAAATTAGAATAATAAATTAAGATAAAAAAAGATAATAAAAAAAACTTAAATCCTTAATTTATATATCAATAATAAATTAAAGAATCTAAAATTATAATATTAAAATATTTTTTAAGTGTTAATTAATTAAGATGGTATTTGAATTAGAGAGTTTAATATTAAAAAATTAAATTTTTATTTTTTTATTTATTATTTTATTTTAAAATATTTAATTTTTTAATTCACTGTTATTTATAACAACTTGTTGATTATTAACGCATTTTAAATTTATAATAATTAAAAAATTAAAAAAATAAAAGTTAAAATCTAACCCAAGCCTAGTCCAGACCTTCAATAGGCCCAGCCCACACCCGACACTTAGACTTTTTCTCTAATAGGCTTGAAAAAGCCTTACCCGTATTTTGCATCTGAAAACGTACGCCGGCAAGTTACGACATGTCATCAAATCACTCACGTATTTCATTCAAAATATTTGGTGGTGACTCTGATATTTGATGGATGGGCCTAATTTAATCACACGTCGAAAACTGTGGGCGTTCATTGATATTTCTCAAAACCTATGGGTATTGAGGGAAATTATCCCTGCAATTTTCTCTTCAAGTGAGAGTGAACCACTTGGCAACAAGGTTTTTGTTTTTGCATCGAGGTGGAGCATTCATTCATGTAAGGAGGGTATTGCAAGTCACCTTTGACTCGTTTTTATCGTTCAGCCTTTCAATCCGACAGCCACCCTTTCCTAGTTATTAACATAACAAGAGCCGAAGAGCGTCTCCGTGTCTCTCAATTACAGTTACCATTATCAATCTCACAACCCCAACAACAAGTCTGCCGTTTTAAGAGGTAATTTCTTTTCTAAATTTCCTATCCCCTTTTACAGTTTTTTTTTTTTTTCTTCCAGTTGATTATTTCTAGATTAGATCAGTCACCCACTTACACATTTCCTTTGTTTTTCTTTATTTCTGAATATATTTCTTTTTTTTTCCCTACTAATAATAGTAATGGGTTTTGTGAATATATAATCTTAGGCATATGAACTAATGCCATGCGATGATGTGATGATGCTAGGCAACAATCTGGCACATGGGTTTGGTGCACTTTTGTTGGTTGTGTATGAAATTGTTTTGTAGCAGCAGGATTGCCAGCTATTTTTAGGCGATTTTTTCATAGTTGCCCAACAATTATATATCACAAATTTGATTGCCATTAATGTGAAAATGGAGCTTTATATCATCGAAATATTAGATATTTAGTTTTAGGATTTATTTTATGAAGAATATTTGGGAACCGACTTTAGTTTCTGAAGTAGTTGATGATGTCTTGATGAAGTTTGAATTCGTAAAGTATTAAAAGTTCAACTATTAGTTATTTATGGTTATCAAAGGACCTATGTAGTTTTTCTTTTTAAACCTGGGATCATTATTGTCCTTAGATAGTGCTGGCAACGTCAAAGTCATGGCATTGTCCTAAAAAAGTTTTTGTCCATAATGAGTTGAATTTGAAATGCACCTATTTAGAAAGATAAAGGAGTGTGACATATGGTTTTATGAACGTTCTACATGACTATTTTAAGCAACTTCTTGGATTTTTTACCTGAAGGCAGAAGTGTACCATCTAATTTTCGTAGCTCTTATGAGTTACAAATGGATCCTTGTCATTTGTATGAGTGGAGGTAGAAAAAGATTGCGAGTATAGTTTTAAAAAAGCCTAAGAATATCTACAAGTAGATATATATTGTAACGTGGTCTATAATTGATTCAGTCGTTAAGCTTAGTGGATATATGACCTTAACAACCTACCAGAAATTTTAGAGGACCACTGGCTCCTACAGTAAGGCATTAGTTTATGCTTAGCATTGAACCAATGTAGCCATTGCAAATTGATTGATAATTGCTGTATCGAAAAGCACAATTGGTTTGCCTTTGCTTGACTTCCTACAAATTACGTGTCTCTGCTTGTGTGCTATTCATCATTACTGTCATTCAGAAATTGTAAGTGCACAGCACACTGAGTGTTTAGGGGTTACAAGGGTTATCCAAAGTTTAAATCGTTAATCATGTTGCCAACAAATTTGTTGGCATGGCCAAGTGTTGTCTGGTTAGTTAGGTTATATTGAACCAAACTAAATAATTTGTCCCTACTTCCTGATGCATGATTTATTTATTCATTTTTTTTTATGTTACTATTTTGATGTACGTAAGCTACTTGTTACACTATTTTCTGTACATGTAAAATTATCATAATTTCTTGGAACATTTTAGTGAAAGCTGACTAGATCAAATATTGAAAGAACATGGTTTTATTATTTTTCCAGAACCTTGTTTTATCATAAAATAAATGTTGTTATGCCCCTGGAACTTTTTTTTTTAGGGAATTCTTTTTTAGTCACTCAGATACATAAATTCATGTGTGAAGATTAGTTGTCTCAAAGTGTTGAAATACCATTATTCATATAGGAAGTGGTCCAGCAAAATATTAAATTGTAATGCACCCTCAATGTGCATGTTCAAGTTTAATTCATGGACTTGACACGTGAGACCAAATATATAGACAATAACATGGATCAAGACACAGGTCCAACTTAAACTTATTCTGTGTCATAATTTAAGAATATCAAGGATTCCTAGACAAGATTTCTTGGTCTAATATGGTGGAAAGTCATGTTGAAACAACATTAAATCAACAACGGAAACAACTCTTTGAATATTAGGGAAATGAAATACTTGCTCTTGTGTTTAGGGCTTTTGTCCTTGCTCATATATGAAGTTGTCTGAAGATTTTTTATTCTGGAAGTTAAACCATCAAATGATAGACAGGGACCAAATGATCTTTCTGATTGTTTTCCAAGCAGGTAGCTGAGACTATTGATTGACCTAATGGTAGCCAACTGGATGCACGGATCAGAAAGTTTGCCTTAATTTGGCAAGAATTCTAAATGCTCTGTGTCGAAATAGAAATATGCAGATTGTTGCTTAGCTTCCCTCTTTACCTTCATGCAGGTGCTGATCACTCTACAAAATGCAAGATGGTCAGGATATAAATGTCTCTGGAAAGAAAAATAGCTGTTAATTCAGATGTTGACCATTATATGATATGGAAAACGGGCGAAGTATGAATGTAGCTGGAACACAAGGTAGTTTAATAATGAATACTCTTGATCCAAGAGACCTCAGTAATGATGTTATGGCTCGTCGCCTGAAGAACCGGGAACGGCAACGTAGATATCGGGCTCGGAAACGCCTTGAAGCAGACATGAAGAAATCCAGTGTCCTAAACCATTCAACTACACAGCAAGGTGATCTGCAGCTGAATGGGAGTCTTAGCAATGGTGTAGCCCGTGTTTATTGTAAACGAGATTGGAAAAAAGATGCAAGAAGAGCTACCAAGTCCAGGGATCAAGAATGTGCACTTAATGGTTTTGTAAAGCCTTTTACTTTAACAACTGAGAGCCAGTCAGTTTTTCCCTCTGAAAATAAGGCGGTGACACAAGCACCAGTGGAATGGGAATCCCTTAGCCTGGCTAATTTTGAAACAAATGAAACTAAGGTGGGTCGAAGAGATTGGAAAGCAGATGCTAGAAAAATGAAAAGCTAATGTGGCTATTACCAAAATGATTAGTAATCAACTAGTTGTATATACAAATTTAATACCTGCTGATGCCAGATCCAGTAGTTATGTTACTGGATATTGTAGGGTTTACAAAAACTTATAACAGTGCCGTTAGTTTGTAATGGAATTCAGTGGAAAAATCTGTTGTCATTTTTCTTGCAATTTTTTTGGGCTTCCAATCAAGAGTGATCAATGCGGATATTGATTCAGGCTAAACTTTCACCTGAAGGTAAAATTAGAAGGGCAAGTCGCTAGTGAAGAATGATTATGATATGTATGATATCAATGTTCGAATTCTTGATTATTTGGTGTAAGAATTGCCATTTTGGGGTTCATTGATGATTAGTAGCATCTAGACTAGCTTATTCAAAAGTATAATTATGTGGATAACAATTCCTTAGATTTTGCCGAATGCTTCATATTCCAACAGAGACCATACAACACTTCATCATTTTTAATTATCCAATAATTTAATGTCATGTATTTGAACAATGCAAACTTCACTTGCGCTAGTTGCTCAAGCAATCTGTACAGATTGTACCGATTTTTTGCCTTGTTTTTAACTTTTTTTCTTTAAACTTTACAATTCTATAGATTATTACTCTAAAATTTATTTCAATTCTAAGTACATGTATGTTTAGCACAGCTGCCAAATATGAGTTTGGAGTTTTATTCTCACAAATAATAAGGGAGATATCTATTCCGAATAGAAAGTTGAAGTTAGACCTTTTTATAACTCAAACTCACCTCCTCAAATATAGTTATTACTGGGCAACTACGATTAGTACTAAAAATTACTAAAAGTTACTTAAATTATTAAAAATTACCCAAAACTCGTTTTAACTTCTTTTCAAAGGAAAGATAAAGTATAAACAGCGGGCCAACATGAAAGTAAAGGGAGGTAGATAGCTCAAGTTATTAAAGAGAAAGAAAGTAAAAGAACTACTTAAAAATGGTCGACTACCTAAGTAGAACTCATTATTACACACACAGAGAGTTTAATTTTATATTACGTATTATTCAAATCAAGGTGAAGAATATTAAATATATATAAAACCATAAGTTACATAAATTATTATTTTTATTTATGAAGTTTATATTTTTATCCTTTATTTCTATTTTAATTATATCCAGATATAATAATATATTTAATTTTATAATATTAATAAAATTAACTAAATATTTGATTCTTCACAATTGATAAAAGTAAATGTAAAATTATATTATTATTTAATATTTTATATAAGTTTAAAAGGGTTATTATCATTTCACTACTTTAAAAATTGTAAAATATCAAATGAATATAAAAAGTATTATTCCTTATCATTTTACTGTTATAACTTTGCAAAATCTTTCATTTTACTACTTTCTCATTAAAACCATTAGTTGACCAGTCAGTTGACTAGTAAAGTATTAATTTTATCTTTTATGACAAAATGCACAAATAGAGGTATCAAATAGAAACAAAAAAATTATGCTATGCCCTTAAATTGTTAAATAATATTTTTAAACGTGAATTTATGAATAACCCCGAATTTATTACAACTATAAAAGTAGCAAATTGACAAAAATACCTTTGGATATTTTTGTTAAAAAAGTACACAATCTATTCTCAAAAAAAAAAAAAAACACTTGCGAATCAATATTTCCATATTTAAGTGTTTTTTAAGAATAGATTGTGGATATTTTTGTCAATTTACTACTATTGTAGATATAATAAATTCAGGATTATTCATAAATTCATAGTTAAAACTATTATTAACAATCTAAGGGCATAGCAATAATTTTGTCTATTATTTAGTTCCTCTATTTGTATATTTTACTATAAAGGATAAAATTGATATTTTATTAGTTAACTAACGGTCCTAATAAAAAAGTAGTAAAATGAAAGGTTTTACAAAGTTCTAATAGAAAATGATACAAAACAATACTTCTTGTAGTTATTTGATATTTTACAATTCTTGAAATAGTGAAATGATAATAACCAAGTTTAAAATAATCATAATTATAATATGATACAAAACAATACTTCTTATTGTTATTTGATATTTTTGACTTTGGCTTCAAAATGAACATTTAAAAGTTGGTCCCAACAAGGCATCTGTCTTGACATACTGTCATAACTTAATATAAAAATAAAATTGCATAGCTAGATTTATTATATTAATTATGTTTCTTTTAATAGTTTGTATGTATTTACCTACTATTTTATTTATTATTTCTATATTGGTGTTGTTTTTATATTTATTATAAAAGTTTTGACTATAATCAAAGGATTGCAATGACCATTTAATAAATCACAGAGTCTACATAACTATTTAATCAAACAACGTGGGCCGATGTGAGTGGCTTTTAGCAATGTTTTGCCACGAAATGTTTAACCGAAGCAACTTTTGTAAAAACATATGACTTCATTCTAATTATAGGAGGTAAAAATGTAAAAAAGCCGATGATAAATAGTTGACCGAATCTAATGTTTAGAAAAATTTTTGCAGTATTTTGAAATTTGGGTGTTATGATCGAATTTCACAAAACAATGTACCAACAACAGTCAATAATCAATGTTATCCTCTTCAATCTGTTATAATACAATCTGCAAAGTGTAATTGTCTTGAAAATTAAGATGAGGAAACTAGATATCAAACAAATTTAATTTCTTTTTAATCCCCCTTCAATAAGGCATAAATTTGCAACATTGAAAACACGAGGAACAAATACATAGATCATATAATGCACATAATATTTCATGTAGCTTCATTATATACGTATGTGCATCATACGAAAGAACACACACCCCACCCCATCCATCAATCAAACTTCAACCAAACAAATAATCAATAACAAAAAAACCAAATTAAAATCGACCAATGAATTAAAAAATCTATAAAGAATATGAAAATGCTTGGCATGTTTTAATTTAAGTTAATCTTGCTCCTTTTCTAGTCTCATTATTTCTTTGTCTCAAATCCTCAAAGCTCCAATCCCTTCTCATTCCAACACTTCGCACCAACTTAGGTTCTGTGTCTGTAGTAAAAGCCACAGCACCCGTACTATTAAGGCGTCGATGACTCTTCTTGACCTTCTTCTTAGCGGTAACAACCATTGATCCATGGGCGCCATTTCTTATTTGCTCATAAGGTGGTGGTGTTAAACTTCCAGACCAGCTCCTCTCGACCTTTATACAACATAATTTTTTAATAGGTCCACCATTACTGTATTCTTTATCAGAGTTTGTTCTTTGAAGACTTTGACATGTTAAGCAATTCAGAGTCATGGCTGCAAATAAATTGTGAAAATTTTGAATCTAATGGATGAAGTGTGAATGAAGAATGGAAGGGTGGGGGCGTGGGATTACATAACAAGATTACAATTTCTTGGATTAAAATGAGAAGAGATGGGTGGATATGTTTTACAGATCACTAGATAAATTAATTCTAAAATTCTTTTTGTTGCAAAAATTTAACCAACCTATGTTATTTTGTCACGTTGGGTTGGCTAAATTCATCATTTACCGCAAACACAGCTTAACCATTTCTAAATATAAGCAAGCTTTTCCGTGATATGAGTTAGGTAATTTGTTATGATTTTGATTGTTTCCCCTTTTCCTTTTTTTTTTTTTGTTTTTTTTAAAAAGCTTTTATGAATTGGACAGGTCAAAATTATCTTTAAATACCTTCATGAAATCATTTACTTGGGATATTTGAGTTTTAGAATAATATTATAGTTGCTTATCCATGACTTTTGTTATATATTGATCGAGTAACATTTTGCCAATAAGAAAATCCTTATCCTTCACTCAGATAAGCTAGAATAGTTTTTTTTTTTTTTTTTTTTTGGTGAATGACATTAAGAAAATATTACTTACTAATTTAGTTATTCGTTATTTTTTTGGAGACTATTTTTGAGGTTCACTGACTATCTTAAATACTATGGAGACATTTAGTTGTTGGATCCTATTGGATAGGATTAGATTGTTTAAAGTTAAATTATATTAGTATTGTATAGTGTTTTGTGACAAATAAACAATGCACTATATTGTAAATATATTTTTAACGTTCAATAAATTAAAAAAATAAATAAATAATGATTCAATGCTTCGATATTAACTTAAATTTAATAGTAAAGTATATGAACATTAATTTATTATAATATTTTATATACATAAATTTTTTTTATTGTAATTTATGTGGAAGACAAATTAATTATAAAATTTTTAACATTAGTTAAATAATGGGAAATTAATAATTTTCCACCGAAGTTTGGTAAAAATTTCTAAACAGATTAAAAATCTAAACGATATCAAAAGGAAAAATTAGGAATTTAACATGCTAATATCATATGCATTGCAAAAATGTTTCAGTTTCTAATCAATGATTGCAAAAGTATCAATTTTTTACCCAATAAATATAAAGATCATTAATTTTCCACTCTTATTGGTACAAGTGCTTGAAAGCAAATGATGCAACTACTACATAACACTGAGTTATTTTTACTTAAATGTTCTTATATGTATAATTGGTTCTCTATTGTATTTAGCACAATTCACGAAAACAGATATAGTCTTCGTTGTTAGCTTACTAATTAGATTAGCTATAAACCAATAAGAAGACATTGTAATGGAATTAAATATATTTTAATTATTTTTTTGGAACAAATTCATTGAATAATCCACCCGAATTCCAAGGGCGATTCTAACTAGTTCCATGTAAGATGACTAAATAAAATCATCAATAACGATTTTTCTAGACATTCAGGAAAGTCTCCTTTTTGACTTTTCTAATCTGCAATATTAAATATGGCGTCCCAAAATGATATAATGTTAAATCAACTTCGTTGATCAATTTCCTCAAACATTAATATCACAATTTACAGTAATTAATATAGTTCAATAATCTCATCCAAATATCATGCAACATGTCAAATAATATAAAAAAGTATACTGTAGTTAACGCCAACATATATTAAACATCTAAACTAATTATATAATAATTACAATAAAAAATGAGGTAATCAAAATACACTAATATTATAATCTATGTCTCCTAGTACCGTCATGTGCCCAAAATTCAAAATAATTATAGTTACGGGTTGACTTGTGGACCTACAACCTTCCTTGGGGAGAGGGGAAATAAAGAAAAATGGAGTCAGTATAAAACTCAATGAATGAATAATTTATTTAGAAAATAAAATTACTTCAAAATATATGTTACTACAAGTTTCATCAAAACTGTGCATAAAAACATATTTGTGTATAGTAAAAATGTTTTCAATTTTAAATCAAGTAACTAGTATTAAAAAAGAACAAATGATGTTGTGCACAATAATTAAAAAAAAATCTAGGTGTTAAAATATCATACATAATACCAAAGTCATGCTTAATCTTTTATAAAAATAATAAAAAGAACATACACACATACATATTTATAAACTGTTAATGGGCTTGGAAGGCTCAATGGCAAAAGAAAATGAAGCATTCCTATAAAATAAGTCAAAGGTTATGATTTTTCCTTTTCATCTTTTGTATGAGAGTTTGAAACTATTACGGAAGACCCTTGTCACATACAAAGTACAGAACATTGGCGAAAGGCTACCATCTGTATTTGGGCCAGCATGGACTTTGGTTCTAAAAGAAAGATAGATTGTAACAACTTATACTACATTCCATTCGAAAAAATGGATGAAATATAACTACGCTAATTACTTCCCATTCTAATTATTCTGTCTGAATGAGCTATAGCACTAGTTGTATTCCTCAACATTGAGTGAAGACTTAGTATGTGGGCTTAAAAGCAAATCCATCTATACTTCCCCCCGAATGACAAATCCCCTTACCTTAAATTATTAAATTAAATAAATAAAAAGAAAGAAGTGCCGTGGAATTCATAAGGGTTCAAAAGTGGGTAGGTTTCTCATCTATCCTACTCTTTTCCATTTTCAAAAGGATATGGGCTTGAAAAAAAAAAGGAGAATTACAACAAAAAATTCTACATCTACGAAAAGGAGATTTGTAGATCCGAAGAAGTGCAGTCTTTATTGACAGAACGGGAACGAGAACACATCGATTCCAAAGACCGAATAAAAAGTATGTGGGCTTAAAAGCAAATCCATCTATAACATATGCACCTTTTCTTTTTTGGATCATTTATTTTTTTATTTTTTCTTCTAAGCCTAAGCAATAAAAGCTCAACGAAAACTCTTTATAAACAATCCTATAATAAAAAGCTTTATATTAAAAAAAATAATTAAAAGGGGATATTATCATTTATCCACTTAAGGTTTTCTAACATATCAAGTCAGTACCAAAATTTGGCGAAAACTATATTTTACAACCAAATGTTTACGCAATTATTACTTTACTACCAGAACGTTAACATAGTTAAAAATTTATTGATGTCATATGTGTATTTAGGGAATTTCATATTAAAGCTAAAATGCACCATTCAATTGTGAAAGAGATTACCATTTGTCCACCAAAAGTTTTCTAACATATCGATTCACTACTAAAGTTTCCTGAAAACTATATTTTACCACCTAATATTTAAGTTGTTATCACTTTACCACAAAAAATTAATACAATTACCAAAATGTTAACACAATCGTTTAATGACAAATTGTTAAATCTGGAGTATTTTACTTGCCATGGTAGTGTTTGAAATGGGTTAGGGTTGTTGTGTTGAATGATATTATCAAAACTGAAGTGTTTAGCTTGTATTATTTAGATTTAGTATTTAAATGCACAACAACATTTTTATATAATAGAAAAAATAGTTGTAATTTTTTTAATATAACGACTACTTTTCTAGGGTAATTTCTCTATGTAATTTTTTTCTTTTTAAATGAAAAAATTGTCTTTTATACTCTAGGATAAATTAGTTTTAATGTTTTTAGTGGTAATGTGATAATAGTTTAAATATTAGGTAGTAAAATTAGTTTTCAGTAAGTCTTGGTACTAAATTGATATGTCAAAAAACTTCTGGTAGATGAATGATAAATTTCTTTTTTCTTAATTTCTTTCTTCTCAAAAGTCAAAATCATCTTTTATGCTCTAGGGCCCCAAAATCAACTTTCAACTCATATTCTAAAAAGCGTAAACATTACGTGGTAAAATGTAGTTTTCACCAAATTTTGGTATTAACTTGATATGTCAGAAAAAAAATAGGTAAATAAATGATAATATCCCTTTAAAAAATAAAAGAGAGAGAGAGAGAGAGAGAGCATTTACCATTTTTGGGAAGGAGGTCACAGGTAAAGAGATGAAAAATGGGAATTTTCAAGTTTGATATTTTGGCAAAAATTGAGGCTTAGGCCTTGTAAAATTTGATTTAGGAATTGTTATTGGAATGTTGTCAACCATTAATTTATTATCTAGGAAGAACATTTGAAGAAGAATTTGAAAATGGATAGTGTAGAAAGAGGAAGTGGATGTTTAAAGTGAAAGATGTGTAAACCAAGCAAACAAGTTGGATTTCTCAATAAATGCAGCAAGGTTTCTGACATCCTATCTTTACTTATGTTGAGTTTTCTTAGGAATGAAGATAATTTATAGATTTGTATATTTTATTTAAAATTTGGGTTTCTAATGGGGGGGGGCGGCATTTCGGTTTTCAGTTCGGTTTTTATGGTTTTTTGTTCAGGTTGCAACCCGTTCAAGTTGAAGAATTCAACCCAAATGGATTGAAAAAATTATTTCAATTCGATCCTATTTGGTTTTAAATTTGGTTTGGTTTGGTTTGGTTTGTATTTGTAATTCAGTTCAATTTTGGGTTCGTAAGTCAAGTTGAAATACGAATTGGTTTACAAAATGGTATAGATTAATAATCAACCCTTGTAGGCATAACATCTTTGACAGCAGCATTAGCACAAAACCTCTCAGTCGATTTGAACAATCTAACAATTTTGACTTCATCAAGCAACAAGATTGGCATGCCTAATGCTAGCAATAACCTCACCTCATGCTTGAAATTTGTATCACCTGTAGCGGAACAATTCTTGAACCTTTTCAAAGCAACCTCAGAGCAATCGGGGAAAAACCCTGTGTAAACATTGCAATAACCTTCTTTGCCAATGATATTATCCTTACTATTAGTTTCTTTCCAAATGTCATCAAATCTAAACCTGACCAAACGTAATACTCTTATGAGTACATTCTAATCCAATTTCAATTCTATTAACTTCTTATCGTTTCCTCTTCTTTCTTCTATTAGAAACCATATGCTTACGCCAAAAGAACCAAATCCCAGCAGAAATTAGCAATATCTCGACAAAAGAAACAACTGAAACCCCAATAATTAAGCCATTGTTCTTTTTTTTACTTTTGTTTGATGATTCAGTAAACTCAAATGAGAACATTTAGCAGTACCATTATCATTTGACCCTTAATTTCGCCAACTACTTCCTCCTTTCATGAACTGTTGTTTCTAGAGAGGCTAGTGTGGGCCAAGGTTAACGGTCATGGTGCGACTGTGCCGTTGTACAGATGTAGAGTGACGTGGTGGCAGCCACGAAGTTCAATTTAGATTTGAGAGAGAGATGAGGGTTTGTTTTGACATTTGACTTTAATTTTGAATCAATTTAGGTTGGGTGTGGATTGTGTCATGTTGGTATTTTTTTAAATATAAGCTTTTTTTTCAATTATAATAACCTGATCGGTCTTGAATTTTGGTTAGGTTATACCGAACCGATTTACGAAACCGATCGGTTTCATTAGTTCAAACCGTTAGGTTTTTAGGGTTAACTCAAATTCAACCAAAAACTGAATAAAAATTTGCGTTAAGCCCACCTCTAGTTTCTAACAAATAGATAAAGTTGGTCTCAAGCTAATTTTATTAATTGATGAAACATTTTAGGAACACAAGGGCACCGATAAGTCATTGAAAATAGAGTTATGTATTATATTTATGTAGTTTATGGTTCTTAAATAGATTGTTGATAATGTGGATGATTTTTAGTAATATTGTAAGATATAAAAATTTAATTATTGAGGTGGAGTGTAGAATTTTGATCATAAGGTATAATTTATAGCTTTAATGGTGTTATGGTAGTTTTTGACTTACAAATATGAATTTAGGAGTTGTAAGTTCTAAGGTAACTATCTATTTCAAGTTATATCGCATAGAATTAATTGTATTTTCTCATGTTCAAAATGTAATTATGTCACTCCCTTACTTTAGGAAGAGTTGTGACCGTGAGTCAAGCCGCGAATGTTGACGATATCTGAGCTTAAGTGTCATTTTAGTAAGTAGAATATACTAACCTTTTAATTTATATTTTTTTCACAATTTATATTAGTAAAAGAAGCTTATTTGAGCACTAAATACTTTTCGAGAGATCTCCTCCAAATCACTGGTATGGCTATCGAAGTCGTGAGCATCAGCATGTAGGTTCCAGATCCAAGTGGTAGTCTCAGGTCCCTTAGCTATGGTTCTTGAGAAATGCCCTGAAGGCTTCAGTTAAGTTTTCTAGAAATAGATTTTATTTGCATATTGATGTGTTCTTAAAAAATATGATAAGTAATTTCGTTATTTACTTTGAGTATAAATGCATGAGATTATTTTAGTGAAAAAAATAGATTTAAAGTATGTTTAGAGCTTATACACGTGTATAAAAGTTTGTTTTCAAAATCATTAGACAGTACCCTTTCCCTCTAAATGCAAAGATGAGTACATAAATATAAATACATAGATCTAGTGTTGTACAAATTTTATTAAACTCACAAGCACACGAATCTATTATAGTATAGATTTATGGTGACGAGTGTCAATCCTACGGGAGATAGATTTAATTAAGTGCAATCCAAGTTTGTATGTGAATTAATTGGAGATGATTTATGAGTAGTATTAACATTTAAAATAAATGGAGTGAATAAATTAAAGATGAAACAATATAAATGAATAACTTGAGTCTCTAGATTCACACTCAACACTTCATCATGCGCTTAATATTCCTTTTTACTTCCAAATGAAAAGATGAGTATAGAAATATAAATACATAGATCTAGTGTTGTGCAAATTTTATTACGCTTGCAAGCGCGCAAATCTATTGTGGTATAAATTTATGGTGACGGGTGTCGATCCCACGAGGAGGTATTAAGAGTAGTCCAAGTTTGTATGTGAATTAGTTGGAGATGATTTATGAGTAGTATTAAGATTTAAAATAAATGGCGGGAATAAATTAAAGATGAAACAATACAAACGAATCACTTGAGTCTCTAAATTCACACTCAATGCTTCACTATGGACTTAATATTCCTTTTTAGTTCCAATTAATTTATGTAGGGGTATTTCCACTTCTCACAAGTCTCATTTTAGTAAATATGGTATCGAGCACTAATTGTGCCAGGGGGAATAATCTTCTACTAAACGTGATGTCAAGTACATGTTGCGCAAGGTGATAACAATTTTTCTTTTGACAATATGGGAAGATTGTTGACTAAATAACTTAGATATACTCTCTGTCAATACTGAGCAAAGACAAACCACAAGAACTAGATGAGAGTTTCCTCTAATAAATATAGTATAAAGTGCTCATCGTGCCAAACAGTAATGATTTTGCACTGGAAATTAAATTAGCCACTTATACTGAACAAGAGGCAAAGTGGTAATTTTACTAAAATACATAATAATACAAGATAGCATGAGAATTATACAAAATTGAGTTCAAATTTGGATTCAGAATTGTCAAATTAAGAGGAAGTCCCTATTTAAATACAATGGGTAAATCATGACCATCAGATAAAAATAATTCAGATGCACAAGATTCTGCTAGATGGCAAGCTCTGATTGAATGAAACACGTCATCAAGATTGTGATTCGATGTTTTGCATGTAGAGTACATGCATTTTTTGGTCCAATAGTATATTGCACCGTCATTAATCAATGCAAAAGTCAACAAGCTTTGATTTAGTATATTGCATGTAACATGCATGCATTTTTTGATCCAAGAATATTCTGTCATGTAATGAATCAACAATAAATGTGTATATAGGTTGAATAGGATGCTGCCACATTATCGGCCAAAGCCACGTCAACTAAGCCCCACCAAAATTAGCATACATCCTAAAATTATAATTTTGCCCTTTGTGCCCATCCACAAATTTTTACTTATTCGGAGTTCAAAATTGCTATTTGTTCTGCTGTTTGATTTCTCATTAATTATGAAATAACCAAAGTACCCCTAAATACATAAAATACTCAAATTATAGCAAAATACGCAATTAAAGTTTAAAGGACTTAAATACATAAAAGTAGAAATGTTAGTGAGAGTTGGAGTGCAAAATAAACTCAATAAAAATAGTCACTCTAAGGAGTGGTAGATTGAGAGAAAATAATAGAAAATCAATATCATACACTCTCATAACTTAGAAAATAATATGATCTGAAGTCAAATATATTACTAGTCAAACCAATAATATTATTTGTATGTATTTTTATGCATCACTATATTTTTTAGTCCATATTACTAGCTTCTACTTTAAACTATAGTTCCCTAAAATCATGAAGGACTTTTACTGGGACGTAATGTAGGCTAGGAAAATGACTAACAAAGAAGGGATAATAGGAAAAACAAAATATATGTTTGAGAAAAAATAGAGATCTTTTGGAAATTGCAAGTTTATTTATTTGTTTTCTTCTTTTTCTCTTTCTTTTTTCTATTGTCATAATAGACATACATAGACATACATACATGTGTGTGTGTGTGTGTGTGTGTAACTAAACTCTATATTTGGCCACCATTGACTCAATTTTTTTAAAAAGGTTAGTAAAAATATAATAACACAATTATCAGTTATTCCATAAATGTCAACTATTCCCCCCCCCCCCCCCCCAACTAGAATGAAACATTGTCATCAATATTTGAAAGGAAAGAAGTAGAGTTTGTAAGAGATCACTTGAATGCTATAACATAAGAAATATTTACAAATGAAGGGTTAAATATAATATGTACTTCTTACTACAACTACTATAACCATCATTAGTTGACCAATCCAACGCAAAGGTCCTAGGATCTGACTCCAATCTGTAAGCTTGTAAAAGATTAACTCGTTAGCAGTAAGAGCACAAATAAAGAGTTGTTTCTATGTAAATGAAATCAAATGATTCTTACTTGGGTGGTTAATAAAATTAAGCCATTATAAAAATGATTAACATTTAACAAATTGGCGGGTTTTTGATGAATGTACAAATGGGCCCAAGATGTGAATGTAATCAGTGTCTTTAGAGTTGCCAGGAACTCTTAACTAGAAAATGAAAGCGTCCGCATGGTTTTGTATCTTGGAAATTCTTTCTTACATACTTAAGACGACTAGCTTTTTTCCAATTAGTGAGTAGGGTAGACATCGTAGAGGTTTTAGGACTATTGAGATGATACCGAGCACTTGGCTTTCTCTAGTGTAAATAGCTTATAAGACAAGTCTTGATAACCCTTGATCATCTCCTCCATATACCGAGTATATTTTTCTTTTTGTTATTACTTGACCAAGATCTGTAGCTGCTTGAACAAACTCTTTGTATTTTCATAACAAAAGCCAAAAAGCACTCAAATATTCTTGAATTGTCTATTGAAGTTGATGCCATTAAGGCAATTCTCAAAAACACTATGTGAGTTGTTTGGAAAATAAACTCGTATTTATATATCTTGGTGACAGGCATAATGATACACAACTGTAAATAGAGTGGTGTGTTTATCAAATGAAGTGTGAAATTCATAGCTCAAGAGTAAAAAATAAACAACAAAGAAAAACAATAAATAGATATAAAATCACACCAGTTAAAATCAATAATGAAAATAATAAAAGAACAGTGAAACGAAAAGATATGTACCAGTAGTTGTGATTGTGGCTTACATCTTCCTCTGATTTTACGTCAAGAAGCAACTTGAACGCCCTTTATAGGTAAAGTATAGGCTTCCCATCTATTTTTCTTATAAACTAGCAAACAAGGTCTTTTATAGTTAGATTCCCAAAACTATGTTATGCATGTTCTTTCTGGAATAACGGCCATAATTGGAAAATTACACGTTGTATATATCCACCAGAATGTATTTTAAAAGTCGAAAGGATGTCATCCAATCACTCTTTATTCAAATCATCCCTAATGAATTGATTCTTGTCTTTCCTATTGTCAGACACCATTGCCAAAGATTTACAAGGACATATGTTGCAATTTGTTCGAGCACACTTAAGATAAGAAACTTGGAGTCGTATAGCTCGTCATTTTCTTGAATATTTTTCTTTCCCACAACTAAGCATATAGGCAACAAATTTGGTGGTAACTCTCCTGCCAATTGTACTTTGGCTTGATTAAACAACAGATGTCAATAGGAGTGTTATTCCTTATAAGTAATCACAGGCATTGGGACCTACCTTTAAAGATTGTGAGGAGTGCATTTTAAGGAAATGAAGGAAATCGCTTGTGAAGCTTTGCAATAATTAAGTTCCTATCTATACCTTGGCTTGAAGAAACTAACTTTAATAGTCGAGTAATGTTTTATGTCATTTAACCGAGGTAATATATGAAAACACACCAAATAAAAGAATCAATTTAGCAAAAACAGAAAACACGTGAAAACAAACAACAAAATAAAAACACACAATGTACAAAGTAGGATGTTGACTCACCATCGTCCCTTTATTGACTTTTACCTCAAGTTCTCGTTAGATATCATAGATACCACTCTCTATATCCTTGAGTTATATTTTTAATTTTTCAAAATATACGATCAACTCTTTGTCCTAATACTGCTCCTATTGCATGATCAGATGCATCACACATGAGCTCAAAATGTAAATTCTAATTTAGGGGGTGAATGATAGGTGATGAGGTCAACAACTACTTTAATTTTTCAAGTACCTTAAGACATGAATCATCAAAAGTATATCCTTAACAAGTGAATTGAATAAGGGTTTAGAAATTTTGCTAAAATGTTTAATGAAACATCTATAAAAACTAGAATGTCCAAGGAAAGATCTTACTTTTCTGACTATTTTGGGTGGAGGAAGATTAGAAATGAGATTTACCTTAACTTTGTCAAGCTCAGTAACTTTATCTGAAATGATGTGACCAAGGACAATACTTTATTTTACTATAAAATGACACTTTTCCCAATTCAGGACTAAATTCTTTTCTATACATCTTTACAGAACTAGTGTTGGATGACGCAAATACCGATCAAATGAATCACCAAAAATAGAAAAGTCATCTATAAAAATTTCAAGAAAACATTCACTCATATGAAGAAATATGTTTAATTTGTATTGTTTAAATGTGATAGGTGCATTGCATAATGCAAATGGCATTCTTTTATATGCTAACATACCAAAAGGGTAAGTGAAAGTGTTTTTCTCTTAGTCTTTTAGTGTCATGGGAACCTGGTTATATCTTGAGTATCCATCCAAAAAACAAAAAAATTCATGGTCTTTTCGTGTGATAAAATTCAAATTTTTATAATCAATGCATATGCACCACCCTATAATCACTCTAGCGGGTATTAATTCATTATGGGCATTGGTAACTACTGTGACTTCTAAATTTTTAGGGACAACTTACACTAAACCAACCCGTGAACTGTCAGAGATGAGGTAAATGATATTTGCATATAATAACTTAAGGACTTTAACTCTAACAACTTCTTTCATATTTGGGTTTAACCGACATTGCATTTCCCTAGTAGGTTTAACATTTCCGTCAAGGTGAATTGGTTTTATACCTTTTATGTCGGTTATAGCCTATCCTAATGCCTCTTGGTGCTCCCTTAAAATATCCAACAACTTACTCTTTTTTTTTTGTTGTCAAGAGAGGATAAAATGATTATTAGCAAAATCTTAGTGTCTTACTCTTATAAGAATACATACTCCAAAGTGTCAGGTAGTAGTTTCAGGTCGAGCTTCAGTGATGATTCTAATGATGGGCTGAGTTTCTTCCCTAATAATGTCAATTGCTCGATTCTTGATTCATATTTATTGGAATCCATGGTTGATGATAAGTTGAGTAAGGCATTGACCTCATCAATTGATATGTCAATATCAAAATCCAAACTAAAATGAGTTAAACATGTTTATAACGGATCATCATTAAAGTTAGAAGGAAAACTATAATCAACTAATTCTTCAATTACATCGTCTTCACAGGAATTGATGTTATTATATTTGCTATAGCAATCTCAACAATGCAGTTTTGTTTTAATTGAAAATAAAGCAACTAATAAAACTAATAAACTAATTAAAATAAAATGCAATAAATAAAAATACAATAAAGTAATTTCTCACATCCACACAAGGATAAAACTAATGGGAATGGAGTAGTTGAGTGATTAAACTCTCTTAAGGGTTTTGATTATTTCTTCCAATTTTAGGTTTAGTTGCTACAAGCATCTACTACAGCACTTGACAGAATCTTTATATATCATCAGCTGTTGCATGTTGGATGTCTTATATCTATCTGCAATCTAACAATGACTAATTGTTATGCCAACATAAGATATAGCATTACACATTTAGGTTCTAATTACCTTACAAAGTGAATCCCTATATCTAGTTCATCACTAATTTTAGATTAAGCATGAACCTTTTGGATTCAAGTAAAACTCAACTCAGGAAACCCAATCTAAAATTAAGTATTGCTCTAATATGTTCTACTAAGATATGCCATTTTGTGGCTCTTTATTAGCTAATATCATTAAATGGGTGGTCAGCCGAAATAATGAATAAAAATAAACACTATCAAGAAAAAAATGCTATAGCAAACATGTAGCAACACATATACTCAGTCACAGAACCATAAAGATTGTTTATTACTCAATTACAAATAAATTTAGTTCATGATTTGTGAAAGAAAAATAAATAATAGAGGTTCAGCCATCAAATACATTCCTATGATTAAAGAGTAAATAAGAAAACAAGAAAAGAATAAGAAGGACTGGTTTCCTAATTGATCTTACAATTTTCTCCTCAAGTGCAGCCCTAGATCTTGCTCTTGAATTGTATTTTACTCTTGTTTCTTTTCGGTTTTTGTCCTTGGTTGACGGCTTCTCCTTTTTTCTTTGGTGTGTGCTTCTTTTATAGCTGAAAATTATGGTAAACGGAAGTCCGGGGCGCGTATCTTCCAGATTAGGAAACCCAGATAGAAATCTTCTAAGTATCTCGCGCGAAATCTTCTATGTCAATGCGTTAGGATTGCTACAGCAATGACTATAGCAACTACACTATTCCAGATTTGTTTTAATTCTTCTGTCACCAAGTTCTTTCCTTATTTTTGCAAGCCCATTGCAACAACATTCTTTTCTTAAAACTTGAGCTTCTGGTCACCTACCATTATGCATGAGATTTAAGAGCACAAGTTATTCTAAATCAAATAAAGTTGATTAAAAATAAACTAAAATAGATATTTATGCAAAATATAACAAAAATGTAATAAAAACATATCATTTACTTTCTAAGTAATCTTGATTTAAGTCCAAAAGTGTCATGATAACTCTCATTTCATAGAGTTATCAAACCTCAAACTTAAGCCATTACTTGTCCTCAAGTAATGACAACAATACTCACACTTCAATCACACAATCATGCACTAACAAATTAGCTTTGTCATCAAGTTTGCAAGGATTTCTCAACCCTCAGACCACACCTTTAATCATGCAAAATTGCCATAGCAATTTAATTTCTAAATTTAGGCCTTATTTTGTCCAAAGTGTGTGTGTGCCACTTTGGTCAAATTCTAAAGATGCTGCAGCATATCACGGATGTTACATATACTTCAGAGGTAGAACATAAGTAAATTCATATATAGGGGAAAAGAAGTCACAAACAAAGTTCATATTGTACTATAGCCAAATATGGTTTTTTTTTAGTCAAATTCTCTTTAATGTATCATTGATTTTTCATGTGAATGTCTATCACTTGTAGTGGTGACATCCAATTACTCAACCAATGCATAGATCAGAGTTGTTGCAGCACTGCTTATAAAATGGTCTTATCTAAAGATACCTTTAACTCAAGGCTGAACATGGGGCTCATTAACAGACTTGGTTACTCACTATCCTAGATAGAGGACATTTATTTCTCTTTTTTTTTTATAGATGCTACAACAATACTCATAGCTCTTGTTGCCTTTGGACTCAAATCTACATATGAAATATATACTCAGCCTGGTTACTCAGCAACTTAAGCTATTGAAGCAGTATTTATTTCATAAGAAGCATAGTTTAACAAAAAATTTCCCTTAAACTTAAGTTTTTTTCTACCTTCAATGTTTTTCTCCTTGCTCAACTACAACATACTCATGAAACTCAACCAAAGTCTAAGTGTTGAGACAGAATTTCAGCCTTCAACTATACACTATCCCTACTTTGGCAATCACAACACTGAATGTCACTCAATTCATCATCATTAGGTATTTCAATCCATACACAAATACTCGATAACAGAGCTTCACATGACACTCAACACAAACACATACATTATCAAACACATAACACCATAACACAGCCCCCCCAAACTTGAGAGATGTTGTGTCCTCACAAGCACACAAACTAAATCAAAACAAACATGCATTAACAAGCAAGAAATGCAAATTGAACAATAAAAAAAAAAATAAAAAGTTTCAGATGATGAAAAAGTAAAATGGGTTGGCAGGGGTTACTCCCATGTTATTGGATGTTTTGCTGCAACATGAGCTGAAAGGGTTCACTTCATTTTAGATGCGTTTCACAAGCGTTCCTTAGGTGAACCTTGTGGTAGGATAGCTAGTTGCTTCTACTTCTGGCTCGAAGTCGGACTGATTGATGGTGTTCCAGCTGGTTCAGTTGCTTTAGGCTAAATTGATCTGGTTCGCTTATGCTTTGGTTCTTCTGGTGTCATAGCCCCTCAAGAGGTTTGTTCCCTTTTGCGTTTGTTGGATACCTTGGGAGTTTTGGCAAGAGATTTTTTGGGAGTTTGTTGGTTTGCAGTTGGAACAAATTTTGCTGCAGCAGGCTCCTCCTCAACAGTGATTTCAACAATAATATCTAGTAAACTCTTATTTTCTGCAGCTGTTTGAGTAACCCTTGTTACAGCTGCTTCAAGTTCTGCATCAATGTTCTCTTGATCTTCCTCTAAGTCGTCATCACGCAAAACTTTTTCTTTGCATTTCTGGAGAATACTGGAACTGGAGACTCATCAGATTGCTCATCTTTTGTCTCCCTTTCATCATCTCTGATGAAGTGCTTCTCTCTACGTTTAAGAGGCACTACTGGAGGTGCCT
Source organism: Citrus x clementina (assembly GCF_000493195.1). Classification (NCBI taxonomy): domain Eukaryota; kingdom Viridiplantae; phylum Streptophyta; class Magnoliopsida; order Sapindales; family Rutaceae; genus Citrus; species Citrus x clementina. The sequence goes on from NW_006262139.1 coordinate 3,102,952, forward strand.
CTCCATGCTCTTCTGCTGAATCATCTCCTCACTTTACTTCTCCTCTTATGCTTTTAGTGTTTCTTCCTCCTCATTTCTACCCTCCTCGGTTGGTTGTGGTTCTTCCTCGAACTTTGATTCTTCTTCATTGGTTGCTATTTGAGTGGGTACATCTTATTCTACTGTGTGAAAATTAAATTGCTGCAGTAGGGTATCAGGAAAGTCTCTGTTGTTATTTTTCATGTAGACGGCAAATTAATGCAAGTGGTCTTCAGCATTCATCAAGTAGTTTCGTAATCGATTATTTTCTCTTCGTTATGCCTATACACATTGAGTGATACTGTCACCTAGCTCTTGCAATCTCCTTTCGACCCCAATGGCCCTCTTTGCACCTTTCTTAGGACACGGCGGTGGCGTGTGTTGTGGGTATTAATCTGGATTTAAAAAATTTTAACCAAACTTTGAGAATTCGTTTCAAATCGATCATATTTATTACTCTACCCTCCTTATTTGCCCTTGAACTACCTTCCACCGTAAGGGTTTTGAGTACACTATTCTATTTCTTAAGGGTCATGCTTCCAATCATTTTTAGTACTCACAATCAACATCAAAAGGTAAATTATAAAAAGCATTAATTACTTTTGGGTCTAAAGGGACTTGAGTGTTCCTTACCTAAATTGTGCGTTGGTCTTGCGATAACATTTTGGCATAAAATTCCTTGACAATCGGCAGCACAAGGTCCCTTGGATGGGTGAAAAATTCTAACCAGCCCCTTCTTACTGCTGCAGTATGGATAATGAGGATCGTTCCAGAAGGTTGTGGCGGGAATTAGAAGCCTTTCTCCTTTAAGATCTTCATGGGCTTTATAAATTCTTTGAATTTATCCTCTGCTTTGTAACTATGAAAGCGTGTGGGGTCCTTTAGCCGTGAAGTTGTCTTCTTGTATCTTGTCATTGCTAGAGCAGCAAAACTAAATTATTAGGTACCTGAAAAGAGAGACAAATCACAAAAAGGAGCCCAAAGTTTATGGAGAATTGTGGTCGAAAAAAGAGAAATTGGATGAGAGTGAAAGGAAGCATAGTGTAACCCTAATTTATAGGTGACGATAAAAATTGGAATAACAGAAAATTTTAATTTAAAAAGATAAAATTGGAAATAATATTTTGAATTTAAAAACCTATCCAATTTAAATAAGAAAATGATATTGGTTCGGGAATTTAAGGATTATGTAATCCCTTCTTATTTTTTATCCTGATTTGCTAAGCCAGCTGTCAAAAATTTATTCCCAATGGTTAAGAGAAAATTTTCCATAAGTGTGTCACTCTAATGGAAAGAATTGTTGCTGCAGCAAATAATCTTGTGCTGCAGCAACCTGTGGTAATGTTCCCAGTTTGATAAGAAACACTGTCCATCAGTCATGTGAAGTGTAATGTTACAGCAATGAGTGTCAGTTTCGGGGCCCAAGTTTTTTTTTTTAAGTTTAACTGCAATAAAAACAAGAAAAGAAATTAATTAATCATAATGACAGTAACCATAAAGAGAAACATGCAAAATTAAATTTAAGGAAAAATCAAAATAACTTCCCTAATTATTGGGTTGCCTCCCAATTAGGGCTTGATGTTAGGTCCTTCAGCTTGAACTTTCCTAATATGCTCAAACTGGATCTGTAAGGCTTACATCCTCCCTTGAGTCAGGCAAGACATCACTAATGTAATGTTTGATTCGTTGCCCATTTACCATAAATTCCTAACCAGTTTTCTCATTCTTGAGATCTACAGCACCATGAGGATGAATGTTGATAAGTCTAAAAGGTCTGAACCATCTAGATCTTAACTTTCCTGGAAAAAGCTTTAATCTTGAGTTGTAAAGAAAAAATTGTTGGCCTGAAATTAAATTTCTTTGTTGAATGTGCTTGTCATGCCATTGTTTTATTTTCTCCTTGTAAATTCTTGCATTTTCATAGGAGAACAACCTTAACTCATCAAGGTCACAAAGTTGGAATTTGCGATGCTCTACTGTATCATGCATGTCTATGTTTAGTTGTTTTAACGCCCAATATGCTTTATGCTCTAGCTCTAATGGAAAATGGCAAGCTTTGCCATAAACAATTCTGTATGGAGAAATGCCAAGTGTTGTCTTGTAGGCTGTACTATAGGCCTATAAGGAACCATGTAATCTAAATGACCAATCTTTTCTAGTAGGGTTCACTACTTTCTCTAAAATCCTTTTTATCTCTCGGTTTGACACTTTTTGCTTGACCATTAGATTGTGGGTGATATGCTGTAGCAATCTTATGCTTAATTCCATATTTACCCAATGCTACATCAAATATTCTGTTGCAAAAATGAGTGCCTTCATCACTAATAATGGCCCTTGAAGTCCCAAACCTTGAGATAATATTCTTTTGAAGGAATTTCATCACAGCTTTGGCATCATTTGTTGGCAAGGCTATAGCTTTCACCCATTTGGACACATAGTCTACAACAATTAAAATATATAAGTTCCTAAAAGATTGTGGGAATGGACCCATAAAGTCTATCCCCCTACATCAAAGAGCTTAACTTTTAAAATGTTCGCTAATGGCATCTCATGCTTTCGAGATATGTTCCCTATTCTTTAGCACATGTCACAATATTTAACAAACTCATAAGCATCTTTAAAAATAGAGGGCCAGTAATAACCTGATTGTAAGACTTTGGCAGCTGTTTTGTGGCCTCCAAAATATCCTCCATATGCTGCAACATGGCATGAATGCAGTATATGTGGAATTTCTTCAACTGGTACACATCTTCTGATCACATGGTCTGAACACATCTTGTACAAATAAAGATCATCCCACTGATAGCTTCTAACATCGTGGAAGAATCTTTTCTTCTATTGATAACTCAAATCAAGTGGCAACAGTCCACTCACTAAGTAACTAGCAAAATCTGTATACCATGGGAGTTCAGACTGCTGCAGCATATGTGCATATTGTAGCATTACTAGTTGCTCATAAGGGAATGTTTCTATGATGTCCTGTTTGGTCAAAGTGCTTGCATCTGCTTTAAGCCTTAAGAGATGATCTACTACTTGGTTCTCGGTCCCTTTTCTATCCTTAATCTCCAAGTCAAACTCTTGTAGCAAAAAGATACATTTTATCAACCTTGGTTTGACATCCTTTAATTGCAATCAAATACTTTATTGTTGTATGGTCTGTGTAAATTGTCACTTTGGTGCTAACCAAATAGGCTCTGAACTTGTCAAATGCAAATACAACTACTAACAACTCCTTTTCAGTGATGGTATAATTGATCTAAGCATCGGTAAGGGTTTTACTAGCATAGTAAATGGAGTGAAAAATATTATCCTTCATTTGCCCTAACATTGCTCCAGCAGAATGGTCGTTGGCATCACACATCAACTCAAAATGTAGGCTCCAATCTGGTGCAATAACAACTAGTGCTGTAACAAGAGCTTTCTTTAATTCTTCAAAAGCTTTCAAACAATCTTCATCAAACTTGAAAGGTTTGTCATGTTCTAGCAGCATGCATAAAGGTTTAGCTATTTTAGAAATTTTTTTTAATCAACCTTCTATAGAACCCAACATGTCTTAGAAAACTCCTAATATCCTTGACTGAAGCTTGGGGGGGTTTATCTATCACCTCTATTTTTGCCTTGTCCACCTTTATTCCCCTTTTAGAGACTCTATGACCTAAGATTATACATTCTTATACCATAAAGTGACACTTTTCTAATTGAGCACCAAGTTGGTCTCCTCACACTTCTTAAACACATTTTCTAAGTTGTGTAAACAATCATCATATATTTCCCCAAAAGTCGAGAAGTCATCCACGAACACCTCTAATGTTTGCTCCACCATATCTGAAAAGATGGACATCATGCACTTCTGGAATGTTGCTGGAGCATTGCACAAACCGAATGACATCCTTTTGAAAGTAAAAGTTCCATAAACACAAGTGAATGTTGTCTTCTCCTAATCCTTTGGTGCTATAGTAATTTGATTGTAACCTGGGTAACCATCTAAGAAATAATAGTATTCATTCCCTGTGAGTCTTTCCAGTATTTAATCTATGAAAGGCAATGGAAAGTGGTCATTCCTTGTAGTTTTGTTCAGCTTCATATAGTCCATGCAAACTCTCTATCCAATTACTGTTTTTGTGGGAATGAGTTCATTTTTCTTATTTGCTACAACTGTCATACCACTTTTCTTTAGAACACATTATACCAGACTCACCCAAAAGCTGTTAGATATTGGATAGATGATCTCAGCATCAAGCCATTTGATGATCTCCTTCTTCACAACTTCCTTCATGATGGGGTTTAATCTCCTCTATTACTCTTATGAATTGTTGTAGCAGCTTCCAACAAAATCTTGTGCATACGTATAGATGGGCTAATTCCTGTAATATCTGTCATGGTCCATCCAATAGCCTTTTTGTATCTCCCTAACACATCCACCTTGTTAACATATATGTTTCCATAATATTGATTTTGATGATAACAAACAAGATTAAGAATGATTAATCTTTTAAGCTCAAATTATTTTTTATACTTTTTAAATAAATCATTATTTTTACATTATAAAGGTTTTATATTTAATGGAAAAATAATTTTATGAAATTGATTGTTTTTAGTCTTTTTAAATAAATCATTATTTTCACATTATAAATGTTTCATATTTAATGGAAAAATGATTTTATGAAATTGGTTATTTTTCAAAGTTTATGGTTTAATTGAAAGAATTTTGAAAACTTTGAAATAAACAAGTATTGCTTGAATTTTTGGTAAAGGACTTATTTGAAAAGTGTCATAGCATTTTTGGCTATATTATAATTTCAGAAAGTTTTGGGATTAACAAAGCATTACTTAGAAATTCTAAAATTGGACATATTTGCAAAGTTTTATAAGGTTTTGGGCCATACTATAGTTTTATAAAGTTTTGGGGTCAAACTGAAAATTTGGGAAAATTTTCACTGTAGTAGGTTACTATAGCATCTGGCTTACCGGATATAAAAACTGAAAAACCGGATATTGGACAGAATGTATCCAGAACGAAAACGGCTTACCGGATTTTGTAACCGGCAAGCCGGTTAGGCAAAATTCAAATTTTTGCCTTAACGGTAACACAAATCCAACTTATCGGATTCCATAAACGGCAAACCGGATACCCCCAAAATGTGCATAACGGCTAGTTTTTGAGTTCAAACTGTATAAGCTCAAAACCAATTCATTTTTGAGAATCCAAGCAAGCAAGAACAAGTGCACACAACATATATTGAGCTTCAACTTCATGAATCATCATTCATTAAATCATCTTTGTTCTTCAATTTGTATATCCACTCTTAAAGAGAGATTAATTGTTGTATTTTTCATTTCTCATCAAATTGTGAGAGTACAAGTGTGAGAAACACTTGGAGTGAAGAGATTGGAGAGATAATCTCTTGTTGTAAAGGTTTATTGATACCTTGAAGTCAAATGTAAACGTTTGAAGCCTTGGAAAGGCTTGGATAGTGAAATCCTCAAGCTCGGTGTGCTTGGAGGCGTGGACGTAGGCGGGGATTGCCGAACCACGTACAAATCCTTGAGTTTGCTTTCTCTTCCCTTACTCATTTATTATTGTGCTTTCATTGAATTATTGTTTTCAAATTTATTAAGGCATTAGATTGGATTTGTGGTGGTTTGCTTAGCTTAATTTTTAAAATCTCAATTCACCCCCCCTCTTGGATTGCCTAGTTAGTATTTCACACCTAACTCTTCTCTTGATCTGCATTAAAAAAAGATGAAATGATTACAGGGAGTGTATTATTTTTACCAAGATAAATATAATTTAAATGAGAAGGTAAAAATTTCAATTCTAAAATAAGAAGTGATTCAATAGATGGAGCACACGATTTTACTTCCCTGCTTGAGAGGTCTAAAGGTTCAAAATGTCTGTCATATCTCAATGGTTGCTTTACTCCTAACCATGCTATGTGAACTACTGCAACATCTTCCTCTTCAAGTTCTTCAAAGGTTGTAGCCTTGATCTCTTCCTTACCACAACAATTGTTTAACCTTTCGGTCATAGCAAAGTCTGCAATACTGATAAGATTGTAGTCTTCAACCTCATCGGGACTCCTCATGCCATCCAGTACATTGAATGTTACTTGTTAATCATTCACCCGCATAATTAACTTTCTTTTTTGTACATCAATTAGAGTCTTTCCCGTGGCTAAGAAAGGTTTACCAAGAATAATTGGTACTTTTTTGTCTGCTTTAAAACCAATACAATGAAATCCACTAGAAAATAAATTTATCTACCTTCACCAACACATCTTCAATCTTACCCTCAAGATATGCATGAGATCTGTCAGCAAGCTGTAAAGTCACTGTTGTTGATCTGCTTTCACCAACTCCCAATTGCTTGAACGCTGATAAAGGCGTGAGATTGACGATTACCCCCAAATCACAAAGTGCCCTACCATTATACCTAGTTTTGATAGAACATGAAATTGTAAAGCTCCCTAGATCTTTCAACTTTTGAAGGATTTTACTTTGAAGCATATGGCTACATTATTGTGTTAGAGCAACAGTTTCGAATTCTCCAAGCCTCGTTTTCCTTGCCAAAATATCCTTAAAAACTTCACATAGTTTGGCATTTATTGAATTGCTTGTTTTGTTTCTGCTTCTGTAATCTTTGTGGGAAAGGTCTAAACTGTTGTGATACAGCAGATTGTTCAAACTGCTTTTCTTTTGTCATGTTTTGACCTGATGTTGATGGTACGACAATATCTTTTTTCACCATTGCTGGTTCATTATTCTCTACTGCTTTTGTAGCTTGGTTGTTCTCATTAGTGGGTTGAAAAGTAGGTTGTTGTGATTCTTCTTCAACTAGATTGTCCTCTTAGATTGAAACGGGTTCCATTTTTCTTTTTGGTACTCCAACAGGAATATGAACATCCTTCCTGGATCGTAAATTAATCACTTTGCAATGCTCTTTTCCTTCTCTTATTGGATTTTTTGTATTGCTGGGTAAACTGCCCTAAGGTCTGTTACTCAATGTTGTAGCAAGCTATCCAATTTGATTTTCTAGATTCCTTAAAGATCTTGGCTTTGGACAATTGCTTCATTTTTCACAATATACTTCTTAATTAGAGTTTTAAGAGAACTAAATTGATCATTACCAATGTTTCTTTGTCCAAGATTTTACTGATGAAATCTAGGTAGTTAAGCATCTTTGTTCTGTCCACTAGATGTTGCAGCAGGCTAGTTCTAGTTGCTACATGAAAAGTTTGGGCGTTACCTCTATCCAAAATTATAGGTGTTTGAATACGGATTGCTCTAATTTTATCTATTAAAGTTGACCACATAATTTACTTAAGCTGGATTCCTAGGACAATTATCAAATGCTTGTCCCTCTCCACAATAAACACAAAAGACCTCAACAACTTGATTGACAATTATTGGAGCAGTAGTCATAGCATTCACCATATTTGTTAATGAAGTTACTTGGGCTGACATTGCTGTAAGTGCATCTATGTTATGGACTATGTTGTTCCTCTTACTGTAGCTTGTCTGATTGATGGCCACTGATAATTGTTGTTAGCAATTCTCTCTAAAATTTCATAGGCTTCATTGTAAGATTTAAACAATAAAGCCTCATTTGCTGAAGCATCAACCATCAATCTAGTGCTTGGGTTCAATCCATTGTAAAAAATTTCCATTTGGATGCAACCAGGAATACCATGACGAGGACATCTCCTGAGTAATTCCTTAAATCTTTCCCAAGCATCATACAAGCTTTCATCTTCTAGTTAATAGAAGGATGTGATCTCGTTCCTCAATTTTGCATTCTTGGTTGACGAAAAATACTTCATTAAAAATTTATAAGCCAAATCATTCCATGTTGTGATGGAATCTGGTGGTAACGAATTCAACCATACCCTTACTTGATCTCTCAAAGAAAATGGGAAAAGTGTGAGTCTCAATGCTTCCTGTAATGCTCCAGTAATTTTAAAAGTATCACTCACCTCTAAAAATAGTTTAAGGTGGAGATGAGGATCTTCTTACGGTAATCCGTTGAATTGCCCCAATGTTTAACGGTGATTCGATTTCGCGCAGAAAGTAAACAATGGCTATATTTCAGCTCCAACTATAAATAAGCTCAATCAAATTCAAACAATAGTTTATCACAACGTTATCATTGAGCTTATAATCAAGAATACAATCTTCATTGAGTCTTAAATACATTCTTGTTTCATTTGTTCTCACATTTGGGTATTGATTTGTAACCATATACTTTGAGAGCAAAATAAATTTGTAATATTTGTTTGAGTGATTGTAAGTGTTGGGATATACTTGGGTTAAGAGATTGGGGATAGTCTCTTAGTGTAAAGGTTGATTGACACCTTAGAAGTCAATTGTAAGTGTTCTTGAAGCCTTGACTAGTGGAATCCTCAAGCCCGGTGTGCTTGGAGGCATGGATGTAGGCGAGGTTGGCCGAACCACGTAAAAATCTCCGTATTTAAATCTCTCTTCCCTTATCTTTTTATATTTTGATTGATTTATTTATTATTGCTTTAAATTCGTTTAAGATTTGCATTTAGATTCGATTTAGTATTGCATAATTTTTAGAAACTCAATTCACCCCCCTTTTGGGTTTGCTTAGATATTATTTCATTTGGTATCAGAGTCTTGTTCTCTTGTTAGGACTTAACCGTCTAGAGTAAAAGATCCATGGCAACTCAAAATGACTCAACCTTTAGGGAAGGACAATCCACAACTAAGCCACCGTTCTTTGACGGTAATGATTACCCATATTCAGAAAATAGGATAATTATTTATTGCAAGCCTTAGATTATGAAATTTGGGAAGTTGTTTGTGATGGTCTATTTATGCATATGACTAAAAATGAAGAATGAGATTATATTCCTAAACCGTCAAGTCAATAGAGTAAGTTAGAAAAGAAAAAAATGTCTTTAAACTCCAAGGCAATGAATGTTCTATTTTGTGCTCTAGATAATAAAGAATTTGATAGAGTATCTAGCTGTGAGAGTGCTCAAGAAATATGGAATAAACTTGAGGTTGTCTATGAAAGGACAAATCAAGTTAAAGAGTATAAAATCAGTAGATACACTCGTCAATACAAATTACTCCAAATGAAACAAAATGAAAGTGTGTATTCTATGTATACACGATTTACGGACATAGTGAACACCCTAAGAGTCCTAAGAAAGACTTTCTCAAATAGTGAGAAAGTAAAGAAAATCATTAGGTCACTTCCAAAGGAATGGAGACCTAAGAGAACTGCCATTAAAGAAGCCAAAAATTTAAATACTTTACCTATTGATGATTTAATTGGTTCTCTTATTTCATATGAAGAAGACTTGGTAGCAAAAAAAGGGCATGAAGAGAAGAAGAAAAGCATTGCTCTCAAAGCTTCAAAACATGAGAGTGATGAGGAAAGCGAGTTGGATGATAAAGAGATGGCTATGATGACTAGAAGATTTAGAAATTTTTACAAGAAAACTAGTGAGCGAAGAAAGTTCAGAAATTTCAAGAATCAAAAGGTGAAGAATGAGCCAATCACTTGGTATGAATGCAAAACGCCTGGACACATACGGCCTGAATGTCCTCTTCTCAATAAATTCAAGAAGAAACCACATGGGATGATAGCGATGAGGAAACAAGTGATGATGAAGAGCATCAAGAGATGACAAATTTAGCTCTCATGGCAATCGGGGAAGAATCATTGGATGAACTTCATGAGGTAAGTGATCTTCCTACATATGATGAATTACATGATGCTTTTAAAGAATTTCATGATGAGTGGATGAAAATTGGTAAAAAGAATGCATGTCTTAAAAAGAAAATGTTAGAACTTACAAATGAAAAGGATGCCCTGGAAAAATGCAATAATTCATTTAATGAGAAGATAAAAGAATAAGAATTATAGAATAAAATGTTGCATGATAAGATAACATATTTTAAAGGTAAACAAAGTACTTCATATGAGCATGAAGAATCACATGTTGACGAATTGGTAAAAGAAAATGAAGTGTTTAAGAAGAAGAATAATGAGCTAAAAGAAATTGTGCTAAAATTCACAAATGGGTAAAAGATGTTGGATAGCTTGCTTAATTCACAAAAATGTATGTTTGACAAAAGAGGCATTTGCTATAAGCCAAATTTGAAACAAAAGTATTATAAGAATTATTTTATGAAGAGTACTTCCTTTAATAAGCAAGTTGTATGTCATTATTGCAATCAAAATGGTCACATAAAAAATAGATGTCCAGTGAAAAGGAATGCATATTATGGCATGAAATGTGTTTGGGTTCCAAAAGGAACCATTACTAACACTCAAGGACCCAACAAGTGTTACCAAAAACTTAGAAACTTTTTCTGCAGGGATCAAAGAAAAAGAAAAATAAATGGTACTTGGACAGTGGATGTTCAAGATACATGTCAGGTAATTACTCTTAGTTTTCAAGTTTTACCAAGATCGAAAATGATGGAAATGTGTCCTTTGGAGATAACTCAAAAGGAAAAATTATTGGTATCAGAAATGTCAGTAATGTATCCTCTACTCTTATTGAAAATGTGTGTTTGGTTGAAACCTTGAAACACAATTTGCTTAGCATTAGTCAATTGTGTGATAAGGGTTATAAAGTTGTTTTTAATAAGAATATATGTGTTATTGAAAATGTATGTGATGGCAAGATATTGTTTGTAGGGAATAGATGTGTTAACGTTTATACCATTGATATAGATTGTGCATCTACACATGATAAATGTTTTTCCGCTCTGCATGATGATGATTGGTTATGGCATAGAAGACTAGGACATGCAAGCATTGAATTAATCTCAAGGATTCTAAAAATGATTTAGTTAAAGGTCTTCCAAAAATCAGATTTCAAAAAGATAGAATTTGTAAAGCATGCCAATTTGGTAAACAAATCAAAACTTCTTTTAAAAGCAAAAATCATGTTTCTACTTCAAAACCTCTTCAATTACTTCACATAGACCTATTTGAACCTTCAAGATATGCTAGCTTGAGTGGGAAGTATTATGCTTTTGTAATTGTTGATGATTTTTCTAGATTCACATGAGTATTATTCTTAACTAATAAGGATGATACTTTTGATACTTTTAAAGTGTTTTGTAAGAAAGTTCAAAATAAAAAAGGATATGGTATCGTATGCATTAGGAGTGATCATGGAGGACAGTTTGAGAACAATACATTTGAAACTTTTTGCAATAATTTAGGTATTGTACTTCAATTTTCATCACCTAGAACTCTACAACAAAATGGGGTTGTTGAGAGAAAGAATAGGTCGATTCAAGAAATAGCTAGGACCATGTTGAATGAAAATTCTTTGCCTAAGTATTTTTGGGCCGAAGCCGTCAACACCGCTTCTTATGTTTTAAATCAGGTGTTGACTAGACCTCATCTCAATAAAACTACCTATGAGATTTGGAAAGATAGAAAACTCAACATTGGTTATTTCAAAGTTTTTGAATGCAAATGTTTTATTTTGAACACAAAAAATAATCTTGGCAAATTTGATTCAAAATCCAATGTTGGCATCTTTCTTGGGTATTCAAACTCAAGCAAAGCTTATAGAGTTTATAACAAAAGAACTCTAGTTGTGGAAGAATCTATGCATGTTACGTTTGATGAATTTAACCCCTCCTATGTGGAGAAAGTTGTTGTTGATAATGATGCAGATGAAGAACTACAAGAAGATAATCAAAAGGATGCACCACATGGAAATCAAGAGGAACAACATGAAGAAATGAATGCATAACAAAATGAAGGTATTTCTCAATCACTCCCCAAGGAGTGGAGATATGTTTCCTCTCATCCTAAAGATTTAATTTTAGGTGATCCTTCAAGAGTTGTTACCATTAGATCATCATTTAGAAATACTTGTAAGCATGCTACATTTATTTCTCAAATTGAACCAAAATCCTTTGCAGATGCAGAAAATAATAAATCTTAGATTATGGCAATGCAAGAGGAATTGAATCAATTTGAGAGAAACAATGTGTGGGAATTAGTTCCTAAACCAGAACATCAATCCATTATAGGTACTAAATGGGTCTTTATAAATAAGATTAATGAATCCGGTGTAGTTGTAAGGAATAAAGCTAGATTAATGGCTCAATGGTATAACCAGGAAGAAGAAATTGATTTTCATGAAACATTTGCACATGTAGCTAGATTAGAATCTATTAGGATGTTGTTAGCATTTGCATGCCATAAAGATTTCATTTTATTTCAAATGGATGTCAAAAATATTTTCTTAAATGGTTATATTACGGAAGAAGTGTATGTAAGTAAAACAACCCCTTGGTTTTGAAAATGAAAAATTTTCAAATCATGTTTATAAATTGTCAAAAGTATTGTATGGATTAAAGCAAGCACCTAGAGCATGGTATGATAGACTTAGAAATTTCTTATTGGATAATGGTTTTTTGATGGGAAAGCGGATACTACTCTCTTTGTAAAACATAAGAACCAAGATATACTTATTGTACAAATTTATGTTGATGATATTATTTTTGGTTCTACTAATGAGTATTTGCACAAGAAGTTTTCATCTTGTATGAGTAAGGAATTTGAAATGAGTATGATGGGTGAGTTGAAGTACTTTATTGGGCTGCAAATAAAACAAAATGAGGAAGGAATTTTCATAAATCAAGCCAAGTATGTGAAAGATTTACTTAAGAGATTTGGCATTAATGACTCAAAGACCAAAAGTACTCCAATAAGCACAACAACCAAGCTTAACAAAGATGAAAAAGTCAAAGAAGTAGATATCAAAATGTATCGAGGTATGATCGGATCTTTACTTTATTTAATTGCAAGTAGACCCGATATCATGTTTAGTGTATATTTGTGTGCAAGATTTTAATCATGTCCTAAGGAATCGCATTTGCTTGCTGTAAAAAGAATTTTCCATTATTTGAGTGGAACCATAGATCTTGGCCTTTGGTATCCTAGAGGAACTCATATAGATTTAACATGTTATTCGAATGTGGATTTTGCCGGCACAAAGTTGATAGGAAAAGCACTAGTGGAACTTGCCATTTACTAGGTCATTCACTTGTTTCATGGTTTAGTAAGAAACAAAATTCGGTTGCACTTTCAACCACCGAGGCTGGATATATAGCAACCACCGAGGCTGGATATATAGCCGCTGGGAGTTGTTGTGTACAAGCCCTATGGATGAAGCAAACACTTAGAGATTATGGGATTAATCTTGAACAAATTCCTATTAAGTGTGATAATACCAGTACTATAAATTTTTCAAAGAATCCCATTCAACACTCTAGAACCAAGCATATAGAGATTAGACATCATTTTTTGAGAGATCATGTTCAAAAGGGTGATATTGCATTAGATACTACTGGCTCACTCTGAACGAGATTCCGATCCCCTTTCTCGTGAGCAAAGCCTTCGATTCCTTGGGTCGAGCCTACTGAATTTCCTGGGGACCGCGAGAGAAGGTCTTAGTCTGAATCTGGATCTCTATCTCTAGTGGTAAGAGATGCCGGGGCAAGCCGCAGTTTCTGATGCTGGGCCCCCCTTTCATCCAGATGATCCTACGAGTCCTTTCTTTCCCACCAGTGGCCACCAGCGGATAAGACTGAAAAACCACTAACCAAAACAGATGAATTGCTTGCGGGCTTGCTAACGTAATGACTGCTCCCTATGTACCCACTCATTCTTCCTGGCAATGCAAGGGAAGGGAGTCGGGGCAGCATGGATCCGAGACTATTGAAGTGAAGTTTGGAATCATTGCGGTTTTCTATCTTCAGATTACCAAATTGTAAAATCACCAAGGCCTTTCAGCCATTTGACGCGCCCCCCTAAGCGATCCTGGCTTTCGTGCTTTGGTGGGTCTCCGAGATCCTTTCGACGACCTATGTTGTGTTGAAGGGATATCTATATGATCCGATCGATTGTGTAAAGCCCGCGGTAGCAATTGATTGTTTGAATACATGTGAGTTCATGAATCATGCATTAAACTGGTCCTTAAAACATTTTGGATCAATTAAATGATCTTAAAATGTATTATTTATTGGCCAAATATTAAAAAAAATGTGTAAAATCATAAATGAAATAAACAGATAATTGTTTCTCAATAAACGGTGTACTGTTTAATTCCAGAAACTAGGATATGATGTCTGCCACTTACTCCTTTACCGTTTACTGCAAAAGGTAAACCGTTTTAAAACATAAAGCCCATTAAAAGTTACTCCTTTACCGTTAACGCCTACCCTTTAATCGCTCTCGATTATGTTCTCTCTGGAATTTACTCCCTCACCGTTTACAGAAAATCCCTCACCGTTTACAGAAAACAGCTCACCGTTTTCGTGCGATATAAAATTGTTCCAAGGGTTTCTTCTTCCTCTTCATTTACCCTTTCACTGTTATCGCCATTGACGCGCAACTGAAGCTTTCTCTTCCTTCAATCCTCCATTTATCTCCATTTTCTTGCCTAATCACGCCTATAGAACCATTTCTAATCATCATTAGAACATTTTTACCGGTTCAAAAACTCAAATCGAGCCCCAAATTAAAAAATCCCAAATCCAAACCCCAAGGGCAGCCGAACGGGTTTCATCATTTTTTATCGAATTTTTGCCCTTTCTCGACTAAATTGAGCCTTAAACTCACTTCCTCTACTCTCTCTTAACCCTATAATTGATTCATTTTCCTTCATTCACATCTTCCTCAATTTTTCTCCACTGTCTCAAAAATCACTATGGCTAACTCATCACAACCAACTCGGAGGAGGAATGCTGCACAAACCTTGAACCATTGAACACAAACGGATAAGCCTATTCTATTTAGTAGACTACTGGAAATAACCGGCGAACCATTCACTTCAAACGACTAACCGATAATTTTCCAAATGTCATTCCATGCTAATCTTCAACCATTTAGAAAGAACGAATAGTAGAAATTTGTTTTGCAGGTCTCTGGAAATTAACGGCAAACCGATAGTGGCAAACAATCACCGTTTATTTAAATTTCAGCTCAACGATCACTTGGACCAGTCAAAACGGTTAACCATTAACGGTTAATGGCGATCTGATTTCGTGCAGAAAGTCAGCAACGGCTATATTTCAGCTCCAACTATAAAGAATACAATCTTCATTGAGTCTTAAATACATTCTTGTTTCATTTATTCTCACATTTGGGCATTGATTTGTAACCATATACTTTGTGTGAGAGAAAAACAAATTTGTAATCTTTGTTTGAGTGATTGCAAGTGTTGGGATACACTTGGGTTAAGAGATTGGGGATAACCTTTTGGTGTAAATGTTGATTGACACATTAGAAGTCAATTGTAAGTGTTCTTGAAGCCTTTAAGGCTTGACTAGTGGAATCCTTAAACCCAGTGTGCTTGGAGGGGTAGACGTAGGCGAGGTTGGCCAAACCACGTCAAAATCTCCGTGTTTGAATCTCTCTTCCCTTATCGTTTTACATTTTGATTAATTTATTTATTATTGCTTTAAATTAGTTTAAGATTTTCATTTAGATTCGATTTAGTATTGCATAATTTTTAAAAACTCAATTCACCCCCCTTTTGGGTTGCTTAGATATTATTTCAGTCTTATATCAATATGCAACCTAACAGTGACCAATTGTTATGCCAACATAAGATATAACATTACACGCTTAGGTTCTAATTACCCTACAAGGTGAATTCCTATATTTAGTTCATCACTAATTTTAGATTAAGCATGACCCTTTTGGAATTAAGTAAAACCAAGTATTGCTCTGATATATTCAACTAAGATATGCCATTTTGTGGCTCTTTTTTAGTTAATATCATTAAATGGGTGGTCAGCCGAAATAATGAATGGAAATAACCACTATCAAGACAAAATGATATAGCAAACATGCAGCAACACATATAATCAGTCAAAGAACCATAAAGGTTGTTTATCACTTAACCAGAAGATTGTTTATCACTTAACCACAAATAAATTTAGTTCATGATTTACGAAAGAAAAATAAATAACAGAGGTTCAGCAATCAAATACATTCCCATGATTAAAGAGTAAACAAGAAAACAAGAAAAGAATAAGAAGGACTGGTTTACTAATTGATCTTACAATTTTCTCCTCAAGTGCAGCCCTAGATCTTGCTCTTGAATTGTGTTTTACTATTATTTCTTTACGGTTTTTGTCCTTGGTTGACGGCTCCTCCTTTTTCCTTTGGTGTGTGCTTCTTTTATAGCTAAAAATTAGGGTAAACGGAAGTCTAGGGCGCGTATCTTTTAGATTAGGAAACTCCATATCAAAATCTTCTAAGTATCTCACGCGAAATCTTTTCTGTCAATACCCCAGGATTGCTACAGCAACGGATGCTACAGCAACTACACTGTTCCAGATTTGTTTTAATTCTTCTGTCGCCAAGTTCTTTCCTTATTTTTGCAAGCTCATTGCAACAGCATTCCTTTCTTGAAACTTGAGCTTTCAGTCACCGACCATTATGCATGAGATTTTAGCAAACATATTATTCTAAATCAAACAAAATTGATTAAAGATAAACTAAAATAGATGTTTATGCAAAATATAACTAAAATGCAATAAAAACACATCATTTACTTTCTAAGTAATCATTATTTAAGTCCAAAAGTATCATGATAACTCTCATTTCATAGAGTTATCACATATATAATCCAGTCTAACATAATCCAATTTAATCCTAAAAGTTAATCCAATCCAATCTTATCTTCCAAATGTAGCCTTGTAGTCTTGTGGTTGTTGTTGTACTAAATCCATTTCAATGTTATCCACAATTTTACTTTGTGATGCAATGTGTCTAAGTGTGCAAAGTGTCTTTTCTAGTTTAAGGTCTATAAGTTCTAGATCATATGATTGTGACTTTCAATCGTGCATGCAAAGAAAATTAAAAAAAGTGAAAATAAAGAGAGAGGAGAAGTTACGATACTGATGTTTTCACGCTATTACATACTATAAAAACACATTCAAAACATGCACAAAAAGTTATTTACATAATATTTACAAAGAAGATTAACTCTACAAATTAAAATGACTTACCTCCCTAGTAACGACGCGAAAAACCTGTTGTGCAAAATTTTTTTTGTACTCGCAAGTGCACAAATTTATTGTGGTATACATTTATGGTGGCGAGTGTCAATCCTACGAGGAGATAGATTTAATTAATTGCGGGGTTAATTTTCAAGTTTGCATGTGAATTGGTTGCATATGATTTCTGAGCAATATGAAGATTTAAAATAAATGGTGGGAATAAATTAAAGAAGAAATAACGCAAATGAATCACTTTAATTTCTGAATTCACACTCAACACTTCACCATGAGCTTAATATTCCTGTTCAGTTTCAATTAATTTATGGGGGCAGTTTCCACTCCTCATAAGTCTCATCTTGGTAAATATGTTATCAAACACTCATTGTGTTAAGGAAAAATAATCTTCTACTAAATGTGGTGTCAAGTACACATTGTGTTGGGTGATAATAATTTTTCTGTTGATAATGTGGCAATCATCCACTAAATAATTGAGTCAAAACGAACTACAAGTAATAAAGGGGAGCTATTCTCTAATAAATATAATGTAAAGTACTCATTGTGTCAAACAGTAATGATCATGCACTAGGGAGCCAGTATACCGAGCAAAATCTAGACAAGATTTATTGTTTGTCAATGATGAGTCAAAACATTCCAAATAAATTAGAGAGAGAATGCACAAACTTACTAAATTAAGCCCATGAATTATGTTGAGACTTCACCGTCAACTCAAGCTTGAAATTGAATTAGCCACTCATAAATGAACTATGGATAAATGGTAATTTTATCAAAATACATAAAAATATAAGATAGAGTGAGAATTACAAAAAAATGAAACTCAAATTTGGATTATGAGCTATCAAATTAGAGGGAGCCCCCTGTTTATAGATACAATAGATAAATCATGACCATCAGATGAAAATAATTCGAACGCACAAGATTACGCCACGTGGCAAGCTCTAATTGGATGGAACATTAGGGATGGCAATGGATTGGATCTGATCCAAGATCCACGTGATCCAAATCTAATCGGATCGGATTTGGATCAGCTTAAAATGGATTTGGATTGGATTTGGATATCGATGTGCGGATCTAAGACGGATCTAAAGCAGATCTGGATCTATCTTAATATTTAAATTCATATCCATATCCACTCATCTTTTAATTTTATTTTATTTTAAAAGTTTCTTAACAATTGTGAAACTATAATGATAATAAATTTTATTCATAATATATTAGTAGTATTTACCATGCATTTAAACTCTTAAAACTTAAATGTTAGTTTTGTAAATTTAAAGGTCAGCCAGCCCCAAAGCATGTACATGCAATATTCAAATTGCAAGCCAAGTAATATAACCTGGCAATTTATTTTATTATATTGGCCAAATAATTTTTAAGGAATATAGTTATTCATATATTTAGTCAAATATGGTCATAATAAAAATAATAAAGTACTGAATATAAATCATATTTAATTTATATGTCATTATCTAATGTTGTAGGAATGAGGGTAGGTGTATCGTGGATATTAGAATGATAAAGGAGACAATAGAATATTAGATTGATCTTACTCCTGCAATTACTTCGGAATGATATTTTATTATCTTTCTTATTTGTTGTTTTGCTGTAAAAGTATAAACTACAATATTTATTATATTTTTTAGAAAAATTATATAATTTATTTGTTATCAATACATTTTAGCCTTCAATTTTCAATCTAAAAAATTATTACTTTTTTATTACTGAATTTTGGAATTCATGACGGATCTAGAGCAGATTTGGATTTTAATTTTTTTTTCAGGTGGGCGGCTTATTGCTAACATTAGTCGCCTTTTCATGAACTCTTAACATACGCAAAGTGCCAAGCAGACAAAATTCTCAGGGTCAACAATCACTCCCATCTGAAACAGCGTTCAGGAGATTGAGAGAAATGTTGGGGATATATAGTTGTAAGGAATGACAAACATAGAGAATTATAGTAATAATGGTGAAAATTTATTATCATAAGGTAATGTGTTTATAACTTTATAGGGACAAAGGAAATAATTGTAATAGGTAAACTACTAGTTAATGTGTACTTTAAGGCATTCCTTAAGATATTATTTACCCCCACCAATTGATTGATGATGTACATGGGTTAAGCAAATAACCCTCTAAGATACAATGAAGCACTTAGTTGTTTTCTTGTGTTGTGTACTGACGAAGCAAATCTGAATACTTTTAAATGTTGTGGCAAGAATTAATATATTATTCCTATAGCAAACAATATATTTTTAGGATATTTAATGAGTAAACTATAGATGTTATATGATAAAATTTGTTTTAGGAAAAAAGATTTGAGAAAATATTGGTTTAGGGTCATTTTCTTTATGTGTAAGTGATCTAAACATGGACTCCTATTTATAAATATATTTGTGCCCCTCCGTTTGGGCTGTCAACTTTCATGATACTCCTTCATTCATGGCTATTGGATTAAGATTTGATTTTAATCAAAGGTCTGAATTGAACCATCATCATTTCAAATGATGGCACTAAGAAAGAATGCACCGTTAAGGGAAAAAAAAAAACCTCTTCTATAAGACATAATTAATTGGACATGTCTTACAATAGAACATTATTTATTTTGAAATTATTTGAATAATTCCTCACCATTTTCACAATAAATGAATTTGAAAAATTATCTTGCACGAGCTTGAAAAGTTTATCGTAAATAAATGTGTCTTTAGGACTTGAAATTTCACTTAGTGATATCACTTCAAACTTAATCAAAATGGCATGATAGACAAACTTCGAACCAGTAGCATTATTCAACTAATTGAACATGTCTTACACATAAGTTTTCTAATTCTCAAGTATTCTTTGTTGAACTTAGATTGACCTTATGCCTATATCCTATTTTGATGAACACTTTAATAACCAACCAAGTTATATAGGACGCGACACCATCTCGTACATTCACATAAGCAAACTTATCTAAAATAGCTTATCTTTTCCTTTATGCTACTCAATCACTCACCTTTGGGACATATCTTAAAATATTACAATGCTTGCTATTACAATAAATGATGTACTTTTGCTCATTGAACCCTAGATCTTGATGTTTCAAGTGTTGGGTTGAGTTTCCATCATTAATGATAAGATGATGCTGGATTTAGTCCCATCTCCTACAAAGTTTTCAATACAATTTACCTTGCAAGGTCTTTAGTTAAAGGGGTTGCCAAATTTGGCATGATCTCACAAATTCAATTATGACTACTCCATCTGTAAGTAATTGTTTTACATAACTATGTTTTAGACCAATATGGCTAGACTTTCCATTATAAATTTGGTTGTATGTCCTAGAGAGAGTTGTCCCTCTATCATAGTGAATAGATTTAGGAGGCATTGGTTTGGACAAAATAAAAATTTCTATAAGTAAATTACTTAATCATTTTGCTTCCTTGCCACATGAAGCTAAATTTACAAAGTCTGAAGCCATGGTGGAGTTTGCTATGCAATTTTGCTTCTTTGAGCCGATGAAATATCTCCTCCTCTAAGATTTAATATCCAACTACTTGTGGATGTACGATCATCTTTTTTCGGATTTGGAGCAGATATAGATATTTATTTCTTTTTTGGATCTGGATATGGAGCGAAAAATATGGATTCATAACGGATCTAGAGCAGATATGGATCTTGATTTTTATTATGGATTTGGATCTGGAGCAGAGTAGATCCAACTCATATCTGCCCCATTGCCATCCCTATGGAACATGTCACCAAAGTTGTAATTCAGTGTATTACATGTAGCGTACGTGAGTTTTTTGGTCTATTAGTATGCTATCACATTATCAGTCAATGTAAAAGTAAACAAGCTTTGATTCTTTGTATTGCATGTAACATGCGTGCATTTTTTGGTCCAAGAATATGTTGTCATGTCATCAGTCAACAGTAAACGCTTATGTAGGTCAAATAGGATGCTATCATGTTATCAGTCAAAGTCACGTCAACTGGGCCCCACCAAAATTACCATACATCTTAAAATTATAATTTTTTCCTTTGTGCCCTTCCAAAGATTTTTAAGTATTTTGAGCTCAAAAATGCTATTTGTTCTGCTATTCAATTTCTTGTTAATTATAAAATATCCAAAATACCCCTAAAATACATAAAATACTCAAATTATAACAAAACAGTCACAATCAAAGTACTTAAATACATAAAAGTAAAAATGTTAGTGAGACTTGGAGTGCAAAATAACGATTTTACTCTTTATAAATATACATTATCCAACACTCAACATCTAGCTACAGATATTCAGTAACAAGGATACAATTAAAAGATATAGTTGAGATCGAGGCTTTTGGATCCCGTCTAAGAATACATAAGGCTTTGGGCCCTGTGGTTGGGCGCTTTTACATTTTGGGGACTATTTTATTCATCTAGTATAGTGAGATGTGATAAGATATATAAGATGGTTGTTGTAACTTTTTCTTATACTATTGATGTCAATGTGCAAGTATACACAACAAGTAATATAATGATGAATATTCAAGATCGTCTCCACATGGATTGATTTTATCAGACTTGCTACAGCAATCTCAACAGTGCAATTTTGCTTTGATTGAAAATAGAACGAACAATTAAACTAATAAACTAATTAATTAAAATAAAATTCAGGAAAGCAAACTCTCATGTCTCACACAAGAATAAAATCAATAGGAATAAAGTAGTTCATTGATTAAACTCTTTTAATGGTTTTGACTATTTCTTGCAATTTTAGGTGCACTTGCTGTAGCATCTACTACAGCATTGGACAGAATCCTTATATATCCTCAGTTGTTGCTTGTTGGATATCTTATATCCTTATGCAACCTAATAGTGACCAATTGTTATGCCAACATAAGCCAACATAACATATAGCATTACATGCTTATGTTCTATTTACCATACAAGGTGAATCTCTCTGTCTAGGTCATCACTAATTTTGGACTAAGCATGACCCTTTTAGAATCAAGTGAAAGTCAACTCAAGAAACTCAATCTAAAACCAAGTATTGCTTTGATATGTCCCACTAAGATAGGCCCTTTTGTCGCTCTTTCTTAGCTTGTATCATTAAATGAACGGTCAACCAAAATAATGAATAGAATAAGCTTTACCAAAACAAAATGTTATAGCAAACATGCAACAACATATAAATTCAGTCAATGAACCATTAAGATTGTCTATCACTCAACCAAAATTAAATTAGTTCATGATCTGCGAAAATAAAATAAACAAAAGAGTTTTAGCCATCAAATACATCCTCATGATTAAAAAGTAAACAAGAAAACAAGAGAAGAATAAGAAAGACTAAGTTTCCTGATTGATCTCCACAAATTCTCCTTGTTGCAGCCCTTAGTTTCAATCTTTTATTCTCTTTTTCTCTTGTTTATTTTCGATTTTTGTTCTTAGTTGACGGCCTCCTCCTTTTTCTTTGCATGTGTGCTTATTTTATAGTTGAAAATTAGGGTAAACGAAAGTTTAGGGTGTGTATCTTCCAGATTAGGAAACTCTAGATCACAATTTTCTAAGTATCTCATGCGAAATCTTCTCTGTCAATGCTCGAGGGTTGCTACAGCAATTGCACTGTTCCAGATTTGTTTCAATTCTTCTGTAGCCAAGCTCTTTCCTTATTTTTGCAAGCCTATTGCAGTAGTATTACTTCCTTGAAATGTGAACTTCCGGTCACCTACAATTATGCATTTGATTTAAGCACACAATTTATTCTAAATCAAACAAAATTGATTAAAGATAAACTTGAAATAGATGTTTATGAAAAATATAACTAAAATGTAATAAAAACACATCATTTACTTTTTAAGTAATCATGGTTTAAGTCCAAAAGCGTCATGATAACTCTGATTTCATAGAGTTATCAACGGCACATCATTAATCTACTTATTTTAACTCCAAGAATGACAACACACTTTTAGTATGTCATTGCACCGCTCATGCGAGGTCCGGGTATGACAAGATTCTTCTCATGGGTACTTGTTCAGTGACAATTTTAGAGTCATTTATATATGTTCTTTCTTCATATGATTTTTATAATTATTATTTATAGTACCATGTATTCCTTTTTAACGCTTGTTATTTGATTTAAAGTTTAAAATATTTTACTTATGTTCTTAAATATAATTTGATGAATATTGTATAATTATATTATTATCTTATTTTTATGGATTATAATGTATGTTAGTTGTTGTGCAAATTTTATTACACTCAAAAGTGCATGAATCTATTGTAGAATAGATTTTGTGGTGAGGAGTACCGATCCTACGAGGAGGTAGATTTAATTATGCGTATGGTTAATTTCTGAGTGTAAATGTGAGTTGATTGAAAGTGAATTTTTTTTATCTTAAGATTTAAAATAAAGAGGCAGGAATAAATTAAAGATGAAATCAATGCAAATGAAACGATTGAGTCTCTAGATTCACACTCAACATTCACCATGGGCTTAAATTTTCTTTTCAGTTCCAATTAATTCATGAGGAGGGTATTTTCACTCCTCATAATTCTCACTCTAACAAATATGGTATCAAGCGCTAAGTGTGACAGAGATAATGATCTTTCATTAAGTGTGGTGTCAAGAATATGTTGTGCCAGATGATAATAATCATTATGTCGACAACGTGGCAAGACCATCCACTAAATAGCTTCGATACACTCTCTGTCAACATTGAGTCCAGACGACCCAAAAAATAGTAGAGGAGAATTTTCTCTCTAATTAATATGGTGTTAAGTCTCATTGTGTCAAACAGTAACGATCCTTCACTAGGGAGTTGGTATACCATGCAAAACCTAGACATGATACACTATCTATTAACAATAAGTCCAAACAACCACATAAATCAGAGAGAAAAAGAAAATCAACTTACCTAATTAAGCCCATAGATCATGTTGAGTTTTCACCTTCAACCCAAGCTTGAAACTAAACTACCAACTCATAATTGAACTAAGGGTAAAATGATAATTTTACTAAAATACATAGAAAATACAAGATGAAGAGAGAATTATAGAAAATGGAGCTCAAAATGGATTCAGGGGTATCAAATTAGGGGGGCCCTAAATACAATGGGTAAATCATGGCTATCAGATGAAAATAATTCGGACGCTCAGGATTGCGCCACGTGGCAAGATTTGATTAGTTGGAACACATCATCAATCAACACTACATCAACATTTTGGTCCAATAAGATGTTGTCACATCATCGATCAATGCCACATCAGTATTTTGGTCCAATAGCATCATGCCACATCATCGGTCAATCATGTCACATCATCAGTCAATGCCACTCGTTTTGTTATTAGACCAATGATGCGGCATTAACTGATTATGTGGGTTGACTGATAATGTGGCATTGACTAATGACGCGACATTGACTGATGACATATACGATACTGTTCACGTCAGTAGTCAATGCTACATCAATGTGGCAGCAAACGTGAACAGTACCAAATACCCTTTTATGCTTCTCTTAAGATTTTCGACTGTTCCGAGTTCAAAAATGTCATTCGTTTTACTGTCCGACTTCTGATAGTTGTGAAATGGCCGAAATATTCCTAAAATACATAAAATACTTAAATTATAATAGAACACACATAATAGGATTTAAACATGTAAAAGTAAAAATTTTAGTGAGACTTGGAGCATAAAATGACAATTTTACTCTGTATAAATGTGCATTCTCCAGTACTCAACATTGGCATTAGCTATGATATCATGTTTTGATGCATTAGAAATGTTGGGTGATAATTGAATGAGACCATTTATTCATATTATTTACAATGATGTATGATTTATGTTTGGGGAGATTGATCAATAAAGTTGGTTGAATATTCAATAAAGTTGGTTGAATAATTCTAGTTTCCACAAGGATTCAAAAAAAAAAAGGATTCAAATGGTGCGAGTAGCTGAAGTGTATTGGCTAGGTAGATGAGTACGCCTATGTCACTAGAACTGATTTGGCATTGGAGTTTTAATCTGCATGGCACATGATAGCTAAATAACTACTGCAAAAGTTATTTAGGCTTTATGACATAATTGGAACTGCCCATGATGGCTAGATAATAACTATCCATAGCACGTAATGGTTAGATAACTGACCATGTTGATTAGTTGATTGTTGTGGTAGTTATTTAGGTATTTAAATCATTGAGGGAGTTACTCTAGGGTTGCCAAGATAGTTGAGATTTTGAGGAAATACTTTGAGAGAACTACGTGAGATAGATTTTGGGTAGAGGGAGAAATTGCAAGCTCTGTAACCTTTGAAAATCAGTGTATTTCCATTTTAATATCATTGGCGATTAATAAAATCTCAAACAAGAGTGTTTTGTCCTTATAGATACCTAATGAAGTCGAACCACGTAAATTTCTTGAGTTATTCTGTTTATTGTTTTTGTTTTTATTATTTGTTGTTGTGTTAGACTTTTTTTTTATATTTCTTTATTTATTCCACAACTGAGTTGATCTAAGGTAACTGAGCTGTAGTAGAGAATAGTCCGACTACTACAAGAGCTTATCCTAACCAATTAATTTGGCTTCATCCCAACAATTTTGGGAGTACTTACTTTACAAATTTGTAGGTTGGAAATGTCAATAATACAAAGAAAACTCTACCAAAATTTTGAAAAAAATCCTTAATGATGATTTTATTTATTGATATTAAAATTCTTGTAATCTGTATCCCCTTCCTTTCAAAATAGAAATAGAAATTTTTTACAAATATCGATTTGATTTGGATTCTGAAACAGCATTATACACATTGTACCCTATTCATAATAGAATCGAATACAGACACCTCACCAAAATCTAAGTCAAAAGAATTCCGAAATGAAGATATTTTGATTAATTCAATTTCGAAATTCTAGATCAAATTAATTGGACTCGCTCTTAGAGTTTTGGTCGGAGAGATTTCACTGTCACCACGAGAACATGCACTTAACAGGAATTTTCTTGATATCTTATATACGAGACAATAATAGCACTTTACAGATTATAATTGATTGTGGAATCATGTTAACTTTATTCCAGTTACTAGAACTCACAATGAAACCAAAGCATTCCCTTCTAGCGTCGACAATGAAATGAATTAATCTCGTGCTTCTTTGTTGCAAATTCAATTCATTCATCATGTTTGCTTTATTGTCAAGCATTCATTATAGTCTTGTAGACGACTCCTTTCACTTAATTTTCCCTGTTGTTCTGTTGCCCGAGAGTGACAACTTTCACACCAGATACAATTAATCCAACTAAGCAGTCCTCAAAAAGCTAATTACTAGATTATTTCGCTTCAAAGACATATTATGACCAAAACTAAACTATTTAACTATATTGTGGGTCCTAAGCTCTTTATTAATTTATTATAAACCTAATCCTCAACAGTTTTAGTGGACTGTGTTTTTCAATATCCACCAACACACTACTGACTCGGTATTCAAATGTGTGATATGTCGGTGCATTTTCAGATATATAAGGTAGCGTTATAAATATGGAAACCAAACTTGCTGTATTTCCTAACGAAAACAATGCGTAAAAGTTGGTGTAAAACGTGAAACACCAAATTAAATTTACTAGACAGAAACAATTTTGTCTGAATAAGCTATAGCACTGGAAACTTTTGTCCTGAAGCCAGAGACCAGCTCATCTATAATCTATTACAGTAGTGTATATGAACTAAATGTGAAAACTATATGTGACACTGCGATTTCTTCTACCTTATCTAAAATGAGTCAATTGCTTAAATGATGAGCATGCATCATTCATTTTCCTGGAATTTAATCAGAAAGAAAGATGATAACGAACAATATGCGACTCATAATAGCATGGAACTTAGTCACTGATCAGGCTCAAATTTTATAATTATATACATAGAGGACGTACTAAATTTCAACATCAAAAAAGCTATTTTCACTAGATCGGAGCCCAAGAATACTCATTCCTTAAACACATACCTACTACTACTGCTCAATAACTCAGCTCCCTTAACATTTTTTAAATCATCTCAAAACTAGAATTACACTAACAACTACTAAAGAACAAATAGTAGAACATGAAAATATGCTATATTACAAAGCTTTGAGCGCTACCGGGAAGCCTTAAAATGTCCCAGAGCTGAATGCCATTAACAATGAAATCCTGATCCCAACTCTTTATTGGGTATCTCCAACTTTGGCTGCAAGGACGTTCTTTAGCTGCTCCTGCGTGTAAAACCGACTTCCCATCTTTACAGTAGCTTGTTGGATCATCAAATCATTCACCACAGACATACTTGCATGATTCACTTCCAAGTCCAACTCTTTCAAGGCTTCCATTAACTTCGCTGCAGGATGGTTCTTCTTACTAGATTGAATCCTAATCATCGCATCCCATCCAATTATCTTCACCTCAATATCCAAGTCAATCAATTTACTAGCATGGTTTGACATTTTAAGGTCTTGATCAGATGTTGAAGGCCCTGAATGGGAATCTTTGCCACCACCTGCCAACTCCTTCTTCACCGATGCCAATTCCTTTTGTAAATCCTCTTTATCAGACTCTGCACTTTGAAGCTTCGTTCTAAGCTCATTGATATAAGAAATTGCATCACCAAGTAGTGAAGCTTTGTCCATCTTGGAAACATTAGGCACAACAGCTCGCAAAGCGTAGAATCTCTGATTAAGCTTCTCTCTTCTTTGACGCTCAGCTTCCACATGATTCAAAGGCTCTTCTCTTCCATTTGCGGGTTTTCTCCCCCGCTTCCGTGGCTTCTTTTCAGGTTCAACCCTGCTACTATCAGGGTCCTTAACAACAGAAGCTTCAAGATCGGAATGATCAGAATCACCAGCACCACCACTTGATTTTACAACACCAGATGATGGCAAAATCACACCAGAAGTAAAAGAAAGCATCCCCTCTTCAGTACTCCCTCTCGAAGTAGGAGATCTTTTCTTCTTATTACTCTCCTCTGCTACAAATTGGGAGTGATTGGATAACAAACTGTTGTTCCCGTTACCAGTACAAGAACTTCTCTTACTCTCCGCAAAATTCAATATCTCCCCGGACTCAGGCTTAAACAAACGTGAACTCCCGTTCTTCACACTGTTATGATCATATGCATATTCAGAGAAATTCAGTTCTCTGGTAAAAAAACTCTGTGTCTGCGGAATCTGTTGATGTTGTAAATCAACGCTTTCAGTTAAAGAAACCGAGCTGGGAAGCTCAAAATGAATTCCTTTTGAAAGATTAGATGCGGAACCAGAACCAATTACTGGTGTTGTTGTTGTTGTTGTTGTTGTTGTTGTTGTTGCAGCAGCAGCAGTAGAGTCTTTGATTTCAATGAAACCCGCAGTGGGAGCGGGAGTGGGACTGGGATCATTAATCCACGAGGATGGATCATTCTCTCCTTGATCCGGGTTTTGCATAGCAGAAGGCCAAGTACCAATCTCCATACTGCCATTAAAATTAAACAAAAATCGAACCTTATTCATCAGATCCGAGTTTTGAATAATCACCTCAGTGGACCCCAATTCAACAACCCCATTTGCCGACGGTATACAAACCAAAGTCTGTAACCCGAAAACCTGCCCCTGTCTTGCCCGGTCACAACCTGAATTCGCCAGTCGCTCCGCTCCGCTAACCCAAACCGGACTGTTACCAAAATACGCTTGACCCGGCAGCCCGCCACCGCCACCGCCTCCGGTCACGTAAAAAGACTGAGTCATCGAAATCAAAAAGAACCATTCTGTATCTGTAACCTCTTCATCAACAGCATCATCAGTCGGCGAAGACGTTGATCCAGAAATCAACGAGTTAAGTTCGCGCAGTACCTTCTTACGATGCTCCTGCTCCGCAGCTGACGACGTTTTAATTTTTGATGATTTTCCTTTCTCTCCTTCTCCTTTGTAATACCCATCGCCCCATCCTAACATAGAGGAGCCGGAGTAATCGCACGAGGATTGCCAGAATATGGCGTAGGTCCAGCCCTCACGAGAGCCTTCAATCAATTGCTGAAGACGTTGCTGGAGTGTTTCTTGATTGAAGAATTGTTGCTGTTGTTGCTGTTGTTGGGATGAAGAAGAGATGTGAGTCTTCATGGGGTCGGCTGTAGATGCAGAAGACTGCGAAGGTGGCCAAATACCGGTCAAATCAGAGCTCATGAAAGCTTCCATTACAGAGCCGTTATCGTCAGTCCATAGATTCATCGTTGAAGGTAACCGGTAGTCCGTCATAACATTGACCTACTACCGAATGATCTGTGTGCGGGGGGCGGGATTACAAGCTGGAGAAGGAAAGTAAAGCTAAGGAGATGAGAAAGAGAGAGAGAGAGAGAGAGAGAGAGAGAGAGAGAGAGAGGGCGATGAGATGGGAGGGGAGGGTGGTGAAGGTAATGCTAAGGGTGCATTTGGGTTTGGGTTTTATTTCAAGTGAATTTCAGCTACATTTTAGTGTAAAAAATAAAATAAAATAAAAATGATAGTGAGAGCAGTTTCTAGGAAGAGGGCGATTGGCGATTTAATCGGGAAAAGCCGGCGAGAGTGATTAATATTTAGGGTTAGCTTTG
>NW_006262139.1:3132648-3133966 GCF_000493195.1 Citrus x clementina
TGAGAATGAATTCTGTGGGCTTGAGATCACACGCTCACACAGTCACACTGACCAGTTTAATAATATTATGCAATTTCATTAGAAAGGAAAAATCACCCTCCAATCACGCCCTTCTTTATTGATGGTAAAGTTACTACCTTATGTTGTAAGAGCAGTGATATGAAGTTATAAATTTTTGTTTAAATTTATTTTGTATAAATTAATTTAATATGATTAAATATCAAATGTCCCAATCAGTAATTAATATTTAGTTTTCATATTGACAGTTATTAAACTATTTCTAGTTAAATAATGTTTTTATAAGAGAGAATAGTTTTTTTTTAAAAAACTCTTTTTTAGAGAAAAGACCTATACATTCATAAATTCAAAACATTAATTAAGTAATTTTTTTTATCTAAAACCCACTAGAGACTTATGTGCTGAATTAATAATTTATAAAAAAAAACCTTATAATTTCATATAGGACACACTTCTGATATAAATTAATAATTTATTAATAAGCAATGAAATTCAAATAATATGTCTAGGAGTTTTTATAAAAGGATTTAGACTCGGTTTTTAACTGACCTTTTTACTAATCTTTTAAAAATATATAATTAGTGGTTATTATATAAGAATATAAAATTAATGAAATTTTAAACATATATTTTTATATATACACGTGGCAAAATAATATAAAGAGTTAAATATAAATCAAATCAGCATTTGATCCAAATACTTCATTAATATATATTTAGTATTTCTTTTTCTTTTTGAAACTTGTGTCAACCTGGACGAAGCTCCCAAAGACACAACTAAGTGGCCTTTAGCCAATTTGTTAGTAAGCCGCCCAAGTATTCGATTGGGAGATATAGATTAAAACTTTTATTTAGGCTTTACCTATCCCTATCTTTGAAAATAATTATAATTAGGCTATATTGCTTATGCTATTATGTTTTTTTGAAGCAATAACTTGTGAGCAGGTAATTCAGTTAATAAAATTTGTTCTATTGAAAGAACTCTAAGGTTTGACCCTTGCCAACATAGATGGGCAGCAGTTCAATTCTCATTAGCCCCCCCCCCCCCCCTTCCCAATAAAAAAGAATTACTTTTTTTCATAGAACTTTATATTACTATGTAGAATGCTTGCCAATAAGAGAAAACTTTTTTTTTTAAATATTACAAATTAACTAAACTAATTATGACTATTTAAAGATTTTCCATTCCACTTTACTTGTAATTATTGAGGTTTCTGATGACATAGTTTATACCAGTTCCATTTAGAAAATTTATATATAAAAAATGAAAAGATTTATTAACGAAAAAAAAGAAGATACAC
>NW_006262139.1:3134304-3153067 GCF_000493195.1 Citrus x clementina
TTTATTATAAGATTATTATAATATTTAAAAAAATATTTGGGTTAAATATATTATATTTATTAACAAATTTTTTTTGTAATAATAATATTAAAATAATTTTATTTAATCTTCAACATATTTTATAATTTTAAATATTATAATTTTACCATTATAAAACTTGAACTAAATCATTGCATTAAAATTTTAATATTAATAAAATATGTCTAGCAGATTATTAGTACTTTAAAAATTTTAAATATTAATATCAATTTAAATTTAAGATTTCATTGTATTTATTTATATGTTATATTTTTGTTTATTAGAAAATAGTGGAATCAATAGATTTCGGTTAATAGAGTTAAAGGGTAAAAATACAAAAGAGGTATGTGTGACCACATTTTAAATTTTAGGGATTTTCATGTACATTTAAGCATATCATATGGGTGTAAGTGTTTTTTTCCCTAACCAATATGATATTATGCTATATTATGCTTTCCAATGAAATATTAAAACTAAAGATTGTGTTCAAAAGTAATATTTAGAAACTCATGCATCCTCATTTTACATGTTTCTACCAAATGAAAGAAATATAAACTTATAGTGATTAATAACTAAATAGCATATGAAAATATGAAAAAAAAATTAATATTGATAACCATACATAAAATAATCACATGGGTAAGTAATGATGAAGATGAATAATTATTTATTACATGGCCAATGAGACAATTATACCACATCATGTACCATATTAATTAGGACATAAACTTCGTATTATTGTTATTAACAATTTAGATTTATTGCTATAGATATTGGCTAAATAATTCCCTATAATTAATTAATTTACCAAAAGCAATAAAAAAGGCAAAAAGTGAAGTATAATGGACTTTTAAGCAGTTTGGAAAAATTTCTTAAATCCATGGGACTGTACCGTCATTGAGTAATTCACTAAGTATAAAAAAATTAGAATTTATTGAACTTGCATAACTTAAGATCCCTCTTATAATCTGTCGCCACTTGTTAAACTAATTTAGTCGAACTTAGTTACGGAACACTACTCATCTTCTATATCTACATCCTCTGTGTGAAATTCTTTCTCCTTCCCAAGAGATTAATCGCTAAAGAATGTCTAAGCACAGGCTAAGATGAAGACGACATAAGATCACCACTCTCATGAAAGTTGTGGCTAGGGCTTTAGGAAGGAGCTTCTACACCAACTTCTCTGCTATTTCGCGTGTGGTGGTGTATCTTCAATGTGTATAAAACATTTCTTTACCTAAAGGGATAGTAAAATTAATTGATGTTTAACTTTCGATTAGCAAATTCTGTTAGTTTAAATGATTTATTTACCCCCATTGACTAACATCCAGAGGTGAAAAAGGACCGCATTTGGCAGTAACTTTTAAATAATTTTATTTTAAAAAAATTAAAAAAATACTGATTAATTAAAGTAAATATATCTGCCAATTATTATTTTAAGTAACTTAATTTACCTTAATTAAAATTTCATAAGTAATTATACTTATTATAAATATATTAATCACTATGTATCGGTAATAAAATTGTTTTTTTCCCTTCAAATTTACGCGTCTCATTTTTTAACACGTGCTTTTTCTGCTAAAGAAGTTGTTACCGATGAAGTATCAGTTGCAGTTGCTCAAACATTGCACCTTCATTCCGAGTTATGTAATGACAGCTCTGTCGCACGAAGCTTCCACCTCATAAAGACAGAGAGCCGCCGAGTAAAACCTAAAACTCGGCGTCATATGACCTAAATAATCGCCACTCCAATATTGACTCGAGTTAATATCATTATGTCAGACTCTCTGGTCAGATGTTCTCTAAAGAGGAAAAAAAAATTAGAAAAAATAAAAATAAGGACGCGTTGTTGTCACTAGAGAAAATCCTGACCATTGATATGCTTGGCCATTTTTAAAAATTTGCCGGATTCCCCCACAGTCCTATTTTTAAATATATAAAAATTAATAATTATTGAGGCACGTTTTGCTTGATAAGTATGGCGAAAATAACGTTTTTATTTTTTTTTTGTTGGGGCACGTGTATAAACCACTTTCCCATGTGAAAAACCATAACCACTTATCATTTTTATTTTATCTTGGGTCTCTTTTATTTAATGAAAGTTATTAAACCGCCACCTCATCTTTTTGGTGTTTTCAAGTATTGTTCAGTCATAGAGAATGCACTGTATTTGACTAAAAAGATAATTTCAAATTTTCAAGGTTTCTGTTAGACGACAATATTATAATCTCAATCTATTTGTATCAAATGATTTAGAAAGGGGTTAAGTACACAATTTTATTACTGATACATAGTGGTTAATATATTTATTATAATTAGCCTAAAATTGTTTATGATATCCTAATAACAAAATTGATTTCAAAGGGGTAATTTTAGACGAACATGTAAAATTGATTAATATATTATAAACCCAATCTATTTTTTTTAATAAAAGAACAATCTTCATAAAATCCTAAATTACGGTAACTATCCTAAGAAAATTAAGAAAAATCTATCAACATGCATTCAATTTTTTTAATCCTTTTAATAGAAAATAAGGATAAGTTGGGTTTAAAATTTTGATAAATATTTTTAAAAAATTATTTCAAGAGAAAGATTATATGAAATTAAGCCATTATAAAATAAGTGGTGATATATTTACCCCGCTTTCTTTGTAAAACAACCCTACTTATTAATTTTTCTGAATAGAAATATTGAAACCCATCAAAATATTTTCTACACCTATTTACTCAATAAACTCATTTTAAAAATTTGAAAATTAAGATTTTACTCTATAAATCCACTTAAATATTAAAATTACTCTCACTTAAAAATCTTGTTATGACTTTATTTTGCCAAAATCAACTTTACATGCTCCATACAAATAGTCAAACACATTTTCGAATGGAATTAAGTACACAGATTAATATTTAATAAAAGTTCCTTTTTAAATTATGCTAAAACTTTTTGTTTGTATGAATCCTAATAAAAGTCAAGGATGATGAAGGGATTTTTGTTTTTATTTTTATTTTGTAGTGTCCCTTCTCTGTTAATTTGTTCAAATAATCTATCAAAATCAGGTTGAAATTCCATCAGAATTATAATTACCGCAATGATTCCTTCCTATCTTTAGATTTCAATAACTAGTCTCGAACTCCAACAATCTGTTTTTCTTTTTGTATGGTTTTTGTAATTATTGGTTTGGTCCACTGAACTAAAGAGCCATTTTACATTTTTGTAGGTTAAGTTTGCAATGCTTGATGCTAAAAAAAGAACATTAAATTGGGCTATTGGACGGTTTTAAAGATAGATTTGAGGAAGATGAGGAGTAAAAATTAGTTCTTTAGTTCCAACAATCTCTATGGTTTCTGTAATTATTGGTTTGGTTCACTGAACTAAAGAGCCATTTTACATTTTTGTAGGTTAAGCTTGCAATGTTTGATGCTAAAAATTGGACGGTTTTAAATATAGATTTGAGGGAGATGCGGAGTAAAATTAGTTATTTAGTTATATGTATACACACACATGTATAATAGTAATTTATGTTATGAGCATTTTAGTATTAAAAAGAATGAATTTAGAGAATATTTTGTTTAGTTCAATTAGCTCCACTTTTTTTAATGTAATTACAAATATTATCCTTATATAAAATGGCTAAAATAGGTAACTAATTAAAAAGCTTTTTTATGTTTAGATTTTTTTTCAAGCAACAGAGCAAACACTTACCATGCATTTTCACCTACACTACAATTCAGAAATTTATTCAAACATATGTATTAAATAACTATTAATACATGCATTACAAAATACTGGTGCATGTTTGAAATTACTTTAGATTATCAATCTGCAATTTATTTGACAATCTAGCAATCAAATTATATTTGGTAACTAATTTAAAAAATGATTGTTTAGCAACTTAATTCTCAAATAATAAGTTTTTAAGTTGATTATGAAAAGTAGTCCAAGTCCTAAAGTAGATTTTAGAAATTAGATTTTTAAAAGATCAAATTTTGTAGTATATAATACGAAAATGCCTTCATTTGTTATAATATCTCTAAAAATACCCCAACGACAAAATTAATTTAATAAAAAATGTTAATTATTTATAAATTTAAAATAAAACATTTCTAGCATCGTCCACTGTACCATCGCCGAAGGAAGAGACCATAATGTCACAGGTAGTGGAAAAAGTAAACTAGAAGCTACACGACCAATCTCATTTATGGTGCGTTTATTTCGTGGAATAAGAATGAGAAGGGGTTGGGAATGAAAATAGACTGGAATATAAATGAGATTTCAATGTTTACTTGGCAAAAATAAATGAGAATGAAAATGTACTAGATGTATTTACTTGACAAAATAAATGAGAATGAGGAATGAGAATGAGAATCAATTTACCAAAATACCTATAGTATTAATAATTAATAAAAATAATTAATTTATCATTATTAATAATATTATCATTATTGTTGTTATTATTACTATTATTATTATTATTATTATTAAAAATTAACAATAATTAATAATAACTAAAATAATAAAGTTAATAAAATTTAATAATAATAATAATATTGTCATTATTATTAATATTATCATTATTAACATTTAATATTAATAATAATAATAATAATAAATTTTATTAACTTTATTTTTTTAGTTACTATTAATTATTGTTATTGTTATTATTATTAATATTATCATTATTAACATTTAATAATAATAATAATAATAATAAATTTTATTAACTTTATTATTTTAGTTACTATTAATTATTGTTATTGTTATTTTTATTAATATTATCATTATTAACATTTATTATTATTATTATTATTATTATTATTATTATTATAATTAATATCATTTTTATAATAATATTTATACATGTATCTAGATAATGAAAATTACATTATTATTATTATTATTAAATTTTATGAACTTTATTATTTTAGTTATTATTAATTATTTTTAATAATAATAATAATAACAACAACAACAATGATAATATTGTTAATAATGATAAATTAATTATTTTTATTAATTATTATTTTTATAATTATTTTTATTGTTAATAATGATAATATTAATAAAAATAATAATTAAAATAATAAAGTTAATAAAATTTAATAATAATAATAATTATTATTATTATTATTAATGACATTTAAAATAATAAAATTAATTGTGATTTGAATGAGGGTAATATAAAAAATATGAAAAATTATTGAGATATAAAAGTAAACATATATTTTATTCTCATTTCCAACCCCCCATGAGAATTAGATTCTCATTCCTTATTCCTAAATTGTGTGGGACCCACACATTTTATTCTTATTCCCAAATTATATTTTGCCAAGTAAACATATGTTTCATTCTCATTCCTTCATTTCCATTTCATGAAGTAAACACACTATTAATTCATATTTTTCTAAAGGATTAGGATTTCTCTCATGATCTTGTCTTGAGCAAATAACTCAATTGCTGATTGGTAGTTAATAAATAAAAAAATAAAAGAAGTTGAATATTATCTATACACTACCACTAAAAGACACATGATAGAAGATCTTAAAAAACTCATAAGAGATCATATCAGGAGAGGCTCTTTTTCCTTTTCTAAACTCTTCAAAGGTACTAACAACATTGGCTATTGAGGTCATATGTCAGAGTATGTGCCATTTAAGTGTCCGAAGCTCCCATTATGCCTTCGTGTAACGGCAGGAATTTGAGGTACAACACAGCCATCGTTTTTATGCGTTACATCAATCGTCGAGTTTGGTTCTAGTGGCGGTGGTACCCTACTGGCACCGCTTGATAGCGGCATTAAGGAGGCCTCCACAATTTCAATGGATTTGCGCCATTATCAAACGTCCTTTGCCAGTGTGACTGCCGTGGTAATGTAAATATGAGAATTTCGAATCCATTAGTAGGTGAAGTGCTTTAATCGGACCACATATTTGCCGGTGCCGGTGATATTGACAGTGTCCGAATAGTGAACGCCGATATCATTTTCCCATTTCGATTAGTTAATTTTTATTTTTATTAATGAAATTTTCTGTTACTATGGTACATGAACAAATATTTTTGTTTTTTATTATTACGGTTATTAATTTGTTCATTATGGTGATTTCAACGTACATATTTCCTTATTATTAATTTACCAAACATACATACAACATGGTAAATTATTTGGTAAGTGATTATGTTATAATCTAAAATTACCAAACATGTGACCAAAATTTTTTCAAAATCTATCGTAAAATTTCTTTTAAAAATACTATTTAGCACTTACCCTTAGTATTTTCATAATACCTAATAACTCTCTTAATATCATAAATTTACAGGATTACTCTTCTTTCTAAACACACTTTTGTTTATATTTCCTATAAATTAGATAAATCAAATAAATTGAAATTAAAATTAAAACACATAGAGAACTGAAAATAATTTTTGCCCATAGTTTTGCAGGATAATTTATGAGAGTTTCTTATGCATAAATAATTGAAGATAAAGTATCAACAAGTGATGTTTAAACAAATTATTGACTTGATGCATGTTATCTGGGGGAGCGCTAATCAAATGGAGCACAATCTTATGAGAGAAAAACTTTTAAAACTAAATTTGATAACACTGTATGCTTTTTCTCTTTAACTAGGGTTTCTCATAGGAATTTTATTGGCAAAGGTTTTAAATAAGGCAGATTTGAAGTGATTTATTGACACTTCATGATCCATCAAATTTAATTCTTTTGCTTGGATTTTATCCCATTGGGGTTTTTTTGGTAAAGGTTAAGTGCAATTATCCTGAAATGGTGGATAGCCAAGGGCTCATATATATGTCTGTCGACCTCTGAATCTAAGTCCTATATTCTAAAGTTTTGAGCTCTAAATTCTGTATTCCAAATTATGACTATATTCTGAGTTCTGAGAATTTAAAACTCAAATGATTGGTTACATTTTCCTATAAATAGATGATATCAATTGTAAACACTCATTTTCACATTCATTTACAATTCATTCAGCAGAAATAAAAATAAAGGAAGAGTTCTCTATCTCTTGCTCTTAGAATAGTTCCTGCGCACGATGACAACAAAAATGAGTTAATCCGTGCCACTAAATCATATTCACCTGAACAAGCAATTAATTTAAATCATAAAAAATAAAAAATAAAATGTTTTTGTTAATGAATTTTTAAATTTGAGAGCAGGTTCAACCTTGCAAAGTCACAATGAAAGGCATATTATAATATTTGATTCGTTCTGGAAGAAAATATAAATAAATAAAAACCAAAAGTTTGTTTGCTATGATTGATTTTGTCGTAATTGAAAAACAAAAATGATTGATTACGTTGTGCTTTAATTAGTGATTCAAAACGTAAATGATTTATACTAAGGGCGTAACCCTCAAACCAGTTGTTTAATGATGTCTTCAGTTTTTTTATTTTCATTACTTTTTTTTTCAAAAGTCATTTTGTTTTATTGAAAATATAGGATTTATGTGCGAAAATACACTGACTGTAATTGGAAGACTCAAGACTGCGCATGGAAGCATGAGATAGCTGGAGACTTCGGACCTTTTCAATTAAATCTTTTACACAAACATGGACAGTGCTCTTAAATTTTAACATTCAGCCGGCCTAATTTAAGTAATTTTGTTATTTATTATAAATGATGGCTATTAGTTTTTATAATTATAATAGGGTGAGGATATTTCCACCGCACAATTTGTGTAAATTGATCTCATTTTAAAAATTTATTTATAAAATGTTTACATTATCTTTTAAAAGTTAAAATGAAGAAAAAGTTAAACAATTAATCAATTAGATCTTCTTCTTTTTTACTTGAGTCTCTTGACTATTATTGATCAGTTATATTGTTTTAAAATAAGGGTGGGGTTGTTTAAACTTATTAATTTTTCTTTAAACTCATCCGAAAAATATATATTTATTATTAAATTGTAATTTTTTAAGAATTCCAAAGTTAACCCCACTAATCTCTATCTTCTTCAATCTCACTGTAACAAAATTCTCTCTACCATGGTTGTCTATAAACGGAATTCTCTTAATTTTATAAAGAAATTAAAATGGAGATATTTGTTAATTTACATCATTACCTTTAGATTAAAAAAAAATTGGAGATGTTAGTTTTTCTTTATAAATATTTAGATGAAAGCAAAAAATCTCTTGTTCTTTATGATTCGTGAAGATTGCATGCAAATGGTGGGTTTTATTGCTCTTTATTCTTGATAGATTATAACAATATCTATTTGAATTTTGAGTAGTATGTTTCATTTCTAAAAATCAATTGTAATCTATCTCTAAAAATAAATGTGAAAGTTGGTGAGAAAGTGATGGAATAGGGAGAAAGAGAAAAGACAGCTAGTTAGGCAATTTCATCATAAAATTTAATTAATAATAAAAGAACAATTCTTATCAAAAATAAAAAATAAAAGAACAATTGAAAAGAGGGTGTAGAGAGGAAATTAATGAGTTTAAGTAGCTTCACCCTTTAAATAGTATTAATTTACTGGGTAAAAATCTATTTAGTTTCTGTATTTTATGATTAGTATCTATTTAATCCCTGTATTTTTAAAAATACCTCGAAACATCCCTATCGTTAAAGTATTAATACTCATGCCGTTACTTTTTATTTCTTTTGGCTTACATTTACAATATTACTTTTTTATAATAATTTTTTTGTTTGGACATTAATAAAAAGAAAATAATTAAATTATCAATTTAACCATAAAAAATAAAAATAAAAAATTTATTAATTTTTTTGCAAGCACCATTTGCACACTTGATAGTTTGCATACAATTTTTGACTTTTTTGACAATTTAATTAAAAATTAATATAAATTTTTTTTATTTTTTAGGGTTAAATTGGTAATTTAATTATTTTTTAATTAATGTCCAAACAAAAAAATTATTATAAAAGGGTAATATTGTAAAAGTAAACCAAAAGAAATAAAAAGTAACATAGTGGTATCAATACTTTAACAGTAGAGATGTTTCAAGATATTTTTAAAAATACAGGAACTAAATGAACAGTAAGCTTAAAATACAGGGACTAAATGAGTTTTTTATCCTAATTTGCCTATCTATCCCTATAAAATATAATGACTAAATTGTCCAAAATATGTGTTTTCTGTAATAAGTTAAAACAATGAATGATGATTTAGTTAGGTTGATTGTTCAAATTTCTTCTTTATTTGAAATTATCAAAAATAATATGAATTTTTAATAATTATTTTTTTGAAGCGGTAAATTTTATACAATTTAAGAGGTGGAAATATCACCATCCATAACATTAAAAAATGGTAAATTTTAATTTATCCCTTATTTAGAATAACAATCCTTAATTTATTCTTCAAAAGATGTGAAAATATCAATTTACTCTCATTTATTATTAAGGAGACAAGAAAAACATTCCATCAACGTGTCCTCTATTTCCTTTCATCTTTTGGATAAAAATAGTGTAAATTGAGATTTTCGCCTTTTTTAGAAGATAAATTAATTATTGTCATTCTAGTTAGGGGGTATATATATATATATATAAAAGAACAACTAATAGTCTAATATGTATGAAGTTCAATATAGTGATAATGAAATGGAAACTAAAGTTAAAATAGATCATTCACGGTCAAAGAATTGTTAGGTCAATTTGTGTTCATATCTTATGGCAACGTCGAGTCTTCATTGCATTAACAATTCTCGATGTATCACAGATTTTTTTTCGTTGTAACATAAGTTGGGGCAGAACTCAGCGTATATGAGGCTAAATTTTAATTTTAAGTTTCAAGTTCTTAAAAATAATAAATTATTAAAAGTGAATCATTGAAAATAAGAAAAATATTATTAAGACTAATTATTTACTGTCAATACTATAAGAAAAAAAATGCATTTATAATTTACAGTGCAAAACAATTAAAAAGCAAAATAACTTCCAGTGATACAAAATTTCCGATCCTCGTAGCAGAGAGGCTATCAAGACAAAGCAAAATAACCTGATTTGCCTGAATTCTTGGAGATTTTGAAGGTGGATATCTAGCATTTGGAGAATTGATATGTAAGACTCGTGGATTTTTAAAATTTGGAGAATTGATATGTAAGACTCGTGGATTTTTAAAATTTGGAGAATTCTAATTGACTTCTAAATTTCCTTGTGGGGCTATGGTGAGATCATTCATTGGAATTTGGGGATTTTGCTTGCAACTTGCAAGTTGTAGCTTGCGATTTAGTTGGCTGTTTGGTTTTTCTTGTTGATGTTTTATTATTTTAATTAGTTAACACGCGAGTTTGTGTGAGGAATTCTTGGTTAGTTGGAAATATAAATCTCGTTTTTTATCCTATAAGTGTTTTGAATCATACACGCAGGGCTTATTTGGACATTTCACATTAAGTTTTCATAATTGTATTGGGAGCTCCAAAATTTTTTGAAACTTTGCAGGTGACTGAGCACCTTCAGTCTTATGCATGCTCCACCCTTGAACATAAGTTTCATCAAAGGTAGGACTTATTAGCATGAAGTGTCCATGGAGGTGCAATGATACATTTTTTGCTTAAAGATGGAAAGAAAATACAGAGAAAAGATACGTATGGTGTGTATTTTATGTGGGCCAAGGATAATGGGTTCCATACTGAAAAAGATCCTTCTTTGAATAGAGATTTAGTACTTATGGCTTCAATTTAAGGGTTTTTGAACTCTATAAAGAAACAAGACTAGTATATGAGGAAGGATTTCGCATATTGAAGACGAGAATATTGCACAAGCAAAGCAGCAAAGCAGCAAAGCAGAGCAAACGTTAAATCCCCTAGGGAGTTGGCTCAAACTTAAATGCATGTAGTATTTAGTCTTTCCCAACCTTCTATTGTCTAATTTATAGACTCTATGTTTTTCATGGACTTTGGGAGTAGACTTATTGTTTATTGTGTTGAAAAGGATTTCAATGATGTTGGTGTAAATTTTGTCCAAAATTCTTAGATAGTAATTTTAGCTTAGGATGGTCCTCTTATTAGCATTGGTCTTTCCCTTTGTTGGATCAAACTATGATAAATTTTGTTTTTTTCAGTTGACATAACGAGAGCCGCGTTAATTTTCAATTTTAATTATGCTCCTCTAAATTTTCTCTTAGGAGGTGTCCACCTCCTTTGATTTGACGAGCATGATTTTGCTCAAATAATATTTTACGAATATAAGAATAAAGTCAAAAGATCAACTATGCTAATATAAAACCTCCCACAATCAAGTCAGTCATTAAAGTTTCAAAGAGATAGGATTTCGAGTGAGAAAATATAGAGACAAAAAGTGAGCATTTCTCCTATTAAGTATTTTTCACTCAATCAAATGAAAGTCACCCATATATAGGTGACTTTCGTTTTGAGTGAGTCAAAGTCATTTTAATAGCAAGTGTTGTTGTCCTTTTTTAGATCGGAATAGGATCCTCTCATGATCTGAGCTTTTAAAGATCTTATGCCATGTGTCTTTTACTGGTAGTGTATGAGTTAAATTTAACTTCTTTTATTTTTTTATTTATTAACAACCACTCAACAATTGACTTATTTGCTCAAGACATGATCCGATCAAGAGAGAATCATGATCCTTTGAGACCTAGCAACATTTATCTTCTTTTACTCATTGTCCTCGCGTAAGAGGAGGAGGTGTTTCCATCTACTTTTGGTGGAGGATGTGGTGTCCTCGTGCTTAGTTTGGAGACACCTCCTACTTAGCTCATGGGAGGTGGTATATTAATCCTCTGCTTTTGGCGGGGATGTGATAACTTCCTTAGTTTAGAGGAGGAGGTGTCTATCCTCTTTGTTTAGCAAAGGATGTGGCATCCTCGTCCTTAGTTCGTGGGAGGAGGTGTCTTTATTCTCTTCTTATGGGAAGGATGTGGCATCCTCGTCCTTAGTTTAGAGGAGAAAGTGTATTCTTTTTTCTTTGTTTGACAGAGGATGTGGCATTCTTCTTGTGATTTGGTCGGAGAAGGAGGGGTCTCCATCCTCTTTTTTTTTTTTTTTGGTCAAAAGATGCAGCGTACTCGTCCTTAGTTCAAAGGAGCCGATGTCTTCTTTGACGAAGGATGCAGCATCCTAATTTTGTTCTGATACTGATTTTATCAATTTCTTATTAGGTTTTGATGGAACCACTTTTATGGGGACTTTAACTGGGCCTCTTCTATTTTTGAGCTAACAAAGGAGTTAGTAAACAATTTACAGAAATTGAAGGGAGTATGAATTGAAGCAAACATTAAAGATGAATGGTGCTTATTAACAATGTTCATAATGTTTGATTTTTACAAGGTGTTGTCAATTCTAAGGAGGAGTCTTAAATTGATTAGGTCGAATATGTTGAAATTTTGTCTTGTTACATGGTGAATTATTTAATAGTTGGTAGTGCCCCATAGATCTAGGAAGAGATTTACGAACTACATAAAAATCTTATATTATTTATTTTTGTTTACTGCTTATTACTTAGTTCAATTATTTTTAATTAAATTTGGCTAAGTCTATAAATGGATCGTACAAGAACCACATTTTATAAATGAATCTTACAAGAACAATATTATTTAAAATACTCTAAAATTATTATAAATCTTAATTTATTCCTAAAAGCAGTCAAAAGATAATGGTAAATGAAGACACATTAATGAAAAAATGATAGCTTCTTAACAATAATTGATAGTAAATTAAGGTTTACAATAATTTTAAAGTATTTTGAAGATAATTAATTTATTAACGGATAATTTAAAATTAACCCTTTAAAATTTTTTAAAGTTAGACTTTACTTTAAAATAACTTTAAAAAATAATAATAATGTACACCGTTTGCTAAAGTGAACTCAAGTTAGCCATCTTACGTGGCACACTTTTCTTTTAAATTCAAAGGCCGAAGGGATAAAAGAACTCGTGACAGCTCACACATGTTTCACGCTTCCATTCTTTTGGAATTATTATTATTTGTTTAATATAACATCTGTGTGCACGCGTCAAGTTCACGTGTCAACATTTGACCGCGTCTGATTTTTACATTTTGGAGCCACCGTGTCGTATTATTTTTAACTGTTCCTGAAGTCATCAACTTTGGCGGGACGAACGAACGATTGCCGTTGCATTTTTGTTTGATTGACCCGTTTAGAGTTGTGGTTGAATATTTATAATTTATAATTTATAATATTAAATTATTTAATAAAAATTAATTATTGTAGATTAAAAATTATATTGATATAATTTTTTATTTATATAATAAAGAATTTAATACATGTTAAATAATTTTATCAAAATTATTATTTAAAACTTATACTTATTTCATATTATTAATTTTTATTTTATAATTATAATTTTTTTTATAAAATTATAATTTAAAAGATATAACATCTCAATTCCAAAAAATATCAATATGATAGTTACTAATTAGATGTTCTCTATTGAAG
Organism: Citrus x clementina; assembly: GCF_000493195.1. Classification (NCBI taxonomy): domain Eukaryota; kingdom Viridiplantae; phylum Streptophyta; class Magnoliopsida; order Sapindales; family Rutaceae; genus Citrus; species Citrus x clementina. Next base: position 3,147,725 of record NW_006262139.1, read on the forward strand.
AATGTTCTTCTCATTCTCATAGCTCGTCCACGTACATCAACAAAGAATTTTTTAACAAGTGTTAAAATCCGTAGCAGGCCTAGACTCTTAAAAATAGTAGGGGTCAAATTTTATTTGTCCAAAGAATTCAATTTAAATATTGTAGTTTTATCTTCAGTGGTAACGATTGATTATCTTAAAATTCAAGTCTAAATTATGTTAAAATTCAAGTCTAAATTTATACTTCACTCGTGTGTATGAGATAATAAATAAAAAAAAGTATTGATCTTGATGATGTAAATGTAATTTTTTAGCTAGTTTTATATAATTTACTCAAAGACAGCAGGGACAGATTATAAATTTTTTTAAGAATAGATACAAACAAAAATTTGGATGACATTAGGAAGTAAATTTTTTTTTTTAAATTATATTCAATGGACGGCTGCCCTCACTGAGCACTGCGTGATTTATTATTTTATTAGCTGGGGCCAGTCACCTTAGCTTCATTTAGCCACTTAATTTATTAGTTGTTATTTTCTTTTTTATTTTTTTTCCTAAAAGAAACTTTATAATGTTATCAAGTATGGGGCCGGTCACCTTGGCTTCATTTCAAATCAGCAAATTTCTCTAATAGTTTGTACACTGTTTTTTTATTTATTTTCTTTTGAAGGGATAAAATAAACAATTCAGAGAAGATAAAATAAAGGTCTTCGCAATTTATAAATAGGGTCCGCCTACTGTACAATGGTTGCACGGTACCCAAACTTTGTCTTTTTCTGGTTTAGCCAATAGATCTAATGGTTAAAGTGTTCAACGGCTGAGATGTGTTTAATTGATTATTAACACTTAAGTTTTATTATAAAATCATAAAAACTAAAGTTTTTAAATATTTACTTAAGACAAAATAATAATAATGACAATAATGTTACTTAAAATGAAAAAATCTATAAACTTTAATAATGCTGATGATGATGATGTTGATAACATTAATAATAATATAATAATTAGAATAATAAATTTAATAAATTTTGATAATATTACTATTAATAAAATAATAATAATAATTATTAATTAAAAGAATAAAGTTAATATATTTTAATAATAGTAATAAAATTAATAAATAATAATAACAACTTAATTAAAGTAATTGTAACAATTAAAATAATAAAATTTATTAATTTCATAATAATAATAATAATTAATGACATCAATAATAATACATAATAATTAAAATATTAAAATTAATAATATTACTATTAATAAAATAATAATAATTAATAATGATTAAAATAATAAAGTTAATATATTTTAATAATAGTAATAAAAATAACAAAATTAATAAATAATAATAATGACTTAATTAAAGTAATTGTAACAATAAAATAATAAAATTAATTAATTTCATAATAATAATAATAATTGATGACAGCAACATAATACATAATAATTAAATTAATAAATTAATAAATTAATAAATTAATAAATTTTAATGATAATAATAATATTAATAATGATGACATTTATGGTAGTAATAATAATACATGACAATAATTAAAATAATAAATTTTAATAATAATAACAATAATATTAATATAATAATAATGACATTAATAAATATTAATAATAGTAACAGTTAAATTTTTTTAAAATCTATTTTTATCCCAAAAGAGGACTCATATATCAAAATTTGTAACTTGTAGTGTCTATTCAATTTTGTTTCTAAAATATAGGTATTGATATGTAATTAATTGAAAAAGATAAAATTGAGTGGTATAGTGCAACCGTTGCACCATAGTTCCATCCTTATAAATATTAATATTTAGAATTTAGATTTTTGTCAAATATGTACATGTGGTCCTCTGACATGACCTACACGCACCTGATATATTGTTTTGTTCTTGAGATGATGGAGATGAATTTGGAGTATCTGTTGGTTTTATTTTTGTACACAAATTAAGATATAATTCCTTCGCATGATGGCTTTTGATTGTGTTAGCAGAACGCGATATTTGTACCATCCAACGGGTTCAATGTACTCGACCCACCCACCTGAGGCGAATTTTTTTAATTAAAAATTAAAAATTTGGGGTAAAATATATCTACTAAGTTTATTATAAAAATTATTTATTAAAAATTAGTAAACAATATAATTATTTTATTTAGTCTTTCATCTTAAGTCAATTTTAATTTTGAAAAACTTTTTTATGTAGATTAACTATTACTTGCATTTATAATAAAGAAATTGTTGGGTTTTCCCTCTTAAATCAATATCACTTATCCTTCTGCAGACCAACTGCTTTCATAATGTTCAATAGCCTCATGACAAAAAGAATTGAAAGGAAAAAAGGGGGTTGATGGGTCATTTTCTTGATATTTGATTTTGGGAATATAAAATGTATATTTATTATAAGAAAAATGTTTAAAAGATAACAAAAAGCACATGAAAAATATCTTATTATTAATTTTTTTATTCACATCAAGACCTATATTTTTATTTTTAGTATTTAAATTTTTTTATCTTAATTTAAATTTATTTTATTTATAATAAATATCAATAAAAATGTATATGAAACTAAGGATAATACTGTAAAATTATAGTGGCAGCCTAGTCGGGGATTATTGGGTATTATGAAAACAGTAGATAGATAAGTGACATATATTGATTTTAATAGAGGAGAAACTGGTAATCTTCCTATCAATAATATTATATATAGGTCAAACGAGGTTACTCAATTCAACTAACATTGTGTTAAGACAAGATCACTAGACCAATATACACACACACTTAGGAAAAAAATCATTTTTTTAAATGATTAAGTACCTACATCAAGCGGGGTATTGGAAAATTTATAAAAATAACCCAAAAACTTTTGTAATTTTCACAATTAGCCCTCCAAACTTTTTCCTATCAATATTAGCCAAACACAAGGTTTTCTCCCTAAATTACCCTTGTTTACAAACCAGAAGTAACTTTCCTTCTCCCACTTTATCAAACCAAACGCAGTCTTGCACTCTCGAATCATCATCGAATACGGCAAACGCCGATGGTGAACGGTAAAAATGAACTCCGATCAAATACATCATAATCTACCTGGATCCAACATCAATCCGTATCACCGACTGGTAAGAGGTATTTTCTCAACTTGCGAGAGTTTTAGTACGATTGCATCTTGGTGCGACAAGCACCTATCGCATGATTTTGGTGCGACATGCAAGATGCATATTTACCCGAATCTGCCTCTTCATGCGACAGTCGTGCGTGTCACACCAAAATCGTGCAACAAGCAGCCTGTCGCACTAAAGGACAGATTCATTGTAACTCATTCTCGGTGCAACAGTGCGACAAGCAACCTGTCGCACCAATATACAATTATTTTTTTAATGTTATATATAAAAACTTTATTCTCTTTATTAGTTTCATAGTGTGTAATTAGATTTTTTTAATAATTTCAGGCATAATAGATTCAGTTGTGCTTCAATTGTGTTATGATGGTTGGTGGGAACGTTAGAGGATGACCGTATGAAGTATGTGAATGGTAAAAATACAGTTTTTTTGGTTGGAAAAAATTGTCTGTTCGATCAGTTTTACAAGAGTATATGAGGTCTTACAAATAAATCTTAATAAATATAGTATCACAATGAAGACAACTTTGAGGTCTAGTACATATTTTATCGTACATGTGCATTGCCCATGGACATATTTAATGATAAAATGGTGAGGGTTGTATTGCATATAGCATCCGATGTGGCCAACTATGGATGCATTCCTATATTCGTTACCACATCTTCTCGAGTTCCGAGCAAAGATCTTGAGCCACCCATTGAAACAGAAACTTCCTTTAGAGCAAATATGCCTAGCTCCGATATTGAAGAGGAGGTGTTGCCAAGGACGATGTCGTTGTAGCAATATTACTCTCTACTCAATGACAATAATGACAATATTGATGAAAATGACATTATATTAGTGGATGTTGGAGAAGAGGTATTACCATTAACAACGTTGTTGGAGCAACAATATTCTCCATATCACAACAATGATTTTCGCGACAATGATGATCCTGTTGATAAAATTAGCAACGTGGAGGCGGATAATGTTTGTGCAGAACCTTCTAATAGTATAAGGGCCACTCATTTCAATAATGCATGTGATGATAGAGGTGTTGGTCCTTCCAATATTTCGTCGTTTTAGCATGAGGATGAGTGTGAAGACGATATTCCTATGAATACCAGAGACAATCGATCTATTCCTCTAATGGCCGGTTCGAGAAGGAGGATTGACCCCCTCATAAGTCTTGCTCCAATTTTACCTTCGAACATGGTTGCTCCAAGTTTTCTTAGTAGTTCTAACTCAGATGATATCAGTGTGGGTAAGCTATTCACTGAGAAGAATGAGTTAATATTACAGCTGTGCAAGGTGGCCTTTAGGGATAAGTTTGATTTCAAGATTGCACGGTTTACAACGACATGTTTTGAGGCTCATTATTGTTCGGAATCATGTAAATGGCATATTCAAGCAATTAAAAGTTCAAACCAGCATAATGGTCTTTGGGTAGTGAGAAGAATTGACAATGTACACACTTGTCACGATGAGGTATTGGTTGATGGTCGTTGTCAATTAAGGAGCTGAGTTGTCGGTTATATTTTCGCAGATAAATATATTGAAGAAAAAAAGATATATACTCCGAATGACATCAGAGCAGATATACAGCAGGAATACGGTGTGCAGTTAACATATCAGTAAGCATATCGGGCTAGAGAAGTTGGTCTTGAAATAGTTCGAGGGAACCCTGCAGAGTCATACAACTTGCTCCCTAAATACTCTCACGTATTGACTAAAACGAATAAGGGTACAGTGACTCACCTCGAGCGGGATGGAAATGGTAATTTCTTGTACTACTTTGTAGCACTTGGATCTTCCATCAAGGGTTTTATGCAGTACATTCAACCTGTCATTGTTGTGGATGATACTTATCTAAATAGGATATATCGTGGAAGCATGTTCGTGGTAACATGTTTGGATGGTAACAATTAACTGTATCCATTAGTCATTAGGGTCATGGATTCACAAAACAATGATGCTTGGAAATGATTTATGATGAAGTTACATGGAGTGATTGGTGATAGGCCGGAGTTGGTAATTGTCTCTGATCGATGCACTGCCATAATGAGAGCCGTTCTGAAAGTATTTCACAATGTAGCTCATGTCGTTTGTTTTTATCATGTGAAAGGTAATATTAAGTTAAAGTTCAAGATGTCCAAAGCTCTTTGGGATGAATTTGAGCCTACCTTTATTAATTCAGCAAAAGCATATGGACACGAAGAATTTAAAAAACAACCTGAAGGGTTGTGGATGCTCCACTCGGG
>NW_006262139.1:3153288-3198118 GCF_000493195.1 Citrus x clementina
GTTTTGAAAGGTAGGAGGTGCAGGTATACTTACCACTAACATCGCGGAGAGTATTAATTTTTTCATGCGGGAACCGCGAAAATTTCCTGTTACTCATCTTGTTGATCATTATAGAAAAACATTGCAGTAATGGTTTTTTGATAGAAAAATTGTGGCTGAATCAATGAGTACTCGGCTAACAACATGGGTAGATGAAATAGTCATTGAGAGGAGAACTTTGGCTGAAAGAATGATCGTTTGCCTAGTGTCTCCGCATCAATTTTAAGTTGTAGGTGGTGGGATTAAGGAAGGCTTAGTTGACATACAAAATAAAACTTGCTTCTGTCGAGTATTTCAGCTTAATCAGCTTGTCTGTGCTCATGCAATTGCGGTTTGTCTGACTGTCCGAGTGGATTACATAAACCTTTGTTCCGACTTTTACACCAAGGAATCATTGGCGATGGCTTATGCACAATCAGTGGAGCCGGATGGCGACATGGCTGATTGGGAAGTTCCAGACGAAATTCAAGAGATGCACGTTTATCCACTTGTTGAGACACCACCATTTGGTCATCGTAAAGAGCTCAGAATACCCTCGGATGGCGAGGACGTCAACTGAAGGACTGTTAGATGTGGGCGGTGTAATGAACTAGGACATAACCATAAGCGATGTAAGAATCACATTGCATCGAGTCGAAGTTAGTTGTATTGTTTCAAGTGATTATGTTAAAGCAATTGTTATTTTTTGTGTATTGTATACTTATATATCATGAAATTTTATTCCTATTTTTTTTATATTAAAATGTGAGCATGAAAATTATATAAACTTAAGTACGCAAATTAGAAAAAAAAATCCATGTTTCAACATTGGAATTACTACAATAATTTACAATACAATATCGTCATTAAATATGTCAATTGCAATCTTCTTTCTAAAGCACTCCCCATGACTATCGTTAAAATCTAATTTAAGCCCGAACATTAAATACATCGTAAACATCAACAAAAAAACACCGCAATCGCCAATACCAGGCTCTTGTTGTGGCACACCCTTAATTGCGACAATTTTCCAGGGGTTGGCACTCCGCAACTCTGGTCGGATGTTGTAGAATCCAACATATTCCAATCATCAAGGGAAGATAACTTCAAACGGCCTGAACTTGAGAACTCGTATTTTTTATCGTCTCGAAATGACAGTAATGAGTCATTAATCCAGACTTTGTTCTTATGAAAGTCTACTTGGGCTAGTACCCAATGCTCGCAGTCCAGGTTAACAGGGATGAATACCTGTATATAAAAAATTCTCGTAAATGTATCATGTATCGTATGAAATTGAAAAACATACAACAAAAAGACACATTTGATTGTGTCTGTAAAATATAATAAAATAAACACCATATCGACATCTGTCATTGGTTTGGACATGATGTGCTACCGTCCACCAATATAGCTATTCAAGTTGTCACTATATATTAATGAATCGACCGCACAATTCCCGTTGTTCCATAACTGATTCAAGAACACTTAGTACATAGATATAAAAAAAATGCATAAATTAACAAAACTTTAAGGCATTAGGAGATAATAAATAAAATGGGTAATTATAATTTATGTCTGCACGTTACCCAAAAAAAATGTGTTTGTATGTGTGACACGCTGAACTAAGGCATTGGAATACTACTTTTGCTTTTTGGTAATCAAGCAATAATACTTGTGAATATGCTGTAGAGGAACAAAAACATGTCGATTTAAAAGGAAAAAAAATAATACACAAATCCACAACACTGAAAGAAATTAGAAAAAAAATTACCTCATCACCTAGCCATCCCATCGAAGCATGACCCAAAATAACTTGAAAGAACGACCGCGAGTGTTGGACTCTTCGATCCACTGTCATATCGCCAGCGAACCATCGGTTAAACTCATCATACAGACTTGGATCCTCCAATCCTTTAAGGCATTGGGATACTGCCTTTGCTTTTCGGTAATCAAGCAATAATACTTGTGAATATGCTGTAGAGGAACAAAAACATGTCGATTTAAAAGGAAAAAAAAATACACAAATCCACAACACTGAAAGAAATTAGAAAAAAAATTACCTCATCACCTAGCCATCCCATCGAAGCATGACCCAAAATAACTTGAAAGAACGACCACGAGTGTTGGACTCTTCGATCCACTGTCATATCGCCAGTGAACCATCGGTTAAACTCATCATACAGACTTGGATCCTCCAATCCTTTAAGTGGATTTATATCCACACTCATACTCATATCAATCGCATGGTCCATGATTTGGGGTGGAGGTAGAGCCCGAATGTTCTTTTCTCGCCTGAATGGAGGAATCATATAAGGACTATTAAAAACATAAGACGATCTGTACGCTCGGCCAGACTTACTAATGCCAGAAGGTGCCTCAGTGAAGACATGCACGGTCTCCCCACTAATATCCCCGTAGAAACTATACAATGACGTGGAAGTAGAAAAATTTTGATTGCCCACATCAATTTACACTCTATAGTCATCTGGGGTCTGTCCATTCGGCAAGATAAACATGTTAAACAACTATCAAATTAAAAACAAAACGAACACAATTGTTAAATTTAAATTTGCTTACCGCATACAAGCGTCCAGTTGGAGAATCCTTGTTTGGACGTTTAGACAGTGAAGCAATAAATCCCACCACGGTTTTTTTAAAATCTTTAAATTCTGACTTAGGTTCATAAAGTTTACAATAAATCTTGTCCATCCGTCGTCTCATATAATCATTAAACTACTTTGTCCTCGACTATTACAAAAACAAATTATTTATAATAACAGATTGTTATAATGATTTATATATGAGGAAAAGAAATTATTTATAACCTCAGAATCATGTGCGTCATCAGACTTGTCTGTTTGGTCCTTATGGTCATCTACAGGCATCTCATCCTTAGATGTGTCGTGACACTGCTCTGGTGTTGGGCTTGGTATGTCATCATGATTGTCTGATTGCCTTGTAACGGGCGGCGACGCGTTGATTGAAGGTTTGTACTGTAGAAAGTAACATTTAAAATAAGTAAATGAAAAGTAAAAAATTTTAATTAAATAAATAATAGTACTTATAGGATACCGACCTTATAAATCCAGCCTGGAATACGTGGCATGTAATCCTTCATAGTGAGCCAATATTTTTTGCGACTCTTCTTTGCATCCGATTGAAAGCTTTGTAAAACGTCCCCCTGCCATGAATTCAACCCAAAATTTTAAGTGTACAGAACTCGAATTTAGTAATGTCAAAAATAGTATTATACGTCTACCAATACATATTACTCACAAGACGAGATTCGTTATTCAAGAACGAATAAACCTCAGCAAAGTTTATTTTAGAAGAAGCCATGGGCTTCGATTGCACGATGCGGGGAATCTTCTTCTTTGTTTTCATGACCTATGCTGACGGCAGACCTCCGATCGCTTCGTAAATCCATGCTACAACAACCAAAGTGAGAGAAAGCTATTAAAACTAACATTAAATATTTAATGTGACTTTTTTATTAACAAGAAAACAATGCACCTGACCCCCGGACGTAAAACCGTAAACATTGTACTTTAAAATTTTATGATTTGGCTTTTCCAACTGAGTCTTCTTAAATTTCTCGTCTTTCTCGTTCAGTACATTGTGAAGACTCTCGTAAATCGTTTCCCACGACAAACGACCCCATGGACGATTTCAAAAGTGATCTATATCATCTACTTCGTTAAGCCATGAAAAATTGATTTGACAGTAGCCTTTTCTTCCATTTAGAACTCTATCCGCAAAATAAAAGAGCGCGATCTTTAATGTGTCAATGTCATCCATAGCCTTAAAGTCCAACTCCTCAAATAATGCATCGAATTGTTTAAGAGTGATGTTGCGAAACAAACCATCAAAATACGTATTTAGTAGCTTATGCACCGTTTTGTTATTTGTTAGTGCGGTATCTACACCATAGGAAAGTGCAGTAACCAGGCACCATTCTCCAATTGACAAGCGTATCAAATACTCACCAATTTGAAACCATAACTGATCCTCCCCCCTGTATTCTCCATGGGCCACTTGCCTTAGCAAAACATTGTGCAAAATTACACCACTGAACGGAATGCTTCGGCATTCCAAGAAATGGCCAAATATGTCGTCCTTGAACAGACGCAACTGCTGTTTTGTTAATTTTCGCTCAATGAATTTTATGACTGTAGAAAAGCTACACATGCTCCAAATTTGCCCCGGGAAGTGATCAGTATAAGGTAACTTCATCCTGCCCAGTTCGTTTCTCGATACTTTTGATTTCGCCATGTATTTGTAATATTTATAATATTATTACATTGCATTTATAACAAAAAAAGGGAACTTGACTTCACGTAAAAAAACACTGTAATTTGGTATGACAGGCTGCCTATCGCAAATGTCGCGCGTGTGATGTGCGACAGGCACGAGCGCGTGCGGCTGTCGCAACTGATCGCAGATCGCGGGCCAAGAAGCCTCCTCCTCCACGCTCACGACAACTTCTTCACCCATGCACCACACCAACAACTTCACCCATGCACTCAACATCACAAACACTTCAACCTTCACTTACCATCACTAACACAACACAAAAACCACAACATAGAAGAAGAATAAAAAATAGAAATCTAGGGTTTTTGACCTAACCTTTAATTTCAGCTCTTGACTGGAATTTGGTGATGCTTGCTGCCGAGAATGACTCCGGGAACCCGCGGTGATGAATGAACACGTGGGGAGAGAATTCAGCGGTGAGAGAAAGAGAGAGAGAGAGAGAGAGAGGAAAGAGAGGGAGGAGTTATGGGAGGGGTATTTTTGGCTCTAGGGAATATTTTTGGCTAATGTTGATAGGAAAAAGTTGAGAGGGCTAGTTGTGAAAATAATAAAATTTTTGGGTTATTTTTGTAAATTTCCCTGGGGTATTTGATTCACTTTGAAAAGCTTCTTTTAACTTTTAGCTTTGAGAATAAATCTAAACCATATATATTAGAAAATATATCACTTTTAAAGTATAAACAATTAATTTTAAAAACTCTATCACTTAACGATTGTAACTTCTTGAAATTAAACAAAAATCTGAACAACATTTAAAATTGTTCAAATCACAAATATGGTTATAATTGAAGAAATAACTTGGTCTACTATGTATATAAAATAATTAATTCTAAAAAGTCTTCATGAACAAAATTCTCTCTCTACTGATATTTTCATTATTTTTTTTGAATTTAATGTTTTTCATGTAATTTAGGTTCTAACTCCACACTTACAATTATTTTAGCTAAAACAATAACAAACATGAATCCATTTTCTCTATAATTTTCATAAAAGGAAACAAGATATTTAAGCTGATTTACAGCAATATCAATATGTATATCTACTTTTTTGCAAGTCCTCAACTCAATTTTCCACGTATTGTTCAAATAAGAGGGACTTCAAACACCTTGATATTAATTCTAAATCTATACAAAGGAGAGGAACAAATATGTAAGTGTGTGGGGAATCAAAACAAAAACATGAGAGAGAAACCTTATTTCTTTTCCTTTTGTGGCTGCCACTCCATTTCTCTTTTGTCTCTATGTTTTATTTTTGTTTTATGTATAATACCTAACCAAAATGAGAGAATGCTTGCCTGTTTTACACTTAGGTTTTAGTCTTGCTTATCAAGTAACATAAAACCTGTATTGTTGGAAATCTATTCTCTTCCTTATTATTGCATTACAAGCAATAACACATATATTACATGGCTACTCAACTTGCTAAATGGCATTGAATTAGTATTTGTTGAATCAATCTTGTTTGTCACTATTGGTTGTTGAGTCTAGATTTCATTTGAATAAGTCCATCTATTTACAAGGAACTAAATATGTAATGGCTCTAATTATTTGAAGTTTAAATAATAACAAGGTTAGGATGGTAATAAAATCTAGATTCGGCCCACATCCGCAAGGGTCCGGAAGATCCGGATCGGGAAAAATCCGGATCCGCATGTTTAAAAAATGCGGATTCGGATGTAGGAAATTAGAATCCACATGGATCTGGATAAGGATCCAGATGCATGTGCATCAAGAAAACCAAATATCCGGATCTAGTTAATTTTTATATTGAATTAGAAATTAAATTAAAAAATATATATTAACTTAAATTAAAAACAAATTTAACCTCCTAAGTCCCTAACCCTAATGTCAATATTACATTCACACCTGCACTCACAATACTTCACCAGCAGTCGCAACCCACAAATCCCTAACACCCAAATCCCCCTAATTTCATAAGGATGTTGCCGTCTACCTCACGGTCTCGCCGAAGTCTCGTGTCCAAGCCTCGATCTGAATAGGTTGTTGTCGCTGCATGCACGCTTCGCCATCGTTGAATCCTCGCCATCGTCGAAGCCTCGCCTGAGCAAGCCGTTGTCGCTGTTGTCCAAGCCTCGCCTGATTGGATCTTTCTTTTGTTTCTATTTTTCTGGTATTATTAATTACATGGCATTTCTTTTTCCAGTTAATGATTTGGTATTTTGGTTGATTGTTTGATTGTGTTTAATGAGTTCAATCTAATTTAACATGTTTAAATTTCAAAAACTTTATTGGCTCAATTTAAATTTCTTTGCTGATTCAATATAGTTTAATTTTGAATAATGTTCTTTGCTGATTCATTTAATCACTTTAATTAAATGCATTAATTTTCAATGTATTGTAAATGTTTAATAGGTTTTAATTTGGTAAATTGTTGAATTTTTAAATGATATTTTTAATTATTAAATTTAATTTTTACGGATCCAGATATTCGGGATATCCACGGCAGTCCATATGGATCATTAATATTACTTGTATCCGGATCCGCAAAAAAATTTGCGGATGCTGATATGAATTCGGATATAAAAATGTCAATCCGGATATGGATTTGGATGTACCTACATTCGGATTCAGATTCGGATTTTTCCATCCCTAAACAGGGTATATTTTTATCAACTTCACTTGAAGTAAAAAACTAGAGCATTTGGGTTTCCCTTGAAGTACCTAACTGTTATAACTTCATTTTAATTTTTTGTTGAATAAATACACTGAAACACTAAAATAGGTAGAACTAAGGATGCTATACCAAAGTGGTATTAGAGCTCAAGTATGAAGCACAGAGCAGAGCATTAGAGCTAACCATGGCATCACTTTTCACTAGACAACAGGATCTAATGACGATAGTGGCGGAAATGTTTGATAAAAGTTCTGTTCGGATGGACCAATTAGTGAGCCAATCAACTAGAGAACATAAAGAAAATTCATAGGATCCATCTAGAACACATGGCACACGAAAAAATAGAATTTAAAATTGATTGGGTCCAACAAACTCATATGCTCTCAAGCTTTTAACATTGGATTTCCCTGTTACAATGGAGGAAAGGATCTAATAATTTGATTGTGTCAAGCCAAATGAGTTTTTGAATTCCAAGAGACTTCAAAAGCTGATCAAGAGTAACTGGCTTCTTTCCATCCTAAATGAGATGCTCATCTGTGTTATTAGCTGTTGAAATAGGGCATGACGTCTCTCATTTGGGTTGATTTCTAAAAGGAGCAACTTTTCGCTTTGGTCTAAACTAATTTTTTGATTTTTTTTTGTGAACTAACCAAGTTGCAGCAACATGGGACTATGCAGGATACCATAACAATTTGAAAGACCTTTGACCAAAGGTCGGTATTTACCTCAAGCACGACAAGTGAGTTGCTTTGTGAGCGGCCTATGAGATTCTATTCGGGCTAATGTACAAGCAGGAAGACAAGTGACACTTTCTGAAGCCATTGGATTGTCTACAATATTTTAAGCTTGAAACTTGTTGTAACAAAAAGGTGAATCCTTTAACAAATTTCTAACCACTTAAGAATAAAACCAATGGCACCACTACAATTCCAGTTAGAAAACTATCAACTGTAGAGTTACAAGATAGATGAAAAAGAGGCCTTTATTACAATTATGATGAAAAATTCCAACTAGGGCATCGACGTCCAAAACAATTTGTGATTGAAGCATGCCTAGATGATGAAGATGGTGATGTGCTCTGTTGAGTGTTAGAAAGTGTATATTTATAAAGGAGTAAATTGTTATTTTACACTTCAAGTTTCACTAACGTCTTTACTTTTATGTATTTAAGTCTCTTATGATTTAATTATGTGTGTTTTATTTTTATTAAGTATTTTATGTATTTTAGGGATATCATGGTCATTTCGCAATGATCGAGAGATTAGACAGAAAAATAGACATCACTTTTGAACTCAGAACAGTCAAAAACCTTATGAGGAGCATAAAAGGAAAAATGGCACTATTCAAATGTACGGTACTATTCACATGTACGGTACTGTCCATGTTATTGTTCACGATATTATTCACATATACGAAACGATGATGTGGCATTGACTGATCGGGTGTCACGATTCTATTGGACTAAAATTCTTATATACTATTGATCGGTGACGTGATAGTATGTTAGTGGATCAAAAATCGCGCGTATGGTTCATGCATATACATGGAATTATTTACAACCAAACTGCGTCACTGTTCAAACTGCGTGGTCAAACCATGTACTGTTGACTGATGACGTGACGCAATCCTGAGCGTCCAAAATATTTTTAATCCGATGGCCATGATTTACTCAGTGTATCTATAAAAAGGGAGCTCTCCCCGCCTAATTGGGCATCACTGAATTTAATTTTGAGTTTAATTTTCTGTAATTCCTTCTCCATCTTGTATTTTCTACGTATTTTAATAAATTTCAATTTTACCCCTAATTCAATTATGAGTAGCTAATTTTCTTTCAAGCTTGGGTTGAAGGTGAAATCTCAACATGTGCCATGGGCTTCATTTGGTAAATTTACTTTCTCTTCCCCTCTAATTATTGTGGATGCTTTGACCTTTCATAGACAAATAACAATAATCTTGTCTAGATATCGCACTGGTTTAACCGGCTCCCTAGTACAAAGTTATTATTATTTGGCACGATAAGCCCTTAGCACTATATTGATTAGAGTGTGGTTCATGAAGAGTGGAAACCCCTCTCATGATTTAATTGGCACTAATAAGGAATATTAAGACCATGGAGTATGTTGATGCAGATCCAGATACCCAAGCGCTTCAATTATAATAGTTTTCACTTTAATTTAATTCCGCTATTCCCATTTAAATTCTAAGATAGTCTAAATCACTTTAACCAGAAATCCAACCACCCACTTAGAAAATTAATTCTACACATAATTAAAATTCATCTCCTCGTGGGATCGACACTCGTGACCATTAATCTATTCTATAATAGATTCGTGCACCTGCGAGTTCAATAAAATTTGGACAACATGCTCATGGAGGATAAAACGACAAAAGTTTATTATATAGTAACCCCTGAGATATCAGTACTCAATGGAGTTGGAGTACCAGAGACAATCTAGGTAAAAGGCCATATTCATCATGTGGTTGTTAATGTTCTGATTGATTCCAGTTAGTACCCATAATTTTAGTTATGAGAAGCTAGCCAACAAGTAGGTTTAAAGCCATTGTTAAGAGGGGAATTGAAGATGATGGTGGCATCTAGTAAAAAATTGGTCAGCCCAGAAAAATACACTAGTGTTCAACTCAGTTTGCAAGGATTTCTCATTTATGTTGATTTTTATTTATTATCACTTGGAGGATATGATGTGGTTTTAGGGGCTTAAAGGTTGAGCAAATTAAAACCTATTGTCAGGGATTTCTCAAAGCTATTGATGAAATTATCCTTGCAAGACAAAAGGGTGGCATTACAAGGGTTAACCATTCCGGATGGTAAAGTGGTTGATGTGAATCAGTTTAAACAAGTAGCTAGAAAAAAGAAAGATGACATTTTTTTAACTTATTTTCTATATAGACCCTCTTTTATTAATTAACTTACCTGTGCAAAATTTAATTAGAAAAGGGAAATTAATCATTCGTACACCCTAAATTTGTTTTATTATAAAAAATACTACAACACTTTAAGAGTGTATCAATTATCCATCCTAAATTGACAAAAGCTATATGTCGACCACTAATCTGTTAGTTGCTGTTTGTAAGTTAATAATGGAATTGTAAAAAAAATGATGATTTCCCCCTTAAAACTCAAATTAAAGTAAACAAACATAATTAAATATTTAAATAAAATTTGATTAACATACAAAAACAATCCCTTTTTTAAATTATATTTTAAATGATAAATGACTAATAGGAATTTTTTTAAATTATGAACAGAGAAATCCCTCATTGTCAAATATGCGAACTATAGCATCCTGAGAATATATTGAAGGGGAAAATGGGTAGGATCACATACATATAATACTCATTATTTTTCTGTCACTCCCTTAAACAATACTACACTGACTTAACAAGAATTTCAAGTGCAATAAAGTATAATTCTAACTACTATAAGAAACAACAGAAGAAAGAATTCTTATAAGCCAAATTAATGTGGACACTTTGTAAATACTGTCACCATCTCATGCAAGAAGTTTATGTGTGTTTTAATTTGACTTTTTGTTTTTAAGTTTTGGGCCTTTTGGTGAAATGACGCCATTTCATATGATGAAATGACGCCATTTCATATGATGAAATGACGCCGTTTCACATAAGTGACATAACATAATCGTCTAGAAACAGCATGTTGTTTTTGTCGTTCTTTATAGGATGACATGTTGTTTTATATTAGATGACAGGTCATGTTTTCCATTATTTATAGGAAGACAGGTCACTTTATATGAGACGACATGTTGTTTTTTATGAGGACGACATGTCATTTTTTATGGGAGCTTCTTCTATCTTAAAAGACCAAATTACCTTTATGACGTTAGCATTTACAAACAGTAGCTAATAGCTTAGTGGTCGGTAGATAACTTTTGTCAACTTAGGGTGGACGATTACATCCTTAAAATGTTGTAATATTTTTTATAATAGAGCAAATTTAGTGTATACAAATGATAATTTCCCTTAAAAAAATGAATGATAGATATCAGTGTGAAAGAATTAGTATATTTTTATTCCTATGTAATAATCTTGCTGATAATTGTTTATAAAATAAATTAAAATCAGTTAGCAATATTTAATATCCTTACGACAATCTTACTAGTAATTAAAAATTCACGGTAGTCCAGGCTAATCCCCATACCACAACAATAATAAACAATCACCATGCAAATTAAGGAGAAAAATTCAAATTAAATGAGTTAAATATTTAGAAGTTTAGACTATGGCTATTGTTTTGTTGAATAGTGGATTTGTGATTAAACAATAATGACACCTACTATGAATAGTGATGTGGGAGCGAAGTACACCATTGAATATTGGGGAACAATTAACTTAATATTAATATTCTAGGATTGTTATAACTAGAAAGTGTAATTAGAGAAGATATGATAAAATGAAATATTTTTGAAAAATGAATATGGACATGTATTTGAAAAGTGTTTTAGGAGATTTTTCTTAAAATGAATCTGCAAATATTTTTAGAAAAATTCTAAAATTTTTTCTCAAAAATATTTTTGGGAGGGTATTGCAAATCTTTTTTTGAAAATTATTTGTTGGACACATTCCTTTGGGAAATTTTTTGGACTGGATCTAAAAAATGGTTTTGAAAATGCTCTTAACTTACTTTTAATTCTCTTTTGGATTATTTAACTAAAGAGATGTATCCCCTAAACGAACTGTAAAGCCTGCTATTTACAGGCTTCATTTCTCCCTTTACATTTATTTGTATGCATGTTTATATTAAGTTTCAAGCACACTTAGCCATTTAAGGTGGCACATTATCAATGGCCGCTCAAATTTCCCATAAACGGGGGCTAAAATAACACGCACAATGTACTCTCAGTAAAAGTCTGTCCAACAGCGGGGTGCACTTAGCAGCAGGGTACACGCTCAGTAATGGGCCGCCTTGTATAACTAACAAGTCGTGGTGCGCTTACCAAGCGGACAACCTACATTCAACAAGCCCAGCCTGATTTCTAGAATTCTTTACACTTTGTAAATAGCTAGATATTTAGGCAACTTGCACCACTTGCTGGGAAGCTTTAAGAGCTAGGCAACCAACTTTATAAATAGGGTGTAAAACCCACCATTTTGCACACCACCACACTAACACATGCACACAACACACAAGCAACTTAAGCACTCTTGTAAAAAGCTCTCTTGTATTTTCTCTTTTGTGAGTAGTAAAATTATATTTGGCAATATTACTCTTTCTTCTCTCTAGGATTTCCACAAACATCTTGTTTAGCTAGCCTAAGAAGTTCAATAAGGCTTATTTAGCAACTTTTGTGCTAAAAGTTGTTTAAGTGCCATATAGGTTGTTGTGTAAAATACTCATTGTCGTGACAAGTGTATAAGGTTTGCACCCACACAATCTAGCTCACGAGCAATAGCCAACCCTCATATTATATCACTTGAGGGCATTGTCTGTATGGGCTCACTTAAGCAAAATCGTGGCCATGAGGAGGGACGCACTCAAGTTAAGTCCTGTGGTAAGTCCAAGGTTGCTTCAGTTAATGCCTTGGAGCCTCGCGCCGCCATGCTCGAAACTTTAATGTCCGCCGCTCAGGACATTCTTGATAGTTCAGAGGTAAGGGTCGACGGTCTCGAGGGCGAGTATGGAGAATTTACGATAGCCACCAAGGCCCTCATTCAAGACCAAATGGACTCTCTCCAAGGGGACTTTCGAGCATTTCATGATGAGTTGCTCAAATTACGTACCTGTATGCAAAGCAAGCTACAAGCGATTCGTACGGAGTTTGACGAAGTTCGCCCAAATTGGGCTTAGCACAAGCACACACTCTTCGCTAGCCTAGCTTCTACAAGCTTGAGTGATGCGCGCCGCATTGACGTGTCCATGACTGTGCACGAAATGCCACAGTCATGGACAACTTTCTATTTTTACTAGACCAATACTTCGATGCCATTAGTGTTCGCGATAAGGCATCGAAGGTAGGCACTGCGTCTACATTCCTTTAAGGCGCCATACAACTGTGGTGGTGATGGAAGCATGGTGAGATGGACAAAGGCATATGTGCCATCAATACATGGGTTGAGTTATAACAAGAACTCCGAAAACACTTTACCCTAAACATGTGAGCGCCCCTTTGTCAGTTCAAGCAAATGGGTAGCATCCGCGATTACAACAACGAGTTCACTACCTTTATACTTGAGATAACCGACATGTCCAATAAGGGCTCTCTTTTACTTCCAAGATGGCCTAAAAAATTGGGCCAAGGCAGAACTAGATAGGTGTGGCGTTCAAGCTCTCGATAACACCATCGTTGTCTCAAAATCACTTGCCGATTACTTTGCCCAACCCAAAGACAAGGGGCCGAACCTAGGAAAAGGTGGGGGAGAGGGCCAAAAAGACAAATGCAACAATGACAAGGATTAAGGGCAGAAAAAGCCTCATAACAACAAGAACAAAGCAAAGTAAATCGGACAAACAACTGCCCAAGTCTCGAAGCCCATGCTTTATTAGTAATGGCCCTTATTGGGTACGCAACTGTTCAGAGAAGAAGTCGTTTAATTCCCTCGCCACATAGCTCAAGGGCAATTCTATACCGTCGATGGAATTGAATGATGGAGAAGATTATGAAGACTCACCAAGCCAAGTCCCTCCGCTCATCTAAGATGTCCTCGATGAGTTCAATGACATCATGCCTCATAAGCTTTCGAAGAAGCTCCCACCTCGACGAGGGGTAAATCATGAGATCGAGCTCGAACAAGGTACTAAATTAACAGCCATGGTGCCTTATCACATGGTGCCACCTGAACTTGAGAAGTTGCGGAAATAACTCAAGGACTTGTTGGACGTGGGCTACATCCGCCCATCTAAGGCTCCATTCGGTTCACCGGTTCTCTTTGAAAAGAAGAATGATGACTTTACGGATGTGCATTGACTATTGGGCACTCAACAAGATCACAGCCAAGAGCAAGTATCTGATCCCTTTGATAATGGATCTTTTTTATCAACTTGGCAGAGCACGGTACTTCATTGAACTTAACTTGCGGCCTGGGTACTACCAAGTACGCAACGCCAATGGAGACAAACTGAAGGCAGCATGTGTTATAAGGTACGAATCTTTCAGATTCCTTGTCATGCCTTTTGGTTTCATTAATGCATCGGCCACATTTTGCACTCTTATGAATAAGGTTCTCCAACCTTTCCTCAGTCATTTCGTTGTCATGTACTTGGATGACATTATGGTATATAGCACCACCCTCGAAGAACATGCCCAACAATGCAATAATCCTCTAAGTACTATGAGATAACGAACTCTACCTTTAGATGAAGAAATGTTCATTTTCTCAACAAGAGGTGGAGTTCATTGACCACAAAATAACAGATAAGAAGTTAATGATAGAGAACTCGAAGGTAAAGGCCGTCCTTGAGTGGAAACCTCTCATCAAAGTACTTGAGCTTCGATCATTTCTTGGATTGGTAAAATACTATTACTGCTTCATCAAAGGATATTTAGCCAATGCGTCACCCTTGACTAGTGTTAGGTATAAATACTAATGCTACTGGCGTCAATGTACAAGTGTACACAACAAGTAATAAAGTGATGAGTATTCAAGATTGTCTCCACAGAGATTGATGTTATCAGACTTGCTACAACAATTTTAACAGTGCAGATTTTGTTCTAAATTAAAATAAAACAATTAATGAAACTAATATACTAATTAAAATAAAAATACAATAAATAAAATGCAACAAAGTAAATTATCACGTCAAACTCAAGGATAAAACAAATGGGAATATAGAGTAGTTGAGTAAATAAACTCTCTTAATGGTTTTGACTATTTTCTAATGGTTGGCTCGGTTACTACAGCATTTACTACAGCACCGGGCAGAATCCTTATGTATCTTCAGCCGTCGTATGTTGGATATCTTATATTTATATACAACCTAACAGTGATCAGTTGTTATGCCGACATAAGATATAGCATTACACGCTTAGGTTTTATTTACCTTACAAGGTGAATCTCTATATCTAGTTCATCAGTAATCTTAGATTAAGTATAACCTTTTTGGGAATCAAGTAAAACTCAATCCAAGAAACTCAATCTAAAACCAAGTATTGTTCTGATATGTTCCACTAAGATTTGCTGTTTTGCGGCTCTTCATTAGCTAGTATCATTAAATGGGTGATCAGCCGAAATAATGAATAAAAATAAATGCTATCAAAATAAAATGCTACAGCAAACATGCAGCAACACATATTTTCAGTCAATAAACCATCAAGATTGTTTATCACTCAACTACAAATAAATTTAATTCATGATTTGAAAAAGAAAAATAAAGAACAAAGTTTCAGCCATGAAACACATCCCCATGAATAAATAGAAAACACGAAAACAAGAGAAGGATAAGAAGGATTGAACTCCCAATTGATCTCTGTAATTTTTCCTCTTGTGCAGCCCTTAATCTCTCTCTTAAATCTTATTTTTCTTTTGTTTCTTTGTGTTTTTCTCCTTAGGTGACGACCCCCTTTCTTTTCTTTATGATGTGTGTTTCTTTTATAGTTGAAAATTAGGGTAAATGGAAGCCTAGGTCGCGCATAAGTCAGATTAGGAAACTGCAGATCGCAATTATGTAATTATCCTGCACAGAATTTTCTCTGTCGTTGTTCCAGGATTACTATAGTAATGGTTGCTACAGCAGCTGCACTGTTCCAGATTTGTTTCAATTTTTTTATAGCCAAGTTATTTTTTATCTTTTGCAAGCCTGTTGCATCAACATTCCTTCCTTGAAATTTGGGCTTCCAAACACCTAAAATTATACATATGATTTAGCATACAAATTATTCTAAATCAAATAAAATTTGTTACGAATAAACTAAGATGAATGTTTATGAAAAATATAACAAAAATGCAATGAAAACACATTATTTACTCTCTAAGTATTATTGATTTAAGTCTAAAAGTGCCATAATAACTCTTATTTCATAGAGTTATCAACTAACTTACTCAATAAAAATAAAGCATGGCATTGGTCCGAAGAATGCCAACACACATTAGAAGACTTGAAGAAGGCTATCTCCGAGGAGCATGTCCTCGTTCTTCCTGACCACACAAAACTTTCGAAGTCTACAAGGATGCCTCCAAATTTGCCATTGGCGGAGTACTTATGCAAGAAGGCCATTGAATATGTTTTACGAATCGTAAGCTTAATGACATGGAACACCACTACACTGTCTAAGAGAAGGAAAGACTTTCTCTTGGAATTCGATTATCGGCTCGAATATAAGCACGTGAAATCCAATGTCGTTGCAGACGTTATAAGTCGTAAAGCGGAATTGACAATGTTAACTTGAACATGTTCATAGTATTGATTTTGATGATAACAAACTTTAAATGACTTTGATTAAAAATGTTGGAGTTATTCATTAATAAACAAAAGCCTTATAATCATTCCTATTATGTTCATGAAATATGGATTATTGATAAACTCAAATTGAAAAATGATCCCTTGCAATTTTTGGTTAGCTAAATGAATCTGAACATAAACGGTGAACCGTTTTCTTCAAAACGGTTAACCAATAAAATCCAGAGAGGAAACGTTGCTTAAGCTCTAACCGGTTATATAAAACGGAAAACAATAATATGTTGAAAAGGTCACTGGAATTAAACGGTGAACCGTTTATAATCGGTATATTCCAGATTGGAAGCATATGCTAATCTTGCACCGTTTAATAGAAACGGATAAGACTAATTCGTTTTTGCAAGTCACTGGAAATAACCGGTGAACTGTTAACATCAAACGGCTAACCGATAAATTCTAGAATGTTATTCCTTGTTAAGCTTTAACCGTTTAGTAAGAATGAATAGCTGGAGTTTGTTTTGCAGGTCTCTGGAATTTAACGGCAAAAGAGTAATGACAAACGGTCAACCGTTAATTTGAAATTTGGCTCAATGGTAACTTTGACCAGAACAAACGGTTTAACGTTAATGGTTAACGGCGATCCGTTTATGGGCAGACAGTCTGTACTATCTATTTTTCAGCTCCAACTATAAATAAGCTCATTCAAATTCAAACACAAGTTGATCACAACACCATCACTGAGCTTATAATCGAGAACACAATCTTCATAGAGCTTTAAAATTCATTCTTGCTTCATTTATTCACACATTGTGCATTGATTTGTAATCTTAAGTATTGTGTGAGTGAAGAACAAAATTTTTAGTTTTTGTTTTGAGTGATTGTAAGTGTTGAGAGACACTTGGGTTAGGAGATTGGGTATAATCTCTTATGGTAAAGGTTTATTGACACATTTGAAGTCAAGTGTAAGCATTTAGAGCTTTAGAGGCTTATTTAGTGAAATCCTCAAGCCCGGAAAGCTTGAAGGCGTGGACGTAGGCAAGGTTGGCCGAACCACGTAAAAATCTCTGTGTTTGATTCTCTCTTCCCTTATCTCTTTATATTGTGATAGATTTATTTATTATTGCTTTAAATTTGTTTTAGATTTACATTGAGATTTGTTTTAGAATAATTTTTTTAATCCCAATTCACCCCCCTCTTGGGTTGTATAACTAGAATTTCAAACAACATATAGCATGAGCCAACTGAAATCCAACCTTGTCCAACGCATTAAGGAAGATCTCCAACAAGACCTTCTAGTGAATGACTTGTTGGGGAAAGTTCTTGAAGGCAAGACAGGGCGATTTTGGCAAGATGAAGACATCTTCCTTACCAAAGGAGATCTGCTGTTTAGTCCTAGGTGGGGAAATTTGTAGACGGAAGTCATTAAGGAGTGCCACGACTCAAAGTGGGCTGGTCACCAAGAGTTGAGTGCATGACGACACTAGTCCAAGCCTTATACTTTTGGCCATACATGAAGGACGATATCAAGGCTTATGTGCGAACTTTTGGTAGGATTATTGGAGCCCCTACCAATAGCATCAAGACTGTGGGAAAATGTCACTATGGATTTTATCTTGGCCTTACTAAAGTTTGAAGGGTGCGGAATCATCATGGTAGTTGTTGACAACTACAGCAAGTACACGACTTTCATTATCACATTAGCCGATTGTAAAGCAGATGAAGCTACCCGCCTCTTCATCAAGCATGTCGCGAAGCTATAGGTAGGTCCGAAGAGTATTGTGAGTGATCGAGACCCACGATTCACTAGCCGCTTTTGGATGGAGCTGTTTAAGTTATTGGGAGCCAATCTCAAGTTCTCGACAAGCTTCCACTCGTAAACCAATTGGCAAATCAAGTGTATCAACAATATTCTTAAGATGTATTTGAGGCATTATACGAGTGCTCATCAGCGAGATTGGGTTAAATTGCTAGATGTTGCTAAATTCTCGTATAATCTTCAATGGAGCGAGATTGCAAGCAAGAGTCTATTGGAGATCATCATGGGATTCTAGCCCATTACGCCCAATACCCTAGCCTTGGCTTATTAAGGAAAAAGCCTTGTGCCTCATAAGCTCGCCTGCAAATTGCACGAGAAGGCACATAGAATGAGAGCATATCTCGACAAAGCCATACGGAGATTGAAAAAATGGGCTGATTCAAAGAGACGTCACATCAAATACAAGGAAGGCAACCAAGTCATGGTCAAGCTCCTACCCCAACAATTCAAGACTTTGAGAAAAGTCCATAAGAGTTTAGTGAGGCGATACGAGTGGCCTTTCTAAGTTGTGCGATGTGTGTGCAATGTCTCATACCAACTTTGACTCCCACCAAAATTTAAGATTCATTCGGTCTTCCATATGACTGTACTCAAGCCATACCATAGAGATGCAAAAGACCTAAGCCATGGTTAGTAAAAATGTGCCTTAACAATCGTTGTAACCGTATTTGACAAAGGTGTAGAGTACATCATCGTCGTTCGAGTAATTCGAAGGAGTGGTATATTGGCTTACAACGAGTACTTGGTGAAGTGGAGGAACCTCCCTGAGAGCGAAGCCACTTGGGAACGTGAATAAGACCTATGGCAATTTGTGGACCACATCCAAAGGTACAAGTACGAGAGCACGAAGACGATGTTGCGAGTATAGGTAGGGGAGAAATGTCACAGGTACGCTCAGTAAAAGTCCGCTCAATAGTAGGATGCAATCAACAGCAGGGTGCGCTTAACAATGGGTTGCCTCCTACAGCTAGTGAGCCTTGGTCCGCTTAGCAAGCAGACAACCCATATTCAACAAGCCCAGCACAATTTCTAAAATTCTCTACACCTTTTGAAAAGCTAGATAT
The DNA here is from genome assembly GCF_000493195.1 of Citrus x clementina. NCBI lineage: Eukaryota > Viridiplantae > Streptophyta > Magnoliopsida > Sapindales > Rutaceae > Citrus > Citrus x clementina. The sequence continues at coordinate 3,172,502 of NW_006262139.1, forward strand.
TTAGGCAACTTGCACCACTTGCTTGGAAGCTTTAAGAGCTAGGCAACCAACTCTATAAATAGGGCATAGTACCCACCATTTTGGACACCACACACCATGCACCACCACACTAAAACACACACAACACATTAGCAATTCAAGCACTCTTGTATTTTCTCTTTTGTGAGTAATAAAATTATATTTGACCATATTGCCTTATTCTCTCTAGCCTTTTCGTAATCTTCTTTTTTGGCTAGCTTAAGAAGTTTGTTGTGCAAATTTTAATGTACTCGCAAGCGCACGAATCTATTGTAGTATAGATCAATGGTGACGAGTGTCGATCCCACGAGGAGGTGGATTTTAATTGTGTAGAATTAATTTTGTGAATGGGTGATTGGATTTGTGGTGGAAATAATTTGGAATATGCTAAAACTTAAATTAAAATGGCGAGAATAAATTCTAAAATTGGTATTGAAATGGTGAGAATAAATTGAAGAGAATTCTATTGAAATAACGTACTTGGGTATCTGGATCCGTATCAACATGCATAATGGGCTAAATAATCCTTATTAATGCCAATTAAATCATGAGGGGGGAATCCACACCTCATGAACTACGCTCTAATCAATATAGTGCTAAGGGCTTATCGTGCCAAATAATAATAACCTTGTACTAGAGAGCCGGTGTAACCAAGGCAGTATCTAGACAAGATTATTATTATTTGTCGACGAGAAGTCAAAACATCCACAAAAACTAGAGGGGAAGAGCAAATAAATTTACCAAATAAAGCCCATGACACATGTTGAGACTTCACCTTCAACCCAAGCTTGAAAGAAAATTAGCCACTCATAATTGAACTACGGGCAAAATGGGAATTTATTAAAATATGAAGAAAATACAAGATGGAGAAGGAATTACAGAAAATGGATCCCAAAAATAGATTCAGAGCTATCTAATTAGGGGGGGAAGGCCCCCTTTTTATAGATACATGGAGTAAATCATGGCAATCGGATTAAAAACAGTTTGGACGCTCAGGATTGCGTCACATCATCAGTCAACAGTACGCAGTTTGACCACGCGGATGAACAGTAATATGATTTGACCTGGGTTGAACAGTAACGCGGTTTGGTTGAAAATAATCATGTGTGATGCATGTACCGTACGCGAGATTTTTCGTCCACTGATATGCTGCCACGTCACCATCAATAGTACATAAGAATTTTAGTCCAATAGGATCGTGACAGCTCATCAGTCAATGCCACATCATCGGTCAATGCCACGTCATCAATCCGTCTATGTGAACAGTGTCGTGAACAGTAACGTAGACAGTACCGTACACGTGAATAGTACCGTACATGTGAATAGTGCCATTTTTCCTTTTATGCTCCTCCTAAGGTTTTCGACCGTCCTGAGTTCAAAAGTGATGTCCGTTTTGCCGTCTGATCTCTTCTTTATTGTAAAATGACTATAATACTCCTAAAATACATAAAATACTTAATTAAAATAAAACACATGTAATTAAATCACAAGAAGGTTAAATACATAAAAGTAAGGGTTGTTAGTAAGACTTGAAATATAAAATGACGGTTTTCTCCTTTATAAATATGCATTTTCTAACATTCAACACACCCCCGAAACAGCTTATTGCTAGTCCCTAGCAAATAAAGCGAAAATAAAATTCAAATTCAAAATGATTTTTTTTTAATTTAGAAACACTCGTGTTTATTCAATCAGATTAATGATAGCAATCAAATAAGAGTATAAGAATTATCTCCAGTCTAAAGCAACATCACACCCACATCAACCATCCATATGAATCAGCCCAGTAGACTTTGTTATAGCTACTTTCAAGAATGACATGTCAAACCCCAAAATCTCACTAGAAGTAGTGACACTCTCACAAAGAAATTAAAACCAATAAAAATAGTCACTTTAATGAATGGTAATTGACAGAGAAAATAAAGAAGTGATATCATTTGCTCTCACCAAGATGAAATAAATATGCCCTCAGCTTAGAAATAATACGATCTCAAGTCAAACAAAAATGTTAGTCAACCCACTTTATTTATCCTTTTTTTATTATTATTATTATGCATCACTACATCTTTTTAGCCCACATAACTAGCTTCTACTTCAGATTATAGTTCCCTAAAATCAAGAAGGACTTTTACTAGGATGTAACGTAGGCTAGGGACATGGTTAACAAAGAAGGGAAATAAGGAAAATAAAGTGTATGTTTGAGAAAAATGCAGAGGAATTTTTTTTTTGAAGTTGCAAGGTGAATTTCACCTATTATTGTTATTATTTTTTTTTCTTTTTTCTTTTTTTTTGATTTTTTTTTTTTGCTTTTGCTTGGCACAACTTCACTAAATAAAATAATTATTTATATTTTTCTCAAACATAAATAGGTGATGGAACTTATAAGCATTGGGTAATACTCCAAATTAGAGTGGGTTAAGATGATAAGTTTGACAAAAAAAGGTTTTTTTTTTAAAGGCTTAAAAGGGTTAACTATGGATATTTGATAAAAGTGATGGCTAGAAAGGCTCAAACGGATCAAAGATGGCCTTTCCATCGTCTTTTAGGGCTCTAAATAATCTTCCATATCTACTAGTTAGATGGGCCTCCAAATGTAGCAACACACTTTTTTTTTCTTTTTTTTTTAATTTTACAATTTTTTTTTTAGGGTTAACTCAAAAGAAATCAAGAGATTGTGTATACAATAATAAACTGTTAAGCTGTATAAAAAATGGGCAAAAGGGTTACTCTCCAAGAAAAATGATAGGCTCAAAAACTCACTTGGTACTTATTATGACATGTTCATTCCTTCAAGCAACTCATATTTGTCTCCGACATCAACATGTAGAGTAGCAAACATAATGTAACATCACTTAAGACCAAAGATAATACAAATACTAAAATTTGAAATTAATCATGTCATCCAATGTTAAAACAAATCACACAATTTTTTTTTAAACAACATTCTACCCCCCAACCTATTCTAAACATGAAAGGAAAATATGCATGCAGAAATGTGAAAATGATGCATAAAAACTAATTAGAAAAGTTACACGTAAAATGATAGAAAGCAAAAATGATTTTGTTTTTTTTAAGAAGATGCGTTTCTAGAGGCACTACACTCCATATTCAGCCATCTTCGACTCACAAGATGGAAAATGTATATTTATAGAGGAGAAATTAAAAAGAAGAAAAATAAACATAAAAACATAATAAAGAAAAAGAAAATGTCTGAATTTTTTTTAGTTTTTTTATTATTATTTTTTAAACGATGAAGATGCGTTTCTAGAGTTACTACACTCCATATTCAGCCATCTTCAACACAAAAAGTTAGCAACAATTAGTTTTTACAACAAAAAATTAGTAAAAACTTAACCAAAATTCCACAATTGTCGACTATTCCCTCCCCCCAACCAGAACGAAACATTGTCCCAATGTTTGAAAGGAAAGAAGTAGAGTTTAGAAGACATCATTGGGTGGTGCAACACAGAAAAAAATATTTACAAGCGGAGAGTTAAATCTAATTTGTACTTCTTACTGCGGCTACTGTTACCATTATTATTTGGATGCTCCAACACAAAGGTCCAGGGGTCTGGCTCCGGTTTATAAGCTTGTAATATATCAATTAGCTCATTAGTAGTGTGAGCACAAATAAAGAGTTTTTTTGAATTAGAGGGAATGAAATAGTTTTTTATTGCATGGTTAAGAAATGCGATAAAGCCATCATAAAAGTTATTGACATTTAACAAACCGATGGGTTTCTGGTGGATGTGCAGATGGGCCCAAGATGCTAGTGTGATAAGTGCCTCTAGTGTTGCAAGATCTCCTGGAAGGAAAATAAAAGCATCAGCATGATTAAGCATTTCAGTTATTCTTTCTTGCATACCTGAGACGACTAACTCTTCTCCAGTTGATGAGTCAGACGAACTGCCCAAAGGTTTTAGGGCTCTTGGGATGATGCCTAACACTTGGCTTCCTCTGACAAAAGCTGCTTCAGAGACCATTTTTGATAACCCTCGGTTACCTCCTCCATACACCAAGTGTAATTTTCTCTCTGTTATACTTCGACCAAGATCGATGGCTGCCTCAACGAACTCTTTATGTTTGCCATAGGTAAATCCAGAAAGCACACAAATGTTCTTGAATTGTCTATTTGGAGTAGCTGCCATTGTGATACTTCTCAAAAAATAATTTGTGAGTGCTTGACAAAAAAAATCACATTTAAGAGTCTTGGTGTCAGTGTCAAATAACGCGTAAAGCACGTGGCTCGCGAGTCAAAAAGGAAACAATAAAAAGGAAAAAGTAAACAGTAATAAGGAAAAAGTAAACAGTAATAAAATTATTAAAGACAATAATGTACACAATAAAACAATAGTGAAATAAAATAACAGTAAAGTGAAAGGATATTTACATGTAGTTGCGACTGTGGCTCACATCTTCCTCTGGTTTTACGTCCAGAAACGGCTTAAACGCCCTCTATGGGTCGAGGATAGGCTTTCTATCTAGTTTTCTTATAAACTGGCAAACAGGGTCGTTTATAGTCAGATTCCCGAGACTATATCATGCATGCTCTTCTGGAATAATGGCCATAACTGGAGAATCGCTCCTTGTACATATCCACTGCGATGCGTTTCAAGAGACAAAAGGATATCATCTAATGACTCCTTATTCAAGCCATCCCTAATGAATTGAATCTTATCTTCTCTGTTATCAGACACCATTCCTAAAGAACATGGGTTTTTATTGTAATTCATTCTGGCACACTTATGACAAGCAACAGAAATTCTTTGAGCTTGTCGTTTTCTTGCATAATTTCCTTTACCACAACCAGGCATGTATGCAATAAATTTTAGAGGTAACTCACCTGCCGATCGTACTTTAGCCTCGATTAACCAACGGATATCAGCAAGTATGTTATTCCTCATGAGTAATCGCATGCGTTCAAACCGAGCTTTATAGATCGTAAGGAGGGCATTCTGATGAAGTGAAGGGAATCGCTTGTGAAGCTTCGCTAGAATCTCGTTTCTGTCCATACTTTCGCCTCAGAATATCAGTTATTATGGGAAACTGAAGTAACCGACTTGATTGTCACGGAGTACCGTTATCCGTCACTTCACCGGGGTAACAAACTAAAGCACACAAACAGAAAAACAAATTAAAACACACAAAGAAAATTAAAATCGTCCTCTTATTGAATTTACCTCAAGCTCCAACTGGATGTTGTAAACACTTCTCTCAATGTCTCTGAGTTGGCTTTCTAAACCCTCAACATAGGCTACTAACTCTGGTGGTTGTATTACCCAAATGCGATGTGTTTTACAAAATTGAATCTGCCTTTTGAGATGAGTTTTGACACGTTGAAGTGGTTTAAGAATGTTCAGGAGGAATGGTCTAAGTAAGGTACTCATGATTAAAAATGATAAAAGAAAACTTAATAGTTAAACAAACACACTTATGCAAAAATAATTTCAATTAGCAGAAGAATAATATAAAGAAAGAAAAAAATCAAATCAATGAAAAGAAAAAAAAATCAATTCAAATCTGGTGGGTCACTCAAATTTATTTCGGTGTCTTCTCCATGTGGTTGGTACTCTAGATATGACTTTAATCTTTGATCATTAACTTTAAACATGACACCGTTCTTTGGGTCCTTAATTTCAATTGCCCCATGTGGAAAAACAGTATGAACAATAAATGGGCCAGACCAACGAGAGCGTAACTTACCTGGGAATAGGTGCAAGTGAGAATTGAATAAAAGCACTTTCTGACCTGGAGTGAAAGATTTTCTCATAATTTGCTTGTCATGGAAGACTTTCATTCGTTGCTTGTAAATCTTGGCATTTTCGTAAGCGTCATTGCGAATTTCTTCAAGTTCTCCCAGCTGTAATATTCTTTCTGAGCTGGCTTGCTGCATGTCAAAGTTGAATTTCTTGATAGCCCAATATGCACGATGCTCGAGTTCCACAGGTAGGTGGCAAGCTTTTCCATACACTAGCCTGTAGGGTGACATCCCAATCGGGGTCTTGAAAGTCGTTCTATATGCCCATAATGCATCATCAAGTCTTAATGACCAATCTTTTCTGTCCGGCCTCACCGTCTTTTCTAATATGTGCTTTATTTCTCGATTGGAGATCTCAACTTGGCCACTGGTTTGCGGATGATATGGGGTCGCCACTTTGTGTGTGATTGAATACTTTGTCAAAAGAGCTTTGAATGCTTTGTTACAAAAGTGGGCACCACCATCACTGATTATTGCTCGAGGGAATCCAAAGCGTGAGACAATGTTGCTTTTCAAAAATGCTATCACCACCTTGTGATTATTGGTCCTACATGGAATTGCTTCTACCCATTTCGATATGTAGTCAACAGCAACCAATATGTATTGATGGCCAAAAAAGGGGGAAAGGGTCCCATGAAGTCGATACCCCATACATCAAAAATCTCAACCACTAAAACTGGATTTAGTGGCATCATATTCCTTTGCGTAATGCTCCCTATTCGTTGACACTTATCACATGAAGAACAGAAAGTGTAAGCGTCTCGAAATATAGTTGGCCAATAGAAACCACATTGTAAAACTTTAGTTGCTGTTTTCTTAGCATTGAATGGCCTCCACAAGCTTGTTCATGGCAGAATGAAAGAATATTCTGAATTTTATTTTCTAGGACACATCGTCTAACAATTTGATCAGCACAATACTTGAACAAATACGGGCCATCCTAAAAGAAATTCTTTATCTCTGCAAAGAATTTAGCCTTGTCTTGCTTGGTCCAATGCTCTGGAAGTTTACCTGTAACAAGATAATTAACTATATCAGCATACCAATGTCATACTTCCACACTCATTAATTGTTCATCTGGAAATGACTCATTCAATATTAATGGCTCTGTAATTGTGTCAAAATGGAGACGAGAGAGGTCGTCCGCTACAATATTTTCTGTCACTTTCGTATATTTGAATTCCAAGTCAAATTCATGCAAAAGTAACACCCAACGAATTAGTCTAGCTTTTGCATCTTTCTTTGTGAGAAGATATTTAAGAGTCGCATGATCTGTGAACATGATTATTTTACAACCAATGAGATAAAATCGAAATTTCTCTAATGCAAACACTACTGCTAGCAGCATAGCATTTCTTTTTCAGTAGTTGAATAGTTCAACTATGCATTATTCAATGTCATACTACCATAGTAAATAACGTGGGGAATTCGATCAACTCTTTGTCCTAATACTGCTCCTACTGCATAATCAGATGCATCACACATGAGCTCAAATGGTAAGCTCCAATTTGGGGGCTGAATGATGGGTGATGATGTCAACAACTGTTTTAACTTTTCAAATGCCATAAGACATAAATCATTAAAGACAAAAGGTACATCCTTAGCAAGTAAATTGCATAAGGGTCTAGAAACTTTGCTAAAATCTTTAATGAAACGTCTATAGAAACCAGCATGCCCAAGGAAAGATCTTACTTCTCTGACTGTTTTGGGTGGAGGGAGATTAGAAATGAGATCCACCTTGGCTTTGTCAACCTCAATACCTTTGCTCGAAATGATGTGACCGAGAACAATACATTGTTTTACCATAAAATGGCACTTTTCCCAATTTAAGACCAAGTTCTTCTCGATACATCTCTGCAGAACTAGTGTTAGATGATGTAAACATTGATCAAACGAGTCACCAAAGACAAAAAAATCATCCATAAAGACTTCAAGGAATCGTTCAACCATATCAGAAAAAATGCTCAACATACATCGTTGAAATGTAGCAGGTGCATTATATAATCCAAATGGCATTCTCCTATATGCAAATGTGCCAAAAAGGCAAGTGAAAGTAGTTTTCTCTTGATCTTTTGGTGCTATGGGAATCTGATTATATCCTGAGTAGCCATCTAGAAAGCAATAAAATTCATGGCCTGCCAATCTATCAAGCATTTGATCGATAAATGGTAAAGGAAAATGGTCTTTACGTGTGACAGAATTCAACTTTCTATAATCAATGCATACACGCCATCCTGTAGTGACTTTAGTGGGTATCAATTCATTATCAGCATTTGTAACTACTGTGACTCTTGACTTTTTGGGGACAACTTGCATAGGACTGACCCATGAACTATCAGAAATTGGGTAAATGATACCTGCATCTAATAGCTTAAGGACTTCAGTTCTAACAACTTCTTTCATGTTAGGATTTAACCGACGTTGCATTTCCCTAGTAGGCTTAGCATTTTCATCAAGGTGAATGTAATGCATGCAGTCTACTGGGTTTATACCTTTTATGTCTGCTATGGTCCATCCTAATGCTCCTTTGTGCTATTTTAAAACATCCAACAACTTACCTTTTTGTTCGTCATTGAGGGATGATGAGATGATTACCGGCAGAGTGCTTTCTTCTCCTAAAAATGCATATTCCAGAGTGTTGGGCAATGGTTTGAGCTCGAGTTTCGATGGTGATTCTGATGATGGGATGAGTTTCTTTTCTGATGGTGCTAGTTGTTCAACTCTTGACCTCCATTTATTAGTGTCCATGGATGGTGCTGAGTCAAGTAAGGCATTAACCGCATCGACTGATCTGTCAATATCAAAATCAAAACCAAAGTGAGTTAAGCATGTTTGTAAAGGGTCATCACTAAGGTTTGAAACAAAAGTGTCATAAACTAATGCTTCAATTAAATCCACATCTACAATTCCATCATCTGCATTATGAGGTTGTTTGGCAATGTTGAAGATGTTCAGCTCCATAGTCATGTTGTCGAAGGACAACTACATATTTCCAGTCCTGCATTGAATGTGAGCATCCGCAGTTGCCAAGAAAGGCCGGCCTAGGATAATGGGGATGTGCTTCCTTGAATCTTGTATTGGTTGAGTGTCAATTACAATGAAATCAATAGGAAAATAAAACTTGTCTACCTGGATAAGCACGTCCTCCACAATACCACGAGGTATTTTCGTGGACCGATCTGCAAGCTGTAACACCACTAGAGTTGGGTGTAATTCTCCAAGTCCAAGTTTCACGAATACAGAGTAAGGCAAAAGATTTACACTAGCTCCTAAATCCAACAAAGCATTCTCAATTGTGTGGTTCCCTATACTACATGAGATAGTGAGGGAGCCTGGGTCTTTGCATTTTAAATGAATTTTATGTTGGAGTATAGAACTAACGTTTTCTGTTAAAAATGCCTTCTTTTGAACATGCATATTTCTCTTTTTAGTACAAAGGTCTTTAAGAAACTTGGCATAAGATGGAACTTGCTTAATAGCATCAAGTAAAGGGATGTTAACACTTACCTGTTTGAAGATTTCAAGAATCTCACTTGTGGATTTTCCCTTTTTTCCTTTAGCTAACCTCTGAGGAAATGGAGCTTTGGGAATATATTCCCGTGGGTTGGTTTCTTCTCTCTCCTCCGGTGATGAGTCCTCAACATTCACAGGTACAATTTGATTTTCTTTTGTCACCGGCATCTCCACTTTGTTGTCGACTTTTTTTCCTTTTCGCAAGGTCATGACTACTTTGACCTCTCCATGCTGTTGTGGTGAACTAGTACTTGCTTCATGTACTCCTTTAGGATCAGGCACTGGTTGACTTGGAAATTTGCCTTTCTCAACAGTCATTGCCAAGGTATGAACTGAAGAAGTAAGTTGTCCCACCATCTTCTCGAGGCTTGAAACTGATTGGGCTTGTGAGTTGAAGCCTGCTCTCAACTCATTTCGTAGTCCATCAATGGTGCGGTTCTGTTGCTCAATCGTGGAGTGAGTAAGATTCTTGAGATTCTGGAATGAATCCTCCCATGGTCTGGGTTGAGAGTAGTTCTGGTTCTGATTGTATGGTCTAAATAGGGGCTGAGAGGCTTGAGGATTTTGTGGAATTGGTAGAGCTGGAGCTGCTGGTCCGTTCTGTTGAAATCCTTGAGACCATGAAAAATTGGGGTGGTCTCTCCATCCAGGGTTATATGTGTTGGAGTATGGGTTGTAATTTGATGGCTTTCTCATTACACCTATGGCATTGGCTTGATCTGAGTATGAGTCATGGTCATGTGGTTCTGTTGATTTAGCAGTCGATAACGATGCTATTTGTCGAGCAAGACCTTCCACCATCTCCTTGACTTCTTTGATTCCTGAAGTTGACTCGCCAATTTGAACCTCATTTACTCCTTTAATTCTTCTAGTATTCCTGAGTGATCGACTCCGTTGTTGGGAATTATCCGCTTGTCGCTGGAAGAATTCCCAAATCTCTGATGCACTTTTTGACATTAGCTCTCCTCCACTTGTTGCCATTAGCCATTCTTGCACATTCGGCAATAATCTCTCCAAAAAGTATTGGCATTGGTGCCATTTCTCGTACCCATGATGTGGACACTTCAAGAGTAGCCCATTGAATCGCTCCCATGTTTCGAAAAACTGCTCGTCCTCTCTCTGGGTAAACTCCGAGATTTCCCTGCGAATAGCGTTGATTTTATGCACTAGGAAATATTTATTCAAAAAATTTGTTACCATTTGTTCCCATGATGAAATGCTATTAGCAGGTAATATGTTAAGCCATGAAAGAGCTCTATCCTTTAAAGAAAATAGGAATAGTCTAAGTTTTACATCATCATCTGAAAAATTTTCATATTTAAATGTTTGACAAATGGCATGAAAATCATTCAAATGATTATATGGGTCCTCATTTTCTAGGCCATAGAATGTTGGGAGACAATTTAGCACACTAGGTTTTAATTCAAAACTCCTAGCAGCTACATTTGGGTATCTTATGCATGATGTGCTCAAATTAGCTAAGGGACTAAAATAGTCCTTAAATGGCCTCTCCTGTGATGCTTGTAAATCCATTCCAAATTTATTTTTAATGTGCCTGTGTGTGCGAAGTGTTTTTTCTAATTCAAGGTCTATAGGTTCAAGATTAGGTAATAATGACCTACGACCATGCATACAAAACAAATAAAATAAAAATAAAGATGGGAACAAACAAATAAAAATAAAGAAGAGGGAGAAATTTTGATACTAACCTTATTGCGCTATTACAACCTTTCTATAAAAATACACAAAAAAAATACGTGAAATAAATTAACAAAAAATTAAATTAATAAAATAAACAAACAAAAAAAATTACAAAGAAAAATAAATTGAAAATTAAATTACAGAATTTTAAAGAAGAGAAAAAAGAAAAGAAATACTAACCTTTAAATGTAGATTCACTTTTTTTTATTATTTTTTTAATAAAAAAAATTACACGAAAACAATTAAAAGAAATTATTCACAAAAATTAATTTTATGAATTAAAATTACTTACCTCCCCGGCAACGGCGCCAAAAACTTGTTGTGCAAATTTTAATGTACTCGCAAGCGCACGAATCTATTGTAGTATAGATCAATGGTGACGAGTGTCGATCCCACGAGGAGGTGGATTTTAATTGTGTAGAATTAATTTTGTGAATGGATGATTGGATTTGTGGTGGAAATGATTTGGAATATGCTAAAACTTAAATTAAAATGGCGAGAATAAATTCTAAAATTGGTATTGAAATGGTGAGAATAAATTGAAGAGAATTCTATTGAAATGACGTACTTGGGTATCTTGATCCGTATCAACATGCATCATGGGCTAAATAATCCTTATTAATGCCAATTAAATCATGAGGGGGGAATCCACACCTCATGAACCACGCTCTAATCAATATGGTGCTAAGAGCTTATCGTGCCAAATAATAATAACCTTGTACTAGAGAGCCGATGTAACCAAGGCGGTATCTAGACAAGATTATTATTATTTGTCGACGAGAAGTCAAAACATCCACAAAAACTAGAGGGGAAGAGAAAATAAATTCACCAAATAAAGCCCATGACACATGTTGAGACTTCACCTTCAACCCAAGCTTGAAAGAAAATTAGCCACTCATAATTGAACTACGGCCAAAATGGGAATTTATTAAAATATGAAGAAAATACAAGATGAAGAAGGAATTACAGAAAATGGATCCCAAAAATAGATTCAGAGCTATCCAATTATAGGGGGAAGGCCCCCTTTTTATAGATAGATGGAGTAAATCATGGCAACCGGATTAAAAACAGTTTGGACGCTCAGAATTGCGCCACGTCATCAGTCAACAGTACGCGGTTTAACCACGTGGATGAACAGTAACACAGTTTGACCCGGGTTGAACAGTAACGCGGCTTGGTTGAAAATAATCTTGTGTGATGCATGTACCGTACGCTAGATTTTTCGTCCACTGATATGCTGCCACGTCACCATCAACAGTACATAGGAATTTTAGTCCAACAGGATCGTGACACCTCATCAGTCAATGCCACATCATTGGTCAATGCCACGTCATTGATCCGTCTATGTGAACAGTGTCGTGAACAGTAACGTCGACAGTACCGTACATGTGAATAGTGCCATTTTTCCTTTTATGCTCCTCCTAAGGTTTTCGACCGTCCTGAGTTCAAAAGTGATGTCCGTTTTGCCGTCTGATCTCTCCTTTATTGTGAAATGACTATAATGCTCCTAAAATACATAAAATACTTAATTAAAATAAAACACATGTAATTAAATCACAAGAAGGTTAAATATATAAAAGTAAGGGTTGTTAGTAAGACTTGAAATATAAAATGACGGTTTTCTCCTTTATAAATATGCATTTTCTAACACTCAACAAAGTTCAATAAGGCTTATTTAGCAACTTTTATGCTAAAGTTGTCTAAGCGTCACAAGGGTTGCTGCACAAAGTGCTCATCCCATGACAACGGGCTTTACAATGATCAACAAAATGCATTTAATTATGAGACATGCTCATTGACTTTTATGCTCATTGACTTTTAACAATTCTCACATTTGAAGACTTTATTGAGAACTAGTAAAACTCCACTCAACAGTAAGATGCACTCAATAACTATGTACGCTCAACAATGGGTCGCCTTATACAACTAGCGAGCCTTAGTCCGCTTAGCAAGCAGACATCTCACATTCAACAAGCCTAGTGCAATTTCTAGAATTCTCAACACTTTTTGAAAAGCTAGATATTTAGGCAACTTGCACCACTTGCTATGAAGCTTCAAGAGCTAGGCAACCAAATCTATAAATAAGGTGGAGCACCCACTATTTTGGACACCACACACCACACACCACACACCACACACCACCACACCAACACACACACACACAACACACTAGCAATTCAAGCACTCTTGTAAAAAGCTCTCTTGTATTTTCTCTTTTGTAAGTAATAAAATTATATTTGGAAATATTGCCTTCTTCTCTCTAGCCTTTCTGTAAACATCTTTTTTGGCTAGCTTAAAAAGTTCAATAAGGTTTACTTAACAACTTTTGCGCTAAATTTGTCTTACCGTCACACAGGTTGCTGTACAAAGTGCTCATCTCGTGACAACGTGCTTTACCATGATCAATAAGATGCATTTAATTATGAGACATGCTCATTGACTTTTAAAAATTCTCACATCTAAAGACTTCATTGAGAACTAATCCACATCATCCTTTCTAATATTCTGTAATTATGCTGCTTATGTTTCTTCTAGGCCATATGAGGATCTACACTAAACAAAATTCATTAGTATTAATTGGTTTGATAAAACCATTTGGTAGATTGCATTTGATATTATGCATGCTTTGTTCTTGCACTAAATTCTTCGGTGAGCATGCATTTCACATTGTCAATCATTGCATTTGATTACGGTGCATACTCGCCAAAGTGAGCCTCTTTACTTACTAATTATCTACTAACTCCTTGACTCTTGTTTTTTTTTTTTGGTTTAAATAATTGGTTTTCTACTTGCTCATTTCACAAGGCATTTCTTTATGAGCTAAGGTCTCCCAAGTGGGCTTAGCCCGAGGTTCAATATGAGTTGAGCCTCACTTTAATGTATTTGTACCTTCCAAACCACCATCTACCATGGTTGCCCTGGCACAGTGGCTTGGGTCCACTATTAAATACGTATTTTATTTATTAGACTAGGCCTTTAGGACTAACATCGATTTTTAGATAGTAACAAAATATTCTTTTTTTTTTTTTGTGTTTATGCATAAAGTTGGATGAGATAAAGGTTTGTGAAATGCAAAAGAAATAATAATCATAGTAATAACAGCAACCACAACAACAACAATAATAATAATGTGACTGATCTATAAAATAATAAAATATGGTACAAATAACATTTATAAAAGAGTTCATAATTTGTAGTTTTATTGAAATATAAATGAATGTATGGCCAAAGTCGCTTTAGGAAACTTATGAACAAGTATAATTTGTCTTTTGTTAATTTCCCATTTTCATTTTTTTGAAGTTCAGTTCAGATTTTTATCCTCACAAATGTTCAAGGGATATTTGCTTTGCCCATAATTTTTTAGGGAGAGAACCAACTCTACTCAATTAATTAACTAAGAAAGGATATTGAGTCTCATTGCCATAGTCAGAATTCCTAACTAGTGGGGGCAAATTTAATTTCTTTAAAAGAATTTGATTTTAAGTGTTTTAAAATAATTTTAGATTAAACTAATTTTGGATTTAACATACTCATTTAAATTAATTTTAATGATGATAATATAGTTTTAAGCCTCTGTTTTTATAAATTATTCAAAGTAGAGGGGATAAATAAATTTTATTGGGGCAAATAAAATTTTTGGTTGAATTTTAAAAAGTATTTTCTAGAAAAAAAAATTAAAACTTACAAGGGAAACTACCCCCTAAGTCTCAATGTGGCTCTGGAATTGTTCAGTCCCTACATAACTGCAACACTCACAATGTGACAATTGCAGCCCATGCCAAGTGGCTCCATTTTTCATTTAAATTGGCTTCCTTGATGGTGTGCTTACCAATTGGTAATTGGAATGCATTGGAATTGAAAAGGATTGGATTTAAATGAGGAATAGGCATCATAATAAGTTGTATGAGTGGGCATTTTCGGGTTCGGATCAACCCGATCGAATTTCGGGTTGATCGGGTTAGAAAAGAATTCATCTGAACTCAACCCGAAGCTGTAACCTGATCAGATCGGGTCAAATAATCGGGTTGAATTCGGGTTAATTCGGATTGGGTGAAGCTACTGTACAAATAAAATAAAATATTTAACTTTAATGTTTAATCTAACTAATCTATTCATTAAAAAAAATGAATTCATACTTATAATTTAAGCTTTCACAAGCCTAATCAATCAATCAAACTCTACAATTTTCAATACAAGAACTTTCCTACATTTAATTGTTAACATTTAACAATGCATATACTTAATAATTAATAGATAATATATAATATATTATTATATACCATCAAAACATAAAAAATAAAAAAAATTGGGTAGCTAGTTCTCAAAGGAACTTGGTGATGGTGGAGGCTGCAGCAGCAGATCTGGTTGTGGGTCACGAAGGAATAGATCCGATAGAGGGTTAGGTTACTGCATGCGCGGGCTGCGCTTCATCCGTGTCTTCTCTGCGTTTGTTGTCGGCTGCCGCTTTTCTTTTGGCTTTTGCGATGTGTGTGTGTGTGTATGAAGTCGTGAATGTGAAGGGCTGTGAGGCTGCGATCTGTGAAGGCAGTGAAATGATCTGTGGCTGTGTGCATATGTTTGTGTGGCTATGCATATGTTTGTGTGTGGCTTTGTGCCTATGTTTGTGTGTGGCTGTGTGCGTGTGTTATAATTTCATTTTTTTTATTTGTTAATTTTTTTTAGCCAACTCGATCGGGTTACCTGATCCGATCGGGTTGACACAAATACACCCGATTAGATTTTATTCACTACCCGATCCGATCTGAACCTGAAATTTTTCAGATCTGGTCAGATTAGGTCAAGTCGGGTATTGTGCCCACCTCTACTAAGTTATTTACTTGAGTTGTAGGAATTAAAGTCAGAATTGGCTATATTCCCATGTGTTTGTTGTCTCTTATAATAAAAAAAGATTATTACAAGTTATCAAAATGTCATTATTTAATTATAGTCCTTAGTAGTATTATTATAGTATTATTATAGTCCTTAGTAGTATTATTATAGTAAACAATAAAAATAAAAATTATATTTACCAAAATGTCCTTAGTTAATTATTGTCCTTAGTACTATTATATTACCTACTATAATAAAAATAAATAAAAATACTGAAGACAACAACTACAACATTAATAATATTAAAAATAAAATTAATAATAAAAAATAATGTCATTAATAATGATAAAATAACAACAACAACAGAAGACCTATTTCCAAACACTAAAAAACGTTTTAGGCATTTCCATAAATTTTGTAAAGTATTGAAATCAGGGACAAAATGCAAAATTTAACTAAGGGTAATTTGGAAATTTTAAAAATTAAATGGGGTAAAACTGTTAGTTTTGGGAATGGAAACTTGATTCCCATCCCCATAAATTAAGGGCTTGCTCGGTATTATTTTTTAATTGACATTATTTTTAAAATAAAAATGAGAATCAAAATGGTGCTTTGCGGTTGTTGTATTTGAAATTTAACTGTGCGTCTGATAATATTTTTTGTGTCTTGTATATTAAAAATGAAAACATGAATATGTGTTTGGCACACATAATTAAAAATTATAAATATAGTGAGAATGTGTTCAATAATACCATTTTTACAAACAATTTTTACTAAATATTTAAATCATAGTGTAGTTAAAATGTAAAATATTAAAAAATATTTTAAATTTTATTTATTTAATCTCCCTTAAATAAACAAATAATTCATTAAAAAATAAACAAATTATAAAACTATATAAATACATACACAAACATACCATAAATAAGCTAGTATTAGCATTAATAAAAAAAAAATTAGTTTTTACACTATAATTATGATAAATATTACAACATATGATTTAACCAAAGTGATTATCAAATTATTAGAAATACAAAAAACCTCTATATAGTCATATTGTTGGGACTGAAGAAATTCATTCTTATAAAGAGGTTATAACTCAATAGAGGTATAGTACAAAAATTATTGTCTTTATTTAATTATCCCTAATGCAAATGATATAGAAGTAAATTATGTCATGTATTAATAAATTAATAAGTGAGTCAAATTCAATGTGTAGACATTAATAAATTAATTAGTAAGTGAGTCAAATTCAATAGACAGATATCAATAAAAAAGATATATAGTTTCAAAAAACTAATACAAAAAGTTTCATGTCAGGAAGCTACAAACATACTTGAGAAGTTAGAAATATTTTGGCTTCAATAAGAAAATGCCTATGCTGACCAATTAATACATAACCGCAAGTTGAAAGATGTGGTTGCAACCTTAAATAACAAATCATTGTCACAAGCAACTTTACAAATATTTTGTTCCATCTTAATTATTTAATGTAACATGGCATATATTTTTGAAATATTATTACTATGTGGAGGTAAGTTTATTAAGACGGAATCTATAAAAAAATATAACTTATTACAATATGGAGTTTATTTCTAATTATAACTAGTCCCAAGTTGGGACTACAATTTTTTATTACTATGAAGAAGCTATTCCTATATAGAGCATTCCTATTTGGAGGTTCTACTGTATATTCTTTTAACATTACTTTATGGCTAAATTTTTTGTTTCTCGCTTTTATAGTTTCTTCATCATTATTGCCATAATAATAATATTACTAATGATTCATTTTAGCTTGATAAACCAAATCCAATAGTAATGGCATTGGATTTAAACCTGAATAAGGACAAATTGTAGATGGATCAATTCTTGAGGGTGGTCTGTAAACGGTCAATTAAAAGGTTTTGAATTCTTTTGTTGAGGTTTTTGGTGTGGGGTTTCAAATAATAAAGCAACTTTGAGAGATGGTTCATTTAGATAATAATTAAAAAAGAAAATAAAAAAGAATCTTAGGTTTTGTTTGGGAGCTAGGTGTCACGGAATGAGTATTGTGCGCAGCAAACCTGTGTGGCACTTAGACAACTTCTAGCACAAAAATTGCTATGTAAGCATAATGATCTTCTCAAACTAGCTAAGTAAGGATGTTTGCGATAATGCTAGAGAGAAGAGAGAGTAATATGACCAAATTTAATTTTATTACTCACAAAAGAGTAAATACAAAAGAGCTTTTTACAAGAGCTTGAGAGCTTATGTGTGAGGTGTGTTGTGTGTACTGGTGGAGTTGGTGTGGTGAGCAAAATGGTGAGGGCTCACCCCTATTTATAGTGTTGGGTGCTAGGTCATGAAGCTTCCGAGCAAGTGGGTGGTGCAAGTTGCACAAATATCTCATAGGGACTAAAGTGCAAAAGAGTAGAAACTTCTAGGTGATTTACCATCCTAGAGAATTTTAGATTTTGGGTCAGGCTTGGTTAGTTACTAAGCGCACCACGGTTGGCCTAAAGCGCACCCTGTTGTTAAGTACATCCCACTATTGAGTGGAGCGCACCCCACTTCTAAGTGCATCCCGCCTTTAGGCAAACTTTTACTAAGCATACTCGTGCACGCAAAGTTAGCCTCCATTGATGGTAAATTTAAGTAGTCCGTGACATAGGACTAATTTTGGGATTAAATATTAATTCCATATTTGACAACTTTCTTTGGATTGGATTATGGAGACTAAATTCAAATATAGTTCTCAAATCATGGGATTAGCAATCCCAATTTATAAGTGGGTTTAGACGAGATTAGAATAAGAGAAAAAATTATCCATTTGTAATATTTCTTTCATATATAACACCATTTTTATTTATTACTTCAAATTAATTAATTAATTAATGATTGTGTTCATGATTTACTTGAAATTTATTTTTTATTTTGCCTTTATAGTCTAATTAAATTGGTAATTTCACTTCAATAAAGTTAACTATTTCATAATTTATTACAATAGTTGATTTTCTTAAATTTAATAATCACAACACAATCACTAATATAATATTAAAGATAATCATGAAAATTAATAATACTAGTAATTAATTGATTTGATGTATATTATTTACTAATTTTTTGATAAAATAAAATATATCTAAAATATCTGATAAAAATTAATTAAAAATTAAGTTTATTAATTTCTTTTTTTATTATAATTATGACTATCCAATAGCTAATTTACTATATATTAATGTCCCTATTGATTATCTATAAATTATTGTCAATTATTCCTCATAACGACTCAAATGCAGTATTGTTTTGTATTTAAATATAATTTAACATTGTCCAATTTGATATTATACCAAAAATTAAACATTATTATATAATCTAACCTAACATAATCCAAACTAATTTAATCTGACCATAATATTTATTCAATTTAATCATGCGTGTTAAACGCAGCCTTAGAGAATAAAAAGTGAAAGAAGCAAAGTATAAACGAGTTGGGAAGTAGAAAGAGAAGGCTGTGTTAATTTAGTTCGGAAAGAGAAATAAAGAACATGGGATTGAGTGCTTTGTTTATTTCAATGAATAAATTAGGGGGTCCAACTGTAATACAGCGGCTGTATCTCGTACAGCTGCTTTTTATCATTTTTTTATTTGCGCATATAACCGGCCACCAAAAGTAGCGGTTATACTTATACAGGTAAAATAAAGACAAAAATTAAAGGTCATTATCGTTTAGCTACCCTTCTTTAAGCAAATATCAAACTAATCAATTCAAACTAGAAACCTACCAAAGACCCCCCTCAAATTACATGAAATATACTTTTTTATTTTTTCATAAAATTAAAATATACTTTTTTTTAAAGAACATTAAAAGATACTTAAAATATGACACTTCTATATTAGTAAGAATCATTTAAATATAATTTAATGAAATTGATTTTAAATTAATTGAATTATTTATAATATTATATTATAAATTTGAAGATATTTTACATAAAAAATAAGAATATTTTTATTAACATTTTGATAGTGCAATGCAGTTTTTCTGTAGAATCGTATTAAATTATATTTATTTCTAAATAAATAGAAAAAAAATCAATCTCTAAATGCGCATAAAGTAACTCAAACCTCTACCTACTAATATGAGGATAACTTTTATCCAAGTATTGGATAATTATGAAACAATTATCTTGTTCATGGTATCAAATATTCTAATTACATAAAATATTATTAGTTTTCTTATTATGATTAGTGGTAGTGGCTAGTATCTATATGTTATATGGATACCTTCTAAAAACAATTTGTATATTAGATAAATATAATATATCTAATGTTTCAATTTTTAAATAATATTCACAAATCAATCACTTGTTCAAATTAATTCATACTACAAATTTATGTGAAATTAGTTATTTTATTTATTCTTTCATACTGTATTATTTGTATGGTTATATTTATTCATTGTTTTAAGTCATATAACTTTCTATAAATACTTAAAACAAACACATTAATACGTAATGTTAATTTTTGATCTATTGCCATTAGTGGTATCATGACTAATAATCTAATAACATTAAAATTCATTTTTTTTATATTGGTAATAACCAGAATTGTCAACCAATATTAATTAGATTTAACTAAATTTAAATTTAAATATGATAGCTATTATCATTATTAGATGTTTATTATGAGAATGTGTATATGGTCTATATATGACATTGTTTTATTTTTATAATCCAAATAGTAATATTATTAGTTTATAATTTAACTATTAACTCCCACATGATTTAATTTGGGATATATACCATATTTTCATAAATAACTATATATATCTCTTTTTGGATAATTATGCCCTTTGACGATAGTGATCTAAATTTAGAATGTAACTATCCATGTAACATGGATGATTAAAATATTTTTTATTAGTTAGCCTAAAGGCAATATAATTCCTCCCCACCTAAAAGCAAGGTTCATACCCAAAAACCTTTTTTTTTTTAATCTAAGATAATTATAATTTGAATACAACTAATATGAAATAATGTTGTATTTTATTATAGTTCCAGTTATACAATTGAAGCTTCACAGTTATATTTTTAAATTAACTCAAAATTATTACAGTAATTGTGCACAAATATAAGTGGTTGCATGATTTGTATACTAAATATTGTGCAATTTATTTATAGGTGTTACGACATAATTACAGTTTTTTTTTAATTTGCAGTACTATAGTAATTAAAAATAAGTAAGACTTCATAATATCAAATTAATTTATAATAATATAAGTAAATTAAAATGAAATGAACACTTTCTCATTTTGGCGGGCAAAACTGCCGCCTAAATGAAATATTAACTAAACATTATTATTTTTTTATCTATAAATTTGAAAAAAATTTCAATTTTTTATTGAAAGTATAAATATTAAATAAGTGTAAAATGAAAAACTAGGGCACAGCCGGCCCTAATTTTTTGTCCTCTCCAATTCCAACTCTTTTCTTCTCTCAACTCTCGTTTCTCCTCCTCCACATTTGGCCATACTTTTTTTTTTCTAATTTGTGTTGATCAATCTTTGATCCACACTCTCCACTGGTTTTTCACATTGCCACTCTTCAATTTCAATTCCATTCTCCACTCTCTAATGCTTGATCTGGTAGCCCATTTTTTCTTTTAATATCTGGTGTCATTTTGCATAAAAATTTTGAGTGTGAATTTTGGGTGACCTTAAGGAGAAAGTTATTAATTTTGGCCTCTCCTTACTTATTTAACTGTTTGGGATTATGTGTTTAACAATCTGAATAATTTTCTTTTTTTATTAATTGAATGGTGGTTGCTGGTTAGGGTTGAAGTGGCATCTATGGAATGCAAAAATATTTTGAGAAGTGATTTCCATGGGCACCTGGGAGCTTAAGATTTCAAGACGGTAAGTTTTTTCTATTTTTTGTCATATTCATGCTCTGTTATTTTAATATTTAATTTGAACCGCTTTGGATTCTATATATTTATATAATGCTCTATATTGTTCTATTCTATTTATAAAATCTAGTATTTAAAAAAAAAAGCCTTGTCTTTAGTGTTTTATTCGTGATACAAGATGCTGCCAGAAGCTCATCGATGTTCTGTTAAAGGTGGATGCTTACATAGTGATGGATAATTTAGGAATGATGCCGGTGTCTACTATATCTTCTATAACTTTGCTTATTGAATTGGATGTTAATGATATGGGTGTGCTTTACGAGTATCCATGAGATGAGAAGTAAAACTGTGTGAGATCAAGATCGAGCTTAGTGATTAAAGCCGAGCTCACTCTTCACCGACTCACTAAAGATCTCATCTTAGAAGGTCATTTATGAAAAAAATCAATCTCTTTTTACTTTTTATTTTTAATATTTTTTCTTTTTCATTTTTAATTGGAATTTCAGATTTTTTTTTTCTGCTTGATGAAATGTATAAATTGTTGAGGTTATGGAGCCCCAACAATTCTTCTGTGCGCTTGTGGGTGTAACATCCTTCTATGTAATTTCATTGAGGTGGTAGTAAGATTACCTTAGGCGTAACTGCCCGGCCTGTTGGCACAATTACAAATGTGTGCAGTCCCTCATGTCCATCCACCGCTTAGTGTGGGGTTCTGCGCTTCCATTGTATAAGGAAATAAAGTTGCACCTTGACTATCAGCTTAAGCTTTTAGCCCAATGGTAAGCGCTTGATCCTAACATAAATAAGATCATATGTTTTAACATAGACAATTTTGTTTATTTCCTATAAGATGTTATAAATATAAATTCTATTTTTTTTATTTGTATTAAGTCCAGATCAACATTCTATTAAGGAAAAAAGAAAAGAAAAGAAAAACACAGTAGATTAGTAGATGTTATAATGTGTATTGTGAGGAGAGTTTTGATGTAATTCCTTAATTTTGGAACTATTTATAACTCTAACATGTGCAAGATGGATCAGCATTCCATGTACTGGTCAACACATATTTGGCATGCTAACTGATCTTTTTGATAATTTTTTTGCTTTATTTCTCTCTTTGTATGTTCTTTGGTGATGAATATTTTATATGATGCGTATCATGCAAATATGTTTACTTGATAATCTTTTTGAAATTTGGTGTTGGTAATCAAAAGTCCAATATTTTATCCAGAAAAAGAAGTTGGATCACTCAATTTATATTTTTTAAAATTTTCCTTACTAGAGTATATTCATGCATAATTTTAATTACTCTATGTATAAATGGTAATTGGTATTTTATTGTCATGGAATGTGTTCTTTTTCTTTTCAGGGCCATTTGGCATCTTGCAACTAAGGCGATAAATGATCTTGTAAGTGGTAGCTATTACAATTCAGCTGCGAAGGCTCTCAATTTTTTATTTTTTTTATTCTTTTCTCTTGCAGTAAGTATTATTTTCTTTACTGCACCTAACATGTTGTTTATGTTTCCTTTTCTTTGGGATAAAAAGGCACTTAGCTTTCCCAAATTTTCATTTTGTTTCCTTTTGTCTTGAGTTTCTGTAGTGTAATTCGGCATTTGGAAGGATTTTGATATGCTTGTTATAGTGTTCTTTACTCACAGTAGTAAATAAAAATATGACATGAAGCAATAATTTGTAGTATGAATGGAAATGGTATAAAAATAGATGTTGAACACTTCTTATTTTAATTTGTATATCATTGTGTCTTATTACACAAGGGATTGTGGAGTATGCAGCTCATGTTTTATTATTTTTAACCAATTCTTTATGACAATATGTTCAGTTCTACTCCAATGATATTATTAATGGGAAATTCTATTTGTTTTCATGAAGATCCAGTTTGCTTGATTATTGTTGCCAATGTACTTGATCGACATTTTTGTTATTGCCGATATTTTCATGATCTAAAACCTAAATTTAGACATTATTTATTTGAAATAAATTTTATTTTTCATGTTAAAATTTTTTAGAGAAAAATAAGAACAGGTCAATCCATGTGATTGTAAACTTGTAATTCATAAATGATAATTGAGAATATTGATTGTTATTGTTAAATTTTACAAATTAAATTTATTAAGTCTTATGAAGATAGATAGCATAGCTTTTCGAAATGGTTTCAGTTATGCCATGAAAAATTGGAGAACTTATTTCGGAAATTGAAAATTATATACCGTACTTGTTTTTATGAGACATGCATTCTTGAAAAAGAATGATACTCTTTAAATCATAATAAAAAAAATTGATTATAATTATTATTTAAATGATAAATAAACATAAATATGTATTAAGATCAAAAGTTAAGTATAAATGATCAAATTCATGATCAAAATTAAATTTCTTGAAGTTATGGATAATTTTTGTTTACGAACAAATGCCCACAGATGGTAGTAGATTATTTTTAAAAAAAAATTAAATACACCAAAATAATATCCATGAATATTATTTATTTATAAACAAATGCTAACAAATCAATGAGTAAAAGACCATTTACAAAGAAAATTAACTATTAAACATGCCAGAATCATATTAGACATTTTTTTTATTTTCCTAATGTTATATTGGCCATAATAAACTTTTAAAAATTATTTAGCTAAGGCTTGAAAAATTCAAGAACTTATTTTATATATTGAAAATTATATACATGCATTAGAAAAAAGAGTGGTACTCATTATAAACAAAAAAAAAATTGTTCTTAACAAATCTCATGAGGCTTGAGAGTAATAAAAATAATTGTAGTAACAGAAAAAATAAATAATAATAATAGTAGTAATACAAGTATAATATTATAATTTTTGTAATTAATAAAATAAATTTTTGGCTGAAGTAATAAGAAATTAAGAAAACTATTTTGAAAAGAAACTAGATTGGTAAAATTTTATACGAATTAAAAAAAATCAATTCTTGATTTATTTTAGTCTAAGGTATATAAATACAATATTTTAGATCAAAAGCTAAGTATAAATAAATTTAACTTATAGAAATCTCATCATGTCAATTGATCCCAAGGGAAAGAAAAGAAAAAGATAAAATATTTTTATAACATATACTGTTGTAACTTTTAAAAAATATTTTTTGAAAAATAAAGTTTTTGAGAAGCACAACAATTGCATGCACTCTTACATATTATTTTTTATTTATTGTTGAAGTTTTGTAAAATTAAAGAAATTATTTTAAAAAGTAAAGAGAAAGATGGAAATAAATACATTAATTTATTTCAAGGATAACTAAAAATAATCAATTAAAATGATAAAATGAGAATAATATGTATAAAGACTAAAAGCTCAAGTATATACAATCAAGTTTAAGAGATCTCACGAACAAATAAAAAAAAAAAGACTTAGATTATGGACCCAAATGTTAAAAATGATAAAGGGTTGCAATTAAAAATGACTTGAAAATTTTATTGATGGCATGTAAAATTTTTTGAGGTAGATTGAGGACTTTACACTTGTATCAAGGAGTGTGTTTGTAGAAATTAAAGGAATGTAGCTGGGCAATTATTGTTACATATTCTGATCTTGTGTATTTTTAAGTGCATCGGATAAATTAGTAGGACATTATAATTTATTTGTAAATAAATGCCAATAAATTTATGAGTAAAAAAGACCATTTGAAAAGGATAAATTAATTAAACATGCAAAATCATATTACAAAATGTTCTTACTATGATAGATTTTCATCGTACCATATTGGGCATAATAAATTTCTGAAAATTATTTTCGCTAAGTCTTGAAAATTGAAGAACTTATTTTATAAATTGAAAATTATATACATATTTAAAAATGAAAAGGAAGAATACTCATTTATAAGAAAAAAAATGTTGTTTAAAAAATTCTCATGATTATAGTAAAA
>NW_006262139.1:3199802-3215683 GCF_000493195.1 Citrus x clementina
CCCACGAACGATGGGATCATCAGCCAAAATATCGGAATACACTTAAAAGAGTAGGAATATGTAACCAAAAAATCCTGAAAATAAAGTTGAAATTGATTAACAAAAAGTAGGAATACAAAAAATAAACTTGAAACATTTAATCAAAATATTGGAATTCAATACAAAGAGTGAGAATATAGAACCAAAAAATAATGGAAAAAGGAGTAGAAGAGCAAAACTTAAAAGTTGGAATAACTTGATAAGAATTTGATAAATTCCAATGAAAAGTCGAGATCCAAAAAATGAACTTGAAACATTCACCTAAATGTTGGAATTCAATAAAAAGAGTAGGAATATAGTATCGTGGAAAAAAGAGTTGAAGAGGTTAACAAAATAGTTGGAACAACTTACAAAGAATTTGATGAATTCCAATGAGAAATAGGGATCTTAAAAATGAACTTGAAATATTAACTCAAAATATTGGAATTTAGTAAAAAAAAAGTAGGAATATATAACGAAAATGTGATGATAATAATAGTTGAAGAACTTAACCAAAAAGTTGTAAGTATCTACCAATAATATAATAAATTCCAACAGTGAATAGGGATCTAAAAAATAAACTTGAAACATCCACATAAAATATTGAAATTCAATTAAAAAAGTAGCAATATAGAACCAATATATGGTAGGAAAATGAGTGGAAGTGCTTAACATAGAAATTGAAACATGTACTTATTGGAATTCAATAAAAAAAAAAAGTAGGAATATAGAACCAAAATTTGGTGAGCAAATAAGTTGAAAACGTTGACCCAAAAGTTAGAACAACTGACAAAGAATTTGATAAATTTTAATGGAAAGCAGGGATCTAAAAACATAACTTGATATATTTACCCAAATTTTAGAATTCAATAAAAAGAGTAGGAATATAGAACCAATAAATGGTGAAAAAGGAGTGGAAAAGCATAACTCAGAAGTTGGAATGACTTAACAAGAGTTTGATAAATTCCAATGAAAAATAGATATCTGAGAAATGAACTTGAAACATTCACCCAGATGTTGGAATTCAATAAAAAGAGTAGAAATAACGAACCAAAATTTGATGGAAATAAAAGTTGAAGAGGTTAACTCGAAGGTTGGAACAACTTACAAAGAATTTGATAAATTTTATCAGAAAGTAGGGATTTAAAAATTGAACTGGATATATTTACCCAAAATGTTGGAATTCAATTAAAAGAATAGAAATATAGTACCAAAAAGTGGTGGGAACAACAATTGAAGAGTTTAACCCTAAAGTTGTAAGTACTTACTAATAACTTGATAAACTTCAACAATAAATAGGGATTTAAAAAATGAACTTGAAACATCTATGGCAATATATTGGAATTCAATGAAAAGAATAGGAATATAAAACCAAAAAGTGGTGAAAAAAAGAGTTGAAGAGCTTAACCTAAAACTTGGAATGAGTTACTAAGAATATGAAAAATCCAACAAGAAGTAGGGATCAAGAAATAATCTTGAAACATTTGCAAAAAAATATTAAAATTAAGTAAAAATAATAGAAATATAGAACCAAAAATGGTGGAAACAAGAGTTAAGAGCATAACCTAAAAGTTTGAAGAACTTAGCAAGAATTTGATAAAGTTTAACAACCAATCGAGATCTAGAAAATGAACCTGAAATATCCAAGTAAAATGTTAGAATTCAATGAAAAGAGTAGGAATATAGAACCAAAAAGTAGTGGAAATAAGAGTGGAAGGAATTAACCTAAAAGTTAAAATAACTTAATAATAATTTGATAAATTTAAACGTGAAGTAGTGATCCAAAAAGTAAATTTAATACATTTACCTAAAATATTGGAATTCAATAAAAAGAGCAGGAATATTGAACCAAAAAGTGGTGGAAAAATAAATTGGAACAACTTAGCAATAACTAGATAAAGTCTAACAGAATATAGAAATGAAAAAATAAACTTGAAATATTAACCTAAAAATTAGAAATTTAATGAAAGAACTGGAAATATAGAACTAATAACTAATGGAAAAATGAATTGAAACAACTTACCAAAAATTTGATAAATTCCAACGGAAAGTAGGGATCTAGAAATTGAACTTGAAATATCCAAACAAAATTTTAGAATTCAATAAAAAGATTATGAATATAGAACTAAAAAGTGGTGGGAACAGGAGTTGAAGAAGTTAACCCAAAAGTTGAAATAATTTACCAAGAATTTAATAAATTCAAATGAGAAGTAGAGATCTAAAAACTAAACTTGATATATTTACCCAAAATATTATAATTCAATAAAAATAATAGGAATATAAAACCAAAAAGTGGTAGAAAAATAAATCGGAACAATTCACCAATAACTAGATAAAGTTTAACACATTATAGAGATATAAAAATAAACTTGAAACATTCACCTAAAAAGTTGGAAGTTAATGAAAAGAGTGGATATATAGAATCAAAAACTAGTGGAAAAATAAGTTGGAACAACGTATCAAATTTAGATAAAGCACCCAGAAAAATAGGAATTGAAAAGTAAACTTGAAATATGCATTATAAATATTGAAATGTGACAAAATAAGTAGGAATATAACCATTTTGTGACATATTTATATATTTTTTATATTTTTTGTACTATTTTTAAATTTAAAATTATTACAATCTTTTTCCTCATTTAATTACAATTTTATCTTTTTTTAAATTTTTCATAATTTTTTCACATTAAAAAAAAATGTAATTTTCATTATATTATCTGATTAAAAATCAGTTGTAACGGTTGTATGCATGCGCTGTATCACATATAGCGCTGCATGATAGGTTAACTCATAAATTAGAAGGAACAGATTACAGTTCGTTTTATGAAATGTCAATAGTTAAAAGTTTTTTTTTTTATAGGAGGTCAATAGTTAAAAGTTATTATCTAAATCAACATTAATTTTTAGGGAGTCTAGCTACCTTATATTATCTGTTAGTTATAGATCAAGAAAAGACAAGTTAATAAATAAGGGGCGACACGTG
Organism: Citrus x clementina; assembly: GCF_000493195.1. Classification (NCBI taxonomy): domain Eukaryota; kingdom Viridiplantae; phylum Streptophyta; class Magnoliopsida; order Sapindales; family Rutaceae; genus Citrus; species Citrus x clementina. The sequence continues at coordinate 3,202,804 of NW_006262139.1, forward strand.
GAGTTAATTGGAGAATCAAATGATTGGAGTAACTGGTCACACTCTAGTTGAAAAATAGAGGTTAACGTTTTTGCGGGAGGTTTAGCTACCTTACATTATCTGTTGGTTATAAACTAAGCAAAGACAACTTAATAAATAAGGGATGACACATGGAGTTAATTGGAGAGTCAAATTATTGGAGCAACTGGTCGCACTTCCGTTGAAAAATCGAGGTTAATTTTTTTGAGCCTCCAAATGTTCTAACATACGCCACCAAGTCCCCCCTCCCCCCAATTCCATTTATTTTGCAGTTAAATCTAGCCATTTCAGTTTCAATTTTGAAAGACTAAACCCCTTGAATTGACATTTATGTTACTAAATAGGCATTAGAAAAAAAATATTTGGATGAAACTTTTTTACCCAATTTTATTTAAATATCAAGAAATAAATTTATTTTTTCAGGGAATAACGTTATTTCTTTGAAATACATTTTTTCCTAATTTTTTTTAGATTTTTGAACATTTTAGACAATTTTAGCGTAATTTGTGTCAAGTACTAAAACATGAGATTACAAATTCAACTTGTTAAAAAAAAAAGAAAATTCCTAAATATATTTTCTTACTTCCTCAATAAGCTGTCGTTAAGAAAAGTCAACTACTGTTAGCACTTAGCACTGATATATTAATTGTAATTAGAAATATACTTATATTTATTTAAAAAATATTGAAAATGTTCTTTCCTAAGTGTCATTTGTAAAACAAAATCGTCAACGTTATTTTTTTGTAATCTTTATACATTAAAAAATTATGTAAGTTAATATAGTAAATTCACTCGGTCAAATATCCAAACAACTGAAGTTAGTATTTATTTTTATTTGGTAATGAAATGGGCGCTAAGTGATGACTTCAGAGTGCGAAGGGATAAATGGAGATTGTTGATTCATGTGGGCGTGCTTGAAATTAATCCTTTCGCAAGTTTCCCACCACTGATTTTTTTGCTTCCATTAATTTCTATCCGTTGGATTTCAGACAATCCGTTGGATTTCAGACAAAAAATCCAACGAATAATAGCTGCGAGCTATTAGTTAATAGAGTTATGTAACCTAGCCGCTGCCTTTTTTGGGGCCTGAATTTTTAATTTTATGTATCATGTTTTCTTAAAATAGCTACCAAACACTTACTTCCCTTAAATTTTGAAAACAAAAATAATATTGGGCTCTCAAAAATAATATTAAATAAACTTAAATTTGTATTCTTTAATCTTAAAAATTTATGGGTCGCATATGATAAGAAGCAGCCACAACCACTAGAGTTACGCAAGTCCAGCAGAGGGCATAAGCCAAATCCCAAGTACGTGACGTGAAGATTTTCGGCTTAGCCTTGCATGGTTCATGCATGCATGGGTTCACGTGGGAATAATGCACCAAAGTTGTTAGAGCAAGAATCAAGGGATTTGATAGCTGCAACAATCGTGCAGGAATAGCAGTTAAGATAGAATCCTTAGTAAAGATGGAATCCTTAGTAGTTGTTGTTTAGTTTTGTGTTTCGTAAAAGTAGCAAGGATGTTATTTCAGCTTGATTACAGCCGTGATTATAGGCTGAGTTTGTTATGTTTGTATTATAAATAAAGGCTCCAGCAAAAAAAAAAAAGGCATTCAATCAACAAAGTCAATTTATCTTGGTCTTTGTTTTCTCGCCATAAGCAGAAAACTCTTGTGGTTGATTAACTAACTTTGATTAGGACCTATCATTTGGTATCAGAGCTAGGCTATCAATGACGACTAACAAGGAACGCATTGAACGAATTGAAGCTGATCTGGGAAGCTTACAGGACAGAATGGAACAGATGGAGGTGGGAATCAATGACAAGTTGCAGCGTCTTAAGGAGACAATAAACAAACTCGTGGAATCAAACAATGCAACCAAGGGCACCACCAGTCGTAACTCAACTGAAAATTCAAGCTCTACAAAACATGCTCGTGAGGAAAGAGATGCAGGGCGGCACATGCCTCCAACACGGATTACCAAGCTAGAATTTCCCCGTTTCGCCGGCGATGATCCGACAGAATGGTACAGCAGGGTATCTTAGTACTTTGAATATCAGGAAACTATGGATGAACACAAAGTAACCTTGGCTGCATATCACTTGGAGGGAGAGGCAAATCAGTGGTGGCAATGGATGCGAAGGGCTTATGAAGAATAAAAGCGACCAGTTACATGGAAAATATTCGTTGAGGAACTATGGGCACGTTTTGGACCGACAGAGTGTGAGGATTTTGATGAAGCTTTGTCTCGGGTCAGACAGACGGGATCATTGCGTGAATATCATAAGGAATTCGAAAGGCTTGGGAACCAAGTTCATGGGTGGTCTCAAAAAGCATTGGTGGGAACATTTATGGGGGGCTTGAAACCAGAGATTGCGGAAGACATTCGTATGTTCAGACCCCGCACATTAAAGGAAGCCATTAGTCTACCCATATGAAGGATGATCAAATAGCACGACAGAAGAAAATAATCAGGTCATCAATTCCTATTCGGTCCCCATATGCTCCGAATCGAGCCACAACAACAACACCTTATAAGAGGCTATCATAGGAAGAGATGCAGAGGAGGCGAGCCCAGGGATTGTGCTTCAATTGTAATGACAAATTCACCGCCGGCCACAAGTGTACCAAGGCACAGTTACTAATCCTGGAATGCGAAACAACACCGAAAGAGGGTTTGTATGAAGAATTTGCTGCCGATGAGCCAATCATGGAATCAACAGAAACAGTAAACCCTAAAATTACTTTATATGCTTTGTCCGGATGGGCCGCACCACAAACTATGCGCGTTATGGCAAAAATTGGGCAGTACGCAATTGTCATCCTCATTGACAGCGGGTCCACACACAATTTTATCAGTTCATGCTTAGCCAATTTGTTGCAATTGCCGATCAAGCCAACAACATCTTTTTCTGTACAAGTCGCTAATGGGGCGAAATTAACATGCCAAGGGATGTTTGAAAAGGTACAAATATTAATCCAAAATATTCCTTTTTCTCTCATCGTGTATTCCCTGCCAATAACAAGATTGGATATGGTCTTGGGGATCCAATGGCTCGAGACACTGGGCTCTGTTGTGTGCAATTGGAAAGACTTGACTATGGAATTTGAATGGGAGGATAAAAAGCAACGCTTGCAAGGAATCAATCCCCACGCTGTGCAATCAGCATCAGTAACAGAAGTTGCAAAAGAAATTAAACAGGGGCAAGAAGTCTACGCTATATGCTTTTACACTTCATTAGAAGACTCTTTTGACAAGACTCCTATTTGCATGCAATAAATATTAGTTGAATATTCAGAATTATTCCAAGAGCCTAGGCAACTACCACCCTCATGGGACATTGACCACAACATTCCATTAAAAGAAGGAACTGAGCCGGTGAACGTGAGACCCTATCGATATCCATATTTTCAAAAATCAGAGATTGAGAAGCAAGTACAGGAGATGTTAAACTCAGGATTGATAAGGCCAAGCACCAGTCCCTTTTCCTCGCCCGTATTGTTGGTCAAGAAGAAAGACGGCAGCTGGCGATTTTGTACTGACTACCGTGCCCTTAACCAAGTTACAATCAAGGACCGCTTTCTGATACCGACCGTTGAAGACATGTTAGATGAGCTCCATGGTGCTGCTTACTTCACCAAGTTAGATTTACGAGCAGGGTACCACCAAGTACGTGTAAATCCAGCCGACATATACAAAACAGCGTTTCGGACTCACAATGGCCACTACGAATACTTGGTGATGCCGTTCGGGCTGTGTAATGCCCCATTCACCTTTCAGGCAATCATGAATTCTATCTTTCGTCCATATCTTAGAAAATTCATTCTGGTTTTTTTTGATGATATACTAATCTACAGTCCTACATGGAGCAAACATCTGGATCATGTTCAGCAGGTACTGGAGATTTTAAAAAACAGAGATTTTTTATCAAACCAAGCAAGTGTAATTTCGGCCAGCAAGAGTTAGAATACTTGGGCCATATAATAACTTGCCATGGCGTCAAGGTCGACGGGAACAAAATTGCAGCCATGATTTCGTGGCCACGACCTCAAAATATAACAGAGTTGAGAGGATTTCTTGGGCTCACAGGATATTACAGAAAATTTGTCCAAGGTTATGGGATTATAGCACATCCGCTCACCAACTTATTGAAAAAGGGGCAGTTCGTATGGAACAGTGAGGCGGAGGAAGCATTTGAGAAATTAAAAAAGGCCATGAGCAGTACCCCAACATTAGCCATGCCAAATTTTCATGAGACTTTCATTGTGGAAACTGACGCGTCTGGTGAAGGAATTGGGGCAGTACTACAGCAGCAAGGGAGGCCGATTGCTTACATGAGCCATGCTTTAGGCACTTCAAAAAAGGGGTGGTCTATTTACAATAAAGAGATGTTAGCAATTGTGGAGGCTGTCCGAAGGTGGAGACCTTATTTGCTTAGACATCGGTTCATCATCAAAACCGATCAACAAAGCATTAAATTTTTTTTGGAACAACAAGTGGCTACACCCGAGCAGCATAAATGGATGAGTAAATTGATGGGGTATGATTATGAGATTGTTTACAGACCAGGGCGTGAGAATAAAGCCGCCGATGCCTTATCCCGACGATCTGACAGTCCACTTCTTTATCTCTTGTTTGTACCACAGATTGCTATTTGGGACGAAATCAAGGAGGCCACTAGTAGTGACGAATATATGCAAAAGATATTGACGGTAGCTCAAAACCAAACTCCAAGGCCATACACGGTTCGTAATGGACTGTTATTCTTTAAGGAAAGAGTGGTGGTTCCACGTACTTTACGCGAGTCACTTCTATATGAGGCTCACGACACTAAAATTGGGGGTCATTCGGGAGTCGTGCGAACCTACAAGCGCCTTTCACAACAGTTTTACTGGCCAGCAATGTTTCAGGCAGTACGAGAATATGTGAGTAAATGCAAAGTCTGTCAACAGGTGAAGTTTGACACTCTCAAGCCAGCTGGTCTTCTACAGCCACTACCCATACCATGCCAAGTTTGGGATGATATCTCCTTGGATTTTGTCGAAGGCTTACCATCTTCACAAGGCAAGGATACCATATTGGTCGTGGTGGATCGACTAAGTAAGTTCGCTCACTTTATTTCCTTAACCCACCCTTTTTCTGCTAAGATAGTGGCTGAGAAATTCGTTGAACATGTGGTGAAGTTACATGGCATGCCTAAAAGTATAATTAGTGATCGCGACCCAATTTTCATCAGCAAATTCTGGCATGAATTTTTTAATTTGTCTGGCACTAAATTAAAAATGAGTTCTGCCTACCATCTGCAGACAGACGGCCAAACCGAGGTAATTAATCGCTACCTCGAACAATATTTGAGGTGTTTTGTGCATTAGTGGCCGAAGAAGTGGCACACATTCTTGCCTTGGGCGGCGTTTTGGTATAACACCACCTTCCATGTCTCTACGGGCATGACACCATTCCAAGCTCTGTACGGCAGAACACCCCCAACTGTACCTTTCTATCATGTTGGGTCATCTCCTGTGAATGAAGTGGACCAGGCGTTGCTTACCCGAGATGACTTGCTACGCCAGTTGAAGCATAATTTGGCCATGGCAACAAATCGAATGAAGCAAGTGGCTGACAAGAGGCGTCGCGATGTGGAATTTCAGAATGGTGATTTGGTGTTTTTAAAGTTACAACCTTATAAACAATCCTCGGTGTTCAAGAGGGCTCATAAAAAATTAGCATGCATTTATTTCGGGCCGTATAAGATTGTACGCAAAATTGGTCCAGTTGCTTATAAACTTCAGCTGCTTGAAAGCTCTCGCATTCATCCAGTATTTCATGTTTCATTATTGAAGAAAGCTATCGGCGATTTCAGTAGCAGTACTGACTTACCTTCAGTTGATGATGAAGGCCTGATAGTCCTGGAACCTCTTGCTATTCTTGATACCCGTTGGTTGAGAAGAGGTGGCAAAGTGGTGGAACAACAATTAGTTCAATAGAAGCGGCTACCAGTCGAAGATGCAACGTGGGAAGATACAGAGCTTTTGCAACAACAATTTCCTCACATGACCCTTGAGGACAAGGGCACTTTTCGGGAAGAGGGTAATGATAAGAAGTAGCCACAACCACTAGAGTTACGCAAGTCCAGCAGAGGGCATAAGCCAAATCCCAAGTACGTGACGTGAAGATTTTCGGCTTAGCCTTGCATGGTTCATGCATGCATGGGTTCACGTGGGAATAATGCACCAAAGTTGTTAGAGCAAGAATCAAGGGATTTGATAGCTGCAACAATCGTGCAGGAATAGCAGTTAAGATAGAATCCTTAGTAAAGATGGAATCCTTAGTAGTTGTTGTTTAGTTTTGTGTTTCGTAAAAGTAGCAAGGATGTTATTTCAGCTTGATTACAGCCGTGATTATAGGCTGAGTTTGTTATGTTTGTATTATAAATAAAGGCTCCAGTAAAAAAAAAAGGCATTCAATCAACAAAATCAAATTATCTTGGTCTTTGTTTTCTCGCCATAAGCAGAAAACTCTTGTGGTTGATTAGCTAACTTTGATTGGGACCTATCATTATATTTCATTCTTATTTCTCCTCGTATTTAAACAAACAAATAATATATTTCTCAATCCCATAAGTAAACTATTGAAACGACCCGCCGCGAACCCCCAAGGCGAGTCTATCTAATCTCATCAAAACTTAACTAATAATAATCTAATTAGAAATTTGGCAAAGTCTCTTCTATAAATATAACACTTCTAGCCTAAAAAATATGTAAAACATACACTCCCAATATAATAAAACGAGATGAGTATAAAACTTAATGAACTCAGTGAGTGGATAGTAGTTTTTGAAAGTAAACTTCAAAATAATTTTATTATTTTAGTAAATAACTTTATTGAAATACCATAAGAAAACTTAAGTAAACTCATTTAATTATAAATCATACACTAATATAAACATAAGATATAATACCACATAAAATCAAGCAAGTTATAAACACATTGTAATCTCAAATACTGAATTCTGAAAGCCAACACTAAACAAGTACCCAAGGGAATAATCCTGTCATACCCGGACCTCAAACGGACAGGCAATGACACACTATAAGGTTATCGTCAGGCCCCAAAGCTACAACGGGTAGGACAATGGAATGCCATCTCATATATCTAATATATCTCATTATATCTCTGCATGCACAAATTAGTCTCCAAAGGACAAAAGCACCCAAGCACACAACCCAAAACCTTGGTGCGTACTCTAACGAGCCTCAAAGGACTATATCATATTCGTATCTCAATAACTGTGTCTCTGTTATCATCATATTGTATACATAAGTCGCCCAAACGCAAAAGCACCCAAACATACGGCCCAAAACCTCTAAGTGTGTTCAGATAGGCCCAAAGGCCTCTCATCATATATGTGTCACTGTAACTGGAAGGAAAGGATATTGTCCAATGATTTTGCAAACAATGTTTTTATACACATATACACGAACATATAATCATACTATAAACTCATTTATTTTCTATTTAACATACTTAGAATCCATTTTATTTTCTTTAAAATACTATCACGCATTACTAAAAAATTGATAGGGAAACCGATAATCACATACTTTTTAGTAATATAATAATACGTAAATAAAACTCATTTCTAAGAAAACATTAAATAGAAGCATAAAAAATTGATTTGCAAACATGCTTTACTATACTTTAAAATCATAACATTATGAAAATATATTTTCTATATTCCACTCCCAGTGACGATACTTAGATTCGGTTGTCATCCACGCCCGCGTACTAGTTCTCGCTCATGGATCCTCCCAAATCAAGAAAATGACATAAACATTTTCCGTAAATGTGAAATAGGACTAAATTTACGCAATAAACCTTGAAACAAACATCTGTCTATAATTTACAACTCTTGTGTTGATAAAATTACCAAAATACCCTCGAATCTGTAAATCATTTAAATACTCTGAAATCGTAAATCACTGTATTACCCTTAGAATTGTAATTACTAACCTATCCTCAATTTTAGAAATTACTAAAATATCTACAGGGTCAAAAATTACTAAATTCCCCCCAAAATGTGAAATTACCGAATTGCCCTCCCTAGTCAACGGTGACTGGAATTCAAGTGACGGTGACTGAAAAGCTTGGGTTAGACACTTATGGCTGAGCTGAGTTCAACGATATCGGTGGTGAGCTCCCACGTACGATGACAGCGCCAAAATCTAGCTCGACAGCTGTGAGCACCGCAACAATTGGCCGGCGGCGAATTGGTGGCTTGGCTGGAAACCAGCCAAATTGCGACAAATAGAGGCAGTGATTCTACGATTCTTCACTACTTCGATTGGTTGCTTTTTGGTTGTTTTTTGGTGTAAATAACGACGAAAAAATAACCAGTGGCTCAAGGGCTTTTGATCGACACCTCCCTTGAGCGATAGGGTGGTTATAAACAGAAACAATGGTCGGGTCAGGTTTGCGGGTTTGGGTCGGGTTTCTAGGTCTTTTTGACAGCTTCCTCTCTCTCTCTCTCTCATGTGTGAACTCCCTTCAAAACATTTACTAAGCTTCTTTTTATTTATTTTTTAAACTTCCTTTCCTTTTTTTTTCACATACATAACAATTATAAATACAATTTTAGTGTACCTTCTCTCTATCATATCGAAAACCATGGATTATTATAGGGCTAGGCAAAATCGGGTTCGGATAAATTTATCTTACCCAATCAACTCGAAACCCGATCGGGTTTCGAGTTGATTGGGTAAGATAAATTTCATTTGAACTTAACTTGAATCTATAACCAGATCTGATATGATCCGAACATGATTGAATTGGACCAGATTGAGTAAAAAAATCGAGCTGAATTCAGATGAAATTTTTTGTTGAAGCTACTACACATTTCAATACACAATTTTCCTAAATTCATTATTAACATTTACGAATACACATTATTAACATATCATATATAATATATTATACTATAAAAACTTCAAGACATAAAATTCGGGTTACCGGGTCGTAGAAGCTTGGTGATGGCAGATCCAGTAGCGGTAGATTTGGTAGCAATAGATTTGATCGCGGAGCAATAGATCTAGTATTTGGCTGTGTCGGGGGGCTGCGCTGCGTTAATACTTTTGTCAGTGGTTGCGTTGGGGGCTGCTGCTTTGCTTTTTATTGGGTTGTGTATGAAATCATCCATGAGGCGTGAAGCCATGAACAATGTCTATGAGCTGTGATTTGTGTCTTATGAAGAGTGAAGAGATAAAGAGAAGAAGAGAGTTAGAGAGTAAGATCCGACAGGTGAGACAGTAAGAAGTGAGAAAGAGAGTGGAGACATGATGATGTGATTGTGTGTTTGTACCGTGTGCAGTATGTATGTGAGTTTCATTTTGTTTTTTTGTTTTTACTTAACCCAACTCGATCGTATTTTCGAATCGGATAAGGTGAATCTGATCCGATCATGATCCAATTGGGTTGGCTCACATTGATCCGATCAGGTTTTATTAACAATCTGATTCGATCCGAACCTAATGTTTTTCGAATTGGATCAGGTCGGATTGGATTAATCAGGTATTTTGCCTAGTCTCAGATTATTATTTATGATTAATACTAAAAAGTGTACATGTAATAAGGATAAAATTATTAGTTTTCACTTAAAGTGTTGATCAATGCCCTCATAACTTATAAATTATATGAATGTTCCCCAAATAAATTTTTGTATTAAATTAATTCGTAATATGTTAATTTTATCTTGTAAATTTTTTCAGGAAAAAAAATAGAGTTGGAACTAGAAACGGAAATAAAGAAGAATTACTGAAGCCACTTGGAATGCATTATTGAGGAGATGTAATTGATAAAAAAAATAATAAATAAATATTTCAAAAAATAATAAAATAAATAAATAAATGACAAAGTGTGATAGTCACGAGTGAAAGTTGCCACCATGAGTATCACACTTCTCATGTTATAACATAAATAATAATAATAATAAAATAAATAATAATAATAAAATAAAGGAAGTTAAAGGCATTCGTTGCCTATAAAAAGGGGCTGGTGTAAGAATTGAAAAAAAAGCCAGTAGAGAGAGCTTAGTCGAGACGTGGGACAAGAGAACGAAGATGAGGAATTGTGTCTTTTTCTTTTTCTTTTTTTTTTGTAATCAAATTCCTTGTAACATATTTCAAAACTTTATTAAATAAAAAGAGTATTTTGTTTTATTTTAATATGAGTGGCTAATTTACTAAGCTGAGGTGCAGGGTGAAACTCAAGGTTTCAAACTATTAAATTTATTACTTTCTCAAGTGAGTTTTTAAGTTTATTTTATTCTTTTCTAGTTATTTTTAGGTCATGTTAATCTATATATTCTCTTGGATCTGTATGGTATTTTGACATAATGTCGACACATTAATACAATTGCAATACATTAGGTACTTTATTCCATATTTATCCACACATATAGTTAGTTGAGAATTAAATGATATAATAATTAACTGGTAAAAGTGAGGTAAAATATAAAAATGAGAAAGTATTAAAATTATAGTTTGAATATTGAGAGTGGATCTCATAACCTTAGCATATTTTTAAATTGATTCCTATTAATTTTTTTCCCGCAATTAATTTTCTTTATTTTAAATTGACTGCTAGATTTTAAAATCCCTATGGTTCGACCTCGAACTCACCGGGTTATATTATAACTAGACACTCATATACATGAGAGTAATAACACTTTTGAGTTGTGTCAATTTACATTAAAACAATTTTTCTTACCTTTTTTTTTCTTAATTTATTTTTAAATTAGGACCATTAATCAATTTTTTTTAATCTTTATTAGGGCTTTGCTTTGATTATGTATGACTTCTTTGTCATTATTGCTCTGCAATTCCTCAAAATCAATATTAGTGCTGTATTCTTTGAATTGACATAAAATACATATGTAAATAAAGGAAGTAAATGCTGATCTAACCTTATATTTTGATTTAAGTATCTATTTAATCATTATATTTTAAAAAGTATCTCAAGACACCTCTATTTTTAAATATGTTATGCTTTACTTTTATTTTTTCTTGATTTTATGCTAATATCCTTACTACAATATTCATGACATTAATTAATTTATGCATTGAAAAGTTAATTAAGCATATTAATAAATAATTCTTTATTAACAATTAACCAATAAATTTAATAAAAAAAGATATTTTTATGCCCTTACAGTAATTTTACTAATATTTATTTATACATAAATTAATATCAGTCAACTTTAAGCACTTTTTAATATCCTTACAGTAATCTTACTAATTAATTATTTGTAAAAAAATTAATTTACAAAATTAATCCTAAAAGCAAAATAATAAGCAAAAGTTCATACTAACTTTTAGGGAAATTATCATTCGTATACCCTATATTTGCTTTGTTATAAAAAATACTACAACACTTTGAGGGTGTATCAATCGTCCACCCTTAGTTGACAAAATGTATCAGCCGACCACTAAACCGTTAGTTGCCGTTTGAAAGTTAACGGAATTACAGTGAATTGACGATTTTACCCTTGAAAATTATCACTTGTATACCCTTAAATTCTCTTTTTATCACTTATATACCCTTAAATTATTACTTGTATTATATGAAAAGACCAAATTACCCTTCTGACGTCATCATACTTAAATGGCAACTAACGGTTTGGTGGTCAGCTGATACATTTTGTCAACTTAGGGTGGATGATTGATACACCTTCAAAGTGTTGTAGTATTTTGATAATTGAGTAAATTAAGGGTATACAAATGATAATTTCCCCTAACTTGTATTTTACTTTCACATTGATTCGATAAAATAATATTGTAAGGATATTATTGGAAAAGCACAGAAAAAAATAAGATAGGAGTGTCTTAAGGTATTTTTTAAAATATACCGACTAAATAATTACTTAATTCAAATATTGAAAGTAAGGTGGCATATGCTTTTTTATTTAAAATTTGAATAGACATGAATTGTTTTGAAATCTGAATAGACTAAATGTCTGAATCTAAATAACATGTTTATTTTTTCGTCTGAATCTCTGAAAATAAGTATTAAGTTGTTTGTTTTTATTTTTAAAAACTAAAAAACATATACTTTTACATTTGTATCCTTATTAAATTTGAATGTCAAATAATATATATATATGTGTGTGTGTGTGTGTGTGTGTGTGTGTGTGTGTAATATTATAAAAAGAAATTAAATATTACATTAAAAAACATAAGAATAAGATCTTTAATTATTGATAGGAGATTCAAGAACTTGATGAGAGAAGCTAAATAAATATGAAATTATTAGTGGGTAAAACGTGTATGATGAGTTTTGGGATAGGCACGAAAAATAAATAATAAAGTAGGGATATTTTTTGTATTAAAAATTAACTTGCTGATTTAGATTTCTCTACTTAGTAAAAACCAAAGAAATTCGTTTATTTTATTAAGTCAAATTATCTAAAAAAATTCCATTAACTTATATAAACAAATACTTCTAAATAACTTAATTAATTAAGTTAAATCACTTTAAATCATTAAATTAAAAAATAAACACCCGCTAACTTTTACCCCAAAAAAAGTTTAGAATTTTAGTATCTGTTGGCTTTTATAATTGTGTTAGAACTCAGCCGTTCGTGTATAAAATTCGTGGCTCTATGAAAGAAAAGCAGAAGATCTGTGATGAGGTATGAATTGGCACAAGAAACACGTGAAAGAGACACGCCAAAAGTGGAGATGGATCATTCAATTTGGGTGTATGACAAAAAATCTTTAATAACCAAATTTGGGAATTGGGACATGAATATGATAATTGAAAGGTGAAAGCAATGTGTATGGATGAGCATTTGAATTAGGAGACAT
>NW_006262139.1:3215783-3223805 GCF_000493195.1 Citrus x clementina
TTGTCAACTTGTCACTTTCTCCCTCTTGCACGCAAATCTTTCGCAGGGCCCACCTTGCTAAATGACACTTTATTTTTTCTCCTCTCTCTTTCTCTCTAAATCATGGAGCAAATAACTAACTTTACAATCATTACACATAATTGGTCAGAATTTTTTCCGTAAAAAATCTTAAGTTATTCGATTTCCGCCCCTTTTTTTTTGGGTAAACCACAATAATTTTGTTGTTAATTTAAATATATAAGGTAACGTATTAAAGTTTGAAAACTGTAATGAATAATTTATGTGTAGCAAAAAAATTTGAAGCATGTGTTGTAATCTACAACATTTGTTTGATAAATCGATCCAACAATTAATTATATTTTACTAAAGTAAGATTGACAGTGTGAGGCTGCATGTTAAGGTACGATGTGATATTATTTCTCAAGTTATGTTTATTTAAAAAAAAATATTTTAAATTTAGATGTTTAAATTTGAAAATTAATTTGAAAAATTAATTTAAATATTTTTAATTTTCCTTCAATAATAATAATTATTTGCTTTCTTAGGGTTTTGAAACCCATGCCAAACTATGAAACTATTAATAATAATATTATCAAACATGCTTGAAAACTCTAACACGTGTTACCTTTTTTATTTTGTTTTTTTTTTTAACAAAAAAGTATGCCTTTTATTAAAGACTAATAATGATTAACCATATAATGTCACAAAGGCATAAATACATAATATAATGCCACACTGGCAATATACATGATAATGAAGCTTAAGTATAATATGTTAGATAAGATTTATGACTCAAGTTTAAGTTAGGACAACTCTTAATAACACATATAATTATAAATCGAAAGGAGAAAAAGAATCTCACCTGCCAAAATTATTTAAAACCATGAGGAATTTTATGAACTGCTGCCAACCTCAATTAATGCACATTAATCCTCTTTTCAATTGGAGAAAGAAAATAATAATATAAAACTAACAAAATACACCACAAAACTTGTTTGATCTGAAAAAGGACATACACAGAATAACCGGATTCTCTTTGGTAGCGACTTTTAATAATAAACGTGGGTGTGATTTGGTTATTGGTAACTTTTTGACAAATGATAAACTAATAATCTTGGTATTGTATGCTGTTTTTAGGAGATAAAATTTCGAAACGAGTAATGATATCTCTCCCTCTTTTTCTTTTCTTTAAATATATATATCTCTCATTTTAATAAAGCCATAGAACTCAATTAAAAAAAAAAAAAACTCCTTATTGTGCTCGACATAGTATAAGAATTAAAGTTCATATTTCTCTTATTTCTAATTTTACTTCTTCCTTTATCAAAACGATGGGTTCCCTCGCCGTATTGTTATTGTTTTTAGCTTTACGTTCCACCAAGATTTGACCTCCAATGTGTATGGCATAAGCATTGGGTGGATTTTCATCCATTTGGAAAAAATAAAAAAAAAAAGGGAAAAATCTAGTTGTAGCTGAATGAATAATTAAAGGGTGGGGCTATTTGCACTCTAAATATTTCTTTGAACACTTTATTACTTTACACACTCATGCACAAATTATAAAAGATTAAGTTTTACTTTGTACACTCTTTAAAATTTCAAAAATATCCTTACTTAAACTATTTAAATTATTTAACTTTATTTACTTAAAACACTAATAAAACTATTCAACACACCAATTTTAAGAGATTTAACATGTACTTACAACAATATAATTAAGTAAAGTTGTAATATATATATATATATAATTAGTTATTAATTTTTTAGTTATTTATGTTCAATATTGAATTTCACACCCAAAATAACTTGCAATGAGAATATAATAAAAAGAATTATATTCCATAGATACTACCCAAAAAAAGAAAGAAGTCATAAAGATGAAGGAGATGAGAAGAAGGGACGAAATAGAAAAAAGAGAAGAGGAAGACGTAGAGATGAAGAATATGAGAAGAATGGTGAAAGTCAAAAAGAAAGTTCATTCATAGTACTTTTTTATTTTATTTTTTAAAAAAAAATATATCACACATACTGTGTAATTAAATTTTTTTAATATTGATTTCCTTATTATTCATCTAAATGTTAAATTCAGATATTGAAAATAAAAGTTTTAGGGTTTAAAGTATGATAATTAAAAATGAATAATGAGTGTGTTATATGTATGTTCAAAACAATTATATAATATTAACTTATAAAAAATTGTCCTTAATAGTAATTCATAATATGGGTATTTTTGTAATATATATTTTTATTAAAATTAGAGTGTCCAAAGTAATTTTTTGAGTACAAATAGCCCCACCCATAATTAAATAATACTTTTAACTTTACATGACGCTGATTTTTTTTTGAATTTTTTTAGGAAGCCATTTCATTATAAACCAAGACTATTTATTGATCCACATTAAATAAACAGATGTGTAATGAGTTGTTACGTGTCACAATAATTTTTATCTTTTCTAAAAGCGGAGTTGCAAGCGTATTGCCCTTGTTTGGTGTATATGTTTGATCAGTTTTATTGATTGTTTCAAATAATGTGAATTTCATCCTCAGTACGGCAATTTTATAAATCAAATTAGTTAAGAAAAAGAGTAGTTGGAGTGGAATAAGAATAATGACGGATTAAACTTTCACATTTTTTTTTTTTATCATTAAAGGGCTCTTAAGAGAGCTAAGGTAACACTAATCGGGATTGTGCAACCCCATGAACATCATTAAACAATATGCTAAGCATATTTGGAGGAATAGATTGAAAACAATATAAACCTAAAGGGAAAGAAAAACTATACGAAGCTAGGAAATCCGCTGCTTCATTGGCTTCTCGGTAGATATGCTCCACTTTGGTCAACCAATCACGCCGGAGGAGAGCTTGAATTTCCCGAATGAGAGTAAAATGCTTATTGATAGGAGGGTTGGAGTTGGAGTAAAATGAGCTTCCACATTTTTTTAATGATACATTTGAATTAAGGGCATGGATTTCGGAAGATTTAAATTCCAAATTTAATTACTTTTTCCCGAGTAAAATGAGCTTCAGAAACTCATATTTTACAAAGATCCAAGTTTCAAATTAATGCTTATTAAAGGTTAAAAAAAGAACTCCAATTATCCGGACTCATGTAATTAAAGGAAAATTAGGTATACCTCTTCAATCAACTAGCTTGAATATCAGTCTTCTGTTCTTGAGAATCTTTGCAAATTGAACCCAAGCATCTATCTACAAAAGTCACTCCAATATTTTTGTCAGTTTTTGTGTTTAGAGAACTGTGCATTTGGATTCTTAATTAGTTTCTCTTGACTTGAATTAGATACAGCTAAAAGATACTTTTTTTAATCCTTTTTGCTTTTATTTATACAGTCCATTTTATTTGTTTAATTTTATATCATCAAATCAAATAAGTGTTTGTTTTCTGTATCTAAATCTCTGCACTTAATAATCATTATCAATTCAGGAGGACTTATGATGATTTTTTCCGTACGTTTCTCTTTTTTTCCCTTGTTTATTGTTGGCTCTTTTTATTGTTCCTTACTCTCGCTGTTGTTTCTAGGTATCTTTCAGCGAAGAAATCTTTTCTAAATTAAAACCAATGCGGTCCGGGCAATGCATGTAAAAGTAAATTGTAATGGCTTTTGTCTGGGGCTGGGATTTCTTGAGGACCGCAGATGCTTAAATGCTGTCAAGAGATTAGACTAGATCAACCACCTCGATAATGTTCTTGATGAGGATGGCTATTTGCTTGTTCCGAGATCCCTGTCCAACATGTCTTCTCACAATCATTTTGATTTAAGAATGGTTTGCCATTTCCTCTGTGGGCATCTACTTTTCGATCCTAATAACGACTGCAATGTTTATAGGGATGACTTAGAGGATGATCTAGATATCACTTTAAAAGATCTAGGTGTACCTGCAATTACAATAGAAATTCATATTTCTACTCAGGTAATTCGATAGTCAAGAAACGAAAGAAGATCGACAAAGCCGCTCAATATCTTGACGATCCTCAGAAGAAAGTTATCCGGAAGTGTAAAATTAGAGGTGTTATAGATTATTCTAAGGAAGAAAAAGATCAAGATGATTTGGAGTATGTCTTTGATCCGGAATCAAGGTTAAAGAGGAGAGGATCTAAGGCTATGAAGGTTAGAGATTTGGATAATCCTCCCAAAAGATTTAGTGTATGGGGAAGCACATTTTTGATGATCCGAGAGGTATTTATCTCATTTGAACTTCACGTCCTTCTATTTGTTATAAAATTAATTCTCTCTCTCTCTCTCTCTTTCTCTCTTTCAATTATAGGTCCCGTTTGGTATTAAGGTTGAAATTTAATAAACTGCTTATTTTATAATTTTTGACAAAAATAGTATTTGGTAATTTTTTTTAAAATAGTTTATTTCATAATTTTCTCCATTTTGTTAACAATTTTTAAAAGAAGATAGCAAATTGCTTTTCATAAGTAGCTTATTCAATAAGGAACAACACTTTTTTTAAATTCTTATTATAACTCTAGTATTTTAATTAAAAATATAATTATATCTTACTTTTCCATAAACCCTAATATATAAATAATTAGATACCATATCGTATTACCGCCGCAATTTAGTTATCGCCATCTCTCTAGTTTTTATCGAATAAGTTCAAATTATAGTTTCATAACTATGACTTTTAAAGTTCAATCTATATATGTTTATATTTATATATATTTTTATATCCATGTGTTTTATGAGAATGATATGCATTTAAAATTTTGAGTATTAATATGTTATTGCCCATTGATTTGCATTGTGTACCATATTCGCAAAGATAAATTTTTGTTAATTAATAGTTTCAAATCCATTGGCAATTTATTCAAAAGAAAAATCCGTCGTATTCTTCTTGTTTATGCAAAAGTTGGAACATAGGGACTTCTTTTTTGCATTTCAATTTTGAATATGTTTTCTATATTCATTGTAAATCAATAGTTTAGTCTTTGAGTGTCAGTTGCATTTATGAGCATCAAGATTCTCACTTGTTGTTCTTGTTTTTGAATCATTTGAACCATTAATTCATTGGTATTAATTCAGGTTTTATATCTATTGTCATAATTTAAGTTTGTATTTTATACACAAATCTAGACCTATTTATCATATAATCACAAAATTTCTAACTTTAATATATAGTTATATTTCACCATAGCCATGTTTGTGTAAATGTGGCTTTTGATTGTGATATGATGATTTATAATATAATTGCTTGACTTCTTCAGTTCTTGGTATCCGTTATTGATTGTTTGCCATGACTATCATGAATGAGTTTTGGATTTCACATTTTATTATTATAGATGAAGAAATACAATATTGCCAACTCTACTGAAACTTCTAGAAATGCACAACTTATTAAGGCACAATTGGATGCAAATACTTTAGTTATATTCTGTGATTTGTGTATTTCGGAAGTAGAGGCAGGACATTGTCCTGGAACTCATTTTACTAGTGTTTGGATGGGAAAGCTTTGTTACAAATTTCATTAAGGCAATTGGAAAAGAGTATACTAAAAGACATTTGAAAAATAAGTGGGATGCCTTTAAAAGTGATTGGAAATTATGGAAAGATCTTGTTGGGAAATAAACTGGTTTAGGATGGAATCCCATGTTAAAGACTATTAATGCTTCTGAAAAGTGGTGGTAGAAGAAAATAAAGGTATGAATGCTGATTATTTTGCCATTTACAATTTTTTTTTTATTATGTACAAAATTAGTGTTTAACATCATACAATGTATAGATACAAATGTATCCCAAGGCAAGCAAGTTTCGTAAAGAAGGCATTAATAGAGAATTAGAAGGGAAGTGGACAGAATGTTAGAGAACACTGCAACCACTGGAGAGCATGGTTGGGCGCCTTCAGCTGGTGTTTTTCCATTTGAAAGTCGTGCAGAGTTGGACAAAAATGTCATTCCACTAGAAAGTAATGGTGATTCAGATGAGTTCACTAATCAATTAGAATATGACAAAGGTATTGAAAATTATGAGAAATTGGTAGATAAAAGGAAAGTTGAAATACCTGAGATAGCAAATAAAAAGGCGAAGAAAGTTAAAAAAGGTTGGATTAAGAGGGGCGAAGGTGGGAGGCGCTATGAAATTATCACAATATACTGACTGCCTTATAAATATTGTGGAGGATAAAAAAATGATACTGTTGGTTGTAGTATTCCTGAATAATGCGAATGGTTAAATCTTTACCTGGAGTAGAAGTTGGAAGTGACTTATGGTTATTTACCACTCGACTCTTTTTATCTAAAGGGAAGAGAGAGATGTTTTCTATCATGAAAGACCCAGAGACAATGCTTAAATGACTTCAATTTGAGAAATCATCGGCTTATAGTCTTCAAAACATGTTCTTGTAGTAATCTTATTATATGACATTAGATTTTCCTTCAGGCTCTTACATTTTAGTTTCTTTTAGGAATAAGGTGTTTTCATGAACAATTGATTCTATGATACTATTTTTGTACTAATTTTCATCAGACATTAGTTATAATAATAATTATGAATGATTTTCATAATTGTTTGTAACAATTTTTTTATTTTTACTTTTTTAATTTTGCAACATGTTTAGTGATATTTTTTGAACAATTGTTTACAGGTTTATTTTAGAAATGGATGCATCTGATGATGAGGTGGTCGACCAAATTTTATGTATCTCTGCACTTCTTATAGAAGATTACTATCTCAAATATATTTGTAAACAACCAAGTATGAATTCTATGCAAATTAGAAATATGTGGTTGAAGGAAGTATTAGAAGGAAATGATAATCGGTGCCACAAGATGTTTAGAACGGAAAAGGCTGTATTTTTCAAATTATATGCTAATCTAGAAATAGATTATGGGCTAAAAGGTTCAAGAAGAATGGGGGCTGGTGAAATTTTGGAATGTTTTTGCATACTTTGGGACATGGGGTCGGAAACAAGTTAGCACAAGAACAATTTCAACGCTCAAGTGTAACTATTAGTAGATATTTTATCCAAGTATTAGATGTTGTATGTCTTATGGCAATAGATATAATAAAGCTAGAAGATCCTGAGTTTAAGGAAGTTCTTAAAGAATTATTGAGAGAATTGAGATACATGGCCCACTTTAAGGTAATTAAGAAAATTGTTTTTAATTTTTGTTTTACAAAGGCACAAATTAGTAATAAATATGTTTTCAAGCTATTATCAAGATTGTATTGGTGCCATAGATGGTGTGTATGTTTCTGCCACAATATCCTCAGAAGATCAAGTACCATATATTGGTAGAGAAGGAATACGACTCAAAATATAATCGCTGCATGTAATTTTGATATGCAATTTATTTTTGCACTTTCAGGTTAGGAAGGCAGTGCACATGATGCAAGGATTTTTCTAATAGTTGTTAGAAATCCTACAATAAATTTTTCCAAAGCCTCCTAAAGGTGTTTCACTTTTTTTTAATAATTATTTCTTAAATATTTAATACTTTTCTTTACAAAATATTTAAGTTGAATTATAACTTAATCTTTTAAAATGTTATTATGCAAATTCACTTTTTTTATTGAAAAAGTAAATATTATTTAGCGGATGTAGTATGCCTCCAAATCAATGGTTTTTTAGGTCCATATAAAGGTGAAAGATACCACCTTCCAGAATTTTGTCAATGCAGTAACCCACTAGTTATCAAGAAATATTTAATCATGCTCATTTATCG
The DNA here is from genome assembly GCF_000493195.1 of Citrus x clementina. Taxonomy (NCBI): domain Eukaryota; kingdom Viridiplantae; phylum Streptophyta; class Magnoliopsida; order Sapindales; family Rutaceae; genus Citrus; species Citrus x clementina. The sequence goes on from NW_006262139.1 coordinate 3,223,472, forward strand.
CTTAGAAGTGTTATTGAATGCACATTTGGAGTTTGGAAGAAAAGATGAAAGATTTTAAGAGATATGCCCAGGTATTTGTTTGCCAAACAAGTGAAAATGTTCATTGCAACCATGGCATTACACAATTATATAAGGAGACATGCACAATGTGATCTTCATTTTGACAACATTGAAAGTTATCCTACTTCAATCTTTGATGAAGGGATAGGAGAGACATGATACTCAAGGAGAGTATCACCATATTGTTGGCTTTGGATCTCAAGAAATGTAAAATTTGAGGAACTTTATGGCAAAAAATTAATGGTGGATGTAATGCATACTACTTTTTATTTTA
>NW_006262139.1:3224831-3247875 GCF_000493195.1 Citrus x clementina
CGTCATTTATAACCAATTACTTGAGCTAGTATCCTTATTTCATCTGCATAGGACAAGCAGCTTATTTCATCAGCGTCCGCAATCCTATAATGACCTATAATCCATTTTGTGTTTTGGAAAATTAGGACTGATTTGGGCTCCAATCTAACAACCCAAATTTTCCTAAGGTTTCTTATCTTCTCAAAAAGATTATTCCAGATCGGACAAATGCACTTATTCCTATGTTAGGTTCTTTAGTTCTATTTTCTATTTTGCTAAGCATTCGTTATTATATTTCCTTTGTTTTGTTATTTTATTTCCAATAATTAAATCATTAGTTAGTCCTTTATTTTATGGTCCTAGGTAGTCTAGGAATAGGATTAGCTATGACTTTGATCAATGTACTAAGAATTATTACCCTACAATTTCCCTTCCTCTCTGATTTCTTCCACTCTTCTCTATTCCTATTTCTGTTAATTATTTTACTTTTTAATTACTTGATTACTAGTAGTAACCTATAATCTAGTATTAGAGAATGTTTTTGGGCATCATGACTATCAAGGAACTTAAAGACAAGGTCGAGCACTTGTCTTAACAACTAACTCTCCAATCTCATTTGTTGCCTCGTCAACTCAATGAGAAAATTAATGCACCGTCCAAACAGTCTAATGATCTCCAAACATTAATTTTAAAGTCTTTGTGACCAATTCAATCAGCTTTAGGCAAGTGGAAAACTAATATACGACTTGACTTTCCTGCTTTTAGTAGAGAACAACCCAAGAGGATGGATTTTTCAATGTGAGTAGGACGAATGATTGATTACCTTATCTATCTAAGGCAGACCTGTTATCATTAACTATTGGACACCTAGATGGTGATGCTTTATCTTGGTATCGTTAGTTAGAGCAGACTATGGGTGAGATGACTTAGGCTTAATTCAAACGAGCCTTACTCGATTTGGAGCATTCGAAGGAAGTGATGCAGTTGGGTCTATTACTAAACTATAAAAACTGGAACTTTTCTAGAGTATCAATGGCAATTCGAAAGATTGGCCGACCGAACTAGTAATTTACCAGAAACTTTCTTTATTAGTTATTGTTGGGTATAAATACTAATGCTATTGGTGTCAATGTGCAAGTATACATAACAAGTAATAAAGTGATGAGTATTCAAGATCGTCTCCATAGGGATTGATGTTATCAGATTTGCTACAGCAATATTAACAGTGCAGATTTTGTGCTAAATTAAAATAAAACAATTAGTGAAACTATTATACTAATTAAAATAAAAGCGCAATAAATAAAATGCAACAAAGTAAATTATCACGTCAAACTCAAGGATAAAACCAATGGGAATATATAGAGTAGTTGAGTGAATAAACGCTCCTAATGGTCTTGACTATTTTCTAATGTTTGGCTCGGTTGCTGCAGTATCTGCTACAGCACTGGGCAGAATCCTTATGCATCCTCAGCCATCGCATGTTGGATATCTTATATCTATATGCAACCTAACAGTGATCAATTATTATGCCAACATAAGATATAGCATTACACGCTTAGATTCTATTTACCCTATAAGGTGAATCTCTATGTCAAGTTCATCACTAATTTTAGATTAAGCATGACCCTTCTGGGATAAGTTAAACTCAATCCAGGAAACCCAATCTAAAATCAAGTATTGCTCTGATATGTTCCACTAAGATAGGCCCTTTTGCGGCTCTCTTCTAACTTGTATCATTAAATGGGTGATCAATCGAAATAATGAATAAACATAAATACTATCAAAATAAACTGCTACAACAAACATGCAGAACACATATATTCAGTTAATAAACCATCAAGATTGTTTATCACTCAGCCACAAATAAATTTTTCATGGTTTGCAAAAAAAAAATAAAGAACAAAGTTTCAGCCATGAAACACATCCCCATGAATAAATAGAAAACACGAAAACAAAAAAAGGATAAGAAGGATTGAGCTCCCAATTAATCTCTGCAATTTTTCCTCTTGTGCAACCCTTAATCTCTCTCTTGAATCTTGTTTTTCTTTTGTTTCTTTGTGTTTTTCTCCTTGGGTTACGACCCTCTCTATTTCTTATAATGTGTACTCCTTTTATAGTTGAAAATTAGGGTAAACGAAAGCCTAGGTCGCACATAAGTCAAATTAGGAAACTACAGATCGCAATTATGCAAGTATCTCGTGCGGAATTTTTTTTGTCGTTGTTCTAAGATTGCTACAGCAATGTTGCTACAGCAACGACTACAACAACTGCACTATTCCAGATTTGTTTTAATTCTTTTGTAGCCATGTTTTTTCCTTATTTTTTCAAGCCTATTGCATTAGCATTCCTTCCTTGAAATTTAAGCTTCCGAACACCTACAATTATGCACACAATTTAAGCACAAATTATTCTAATTCAAGCAAAATTTATTAAGATTAAAGTAAAATGAATGTTTATGCAAAATGTAATAAAAATGCAATAGAAACACATCATTTACTCTCTAAGTAATATTGATTTAAGTATAGAATTGCCATAATAATTCTCATTTCATAGAGTTATCACACCCCCAAACTTAAACCATTACTTGTCCTCAAGTAATGATAACAATGCTAACACTTCAATCACACAATCATGCAACAAATAGCTCAGCTCTGTCATCAAAGTTGCAAGGATTCTTCCACCTCAAATCATACTCTTAATCATGCAAAATAGCCATAGCAGTTCAGTTATAGACTTAGGCTTCATTCTGTCCAAAATGTGTGTGTGTGCCACTTTAATCAAATTCCAGAGATGCTACAACATTACAGAGACATTGCATATAAATCAAAGGTAGATCACAAATATATTCACATATGGGGGAGCAGAATTCACAAATAAACTCAAACTGTGCTACAACAAACATAATAATTATTATTTTTTTCAGTTAAACCCTTTAATGCAACATTGAGCTTTCATGTGAATGCCTATCACTTGTAATGATCACACTCAATTACTCACTCAAAGTACATGTCAGAGTTGCTGCAGCAACACATCCAAGATGTTATATCTAGGTCTTACCTTTGGACTCCTTTAACTCAAGGCTGAACATGGGGCTCATGAACAGACCAAGTTACTCAGTATCTTAGGCAGCAGACCTATTTATTTTTCATTCCTTCATCACTATTATTTTTTACCTTTTTTTATATAATTGTTGTAGCACTGCTTATAGCTCTTGTTGCCTTTGGACTCAAGTCTGCATATGGGGTGCATACTCAACCCTGGTTACTCAACAACTTAAACCATTAGAGCAGAATTTATTTCATAACAGCACAGTCCAACAAAAATTTTTCCCCAAACTTGAGATATTTTCTACTCTTTTTTTTTTGGTTTTCCTGGCTCTGCTATAGCATTCTCATAAAACTCAACTAAAATCTTAGTGTCGGGACAGAATTTCAACCTCTATTTATAACTATCTCTACTTGGCATTCTCATAAATACTGAATAACACTCAATTTATCTTCATTAGGTTTTTAAATCCATACACAAATAATAGATAACCGAGTTTCACACAACACACAACACAAGCATAAACACATGCACTCAGAAACACAACCCCCCCAAACTTGAGTGGTGTTGTGTCCTCACAAGCACACAAAAAAAAAACCACATAAACCAGACATGCATAAAAAAGACATGTAGAATGAATTAGAAAATTAAAACTAAATGAAAGAAAAGTTTTGCAGAAAGAAGTAAAATAAACTAGCGGGTAGGGGCTACTCCCCTGTTGCTAGAAGCACTGCTGCAGCATAGGTTGTAAAGGGTCACCTCTTATTTAATCCACTTATCAAACGCTCCTTATCATAAAATCTTATCAATCCATTTGCTGCTGCAAAAGCAAGAAATGCCTCTGTTGTTTGAGAATCTTCTGTTATATGTCATGCTGTAAGTGATGCTGTAGCAATTCCCTCATACTTTTTTTTTTACATTTTTTTTATTTTACTTGCTGTAATTTAACACAAAGATATAAAAAATTAGATGCACACTTAAAATAACAAAAAGACAAATTCAATAATTTAAAAACTAAATTTAATGCTTTAAAGACTTAAAACAACTTCCTTTATTGGGTTGCTTCCCAATTAGCGCTTGATTTTAGATCTTTCAGCCTGATCTTTTTTTTTTTCGCTCAACCTGGATCCTTCAAGAATAGATGTCCCATGTAGTGCTCCACTTTCGGCCCGTTAACCTTGAATTCTTGTTGGTCTGGAGTGAGTTCCCTTTGCTGGATTTGCTCATCAATTCTGAAGGTTTGCTTTTCCCCTGACCATGCTATGTTAGCTGCTCTATGATCTTCATCATCAAGTTCTTCAAATGTTACAACATTGATTTCTTCCTTACTGCAGCAATTGTGTAATCTCTCTGCTACAACAAAGTTCATAACACTGATAAAATTACAATCTTCAATCTCATCGGGACTCTTCATGTCATCCAGCACATTGAATGTAACTTGCTGGTCATTTACCCTCATGGTTAATTCTCCTTTTTGAACATTAATTAAAGTCTTTCCCGTAGCTAAGAAAGGTCTCCCTAGAATGATTGGAACTTCTTTGTCTGCCTCAAAGTCTAGCACAATGAAATCCACCGAAAAAATAAATTTATCCACCTTCACCAACACATATTCAATCTTTCCTTCTATATATGCATGAGATCTATCAGCAAGTTGTAAAGTCACTATTGTTGGTCTACATTCACCAACTCCAAATTGCTTAAACACTGATAAAGGAATGAGATTGATGCTAGCCCCCATATCACAAAGTGCTTTGCCACTGTATTTAGGGCCAATGGAGCAAGGGATTGTGAAGCTTTCTGGATCCTTCATCTTCTGCGGTATCTTACTCTGAAGCATTCGATTGCACTCTTGTGTTAGAGCAATTGTCTCAAATTCTCCAAGTCTTCTTTTCTTTGTCAAGATATCCTTAAATTTTTTTGCATAATTTGGCATTTGCTGTAGAGCTTCCACAAAAGGGATATTGATATGTTGTTGTTTCAGCACTCCCAAGATTTTGTTGAACTGCTTGTCTTATTTTTGCTTCTGAAACCTTTGAGGAAAGGGTGGTGGATGTCTAAACTGTTGTGCTGCAACAAGTTGTGTAAACTGCTTCTCTTTTGCTCTACTCGGGTCTGTTGCTATTGGTGCTGTAGCTTTCTCACCACCAGGTGCTAGATCATAACTTTCTGCAGATGCTGTAGCAGAACAATATTGATTTGCATTCTGAAAAGTGGAAAACTATGACTCCTTCTCTACTTGAGTGTCTTATTGGCCTTAGTTGGACTCAATTCTTCTTTTTGGTACACCAACTGAACTATCAACCTCTTTTCTAGATCTCAAGTTTATCACTTTGCAGTGCTCTTTCCCTTATCTTCTTGGGTTCTCTGTGTTGCTGGGTAAACTGCCCAGAGGTCTGTTGCTTACTGCTGTAGCAAGCTGTCTAATTTGATTTTCAAAGTTTCTCAAAGATGCAGCATGACTTTGGACAACCGCTTCATTCTTCATAATATAATCCTTAATCAAAGCTTCAAGGGAGCTAAGTTGATCATTGTTGATGCTTCTTTGCTCTTGATTTTGCTGATAAAATCCAAGTGGTTGAGTATGTCTGTTCTGTCCACTAGGTGCTGCAGTAGTCTGGTTCTGACAACCCCATGAAAAGTTCAGGTGTTGTCTCTATCCAGGGTTGTAAGTGTTTGCATATGGATTTTTATGGTTCTGTCTATTGAAGCTACCCACATAATTGACTAAAACTGGATTCCCAAGACAATTGTCAAATAAATGCCCTTTTTTACAATAAACGCAAGACACATCAGAAATTTGGTTAACAGTTGCTGAAGCAGTAGTCATAGCCTTTACCATCCTTGTTAATGAAGTTACTTGGGCTGACAATGTTGCCAAGGTATCTACGTTGTGAACTCCTGCTGTTTCTCTTGCTGCAGTTTGTCTGGTTAATGGCCACTGATAGTTATTGTTGGTTATTTTCTCTAAAATTTCATAAGCCTCATTGTAAGACTTAGATAACAAGGCCCCATTTGCTGAAGCGTCCACCATCAATCTAGTGCTTGGGTTGAGACCATTATAGAAAGTTTCCAACTGTATACAGCAAGGAATACCATGATGAGGACATCTTCTGAGTAACTCCTTAAATCTCACCCATGCATCACACAAGCTCTCATCTTCAAGTTGATGGAAAGATGTGATCTCGTTCCTCAACTTTGCATTCTTGGTTGGCGGGAAGTATTTCATCAAAAATTTGCCAGACAAATCATTCCATGTTGTGATAGAATTTGGTGGTAGAGAATTCAACTATGCTCTTGCTCGATCTCTAAAAAAAATGAGAAAAGTCCAAGTCTCAATGCATCCTGCAATGCTCCAGCAATCTTGAAAGCATCACTTACTTTCAAAAATAACTTAAGGTGTAGATGAGGATCTTCGGATGGCAAACCATTAAATTGCCCCACAGTTTGAAGCATCTGAAACATTACGGTTGAGTTCAAAATTGTCAGCTTGAACGTCGGGTCTAACTATTCCTGGATGTATGGGTTGAGGAGTCAACACTGCGTAGTCTCGAATGACTCTATCTCTATCGTTCGTCATGTGAATAATGTTGTTGTTCCCTGGTTGCCTTTGAACACATTGTCCATTCAGACCTTCATGTGCATTGACTGGTTGTATCTCCTCTCTACAGTTCAAGTTTCTCAAATCTTGCAAATCATCCATTGCTACAGCAGCTTGTAATTCCCGATGCTCTCTTCTCAATCTCCTTGCAGTTCTTTCAATTTCTGGATCAAACTGGAATTCAACAAATTTATATTTGCGCATGCAAGGGTTGCTAGATCACCTATGTCAACAAAATAAACAAATCAAAATTAAATTAAAAATTAGCACCGTTAAAACTAATTTCACAAATCATAATGAACAATCAATCCTCGGCAACGGCGCCAAAAACTTGTTGGGTATAAATACTAATGCTATTGGTGTCAATGTGCAAGTGTACACAACAAGTAATAAAGTGACAAGTATTCAAGATCGTTTCCACAGGGATTGATGTTATCAGATTTGCTACAACAATATTAACAGTGCAGATTTTGTGCTGAATTAAAATAAAACAATCAGTGAAACTATTATACTAATTAAAATAAAAGCGCAATAAATAAAATGCAACAAAGTAAATTATCACGAAAAACTCAAGGATAAAACCAATGGGAATACAAAGTAGTTGAGTGAATAAACTCTCCTAATAGTTTTGACTATTTTCTAATGGTTGGCTCAGTTGCTGCAGTATCTGCTACAGCACTGGGCAGAATCCTTATGCATCCTCAGCTGTCGCATGTTGGATATCTTATATCTATATGCAACCTAACAGTGATCAATTATTATGCCAACATAAGATATAACATTACACGCTTAGATTCTATTTACCCTATAAGGTGAATCTCTATGTCTAGTTCATCACTAATTTTAGATTAAGCATGGCCCTCCTGGGATAAGTTAAACTCAATCCAGGAAACCCAATCTAAAACCAAGTATTGCTCTGATATGTTCCACTAAGATAGGCCCTTTTGCGGCTCTCTCCTAACTTGTATGATTAAATAGGTGATCAACCGAAATAATGAGTAAACATAAATACTATCAAAACAAATTGCTACAGGAAATATGTAGCAGCTCATATATTCAGTCAATAAACCATCAAAATTATTTATTACTCAACCACAAATAAATTTAGTTCATGGTTTATAAAAGAAAAATAAAGAACAAAGTTTCAGCCATGAAACACCTCCTCATGAATAAATAGAAAACACGAAAACAAGAGAAGGATGAGAATGATTGAGCTCCTAATTGATCTCTGCAATCTTTCCTCTTGTACAACCCTTAATCTCTCTCTTGAATCTTATTTTTCTTTTGTTTCTTTGTGTTTTTCTCCTTGGGTGACGACCCTCTCTATTTCTTATGATGCCTTTTATAGTTGAAAATTAGGGTAAACGGAAGCCTAGGTCGCGCATAAGTCAAATTAGGAAACTGCAGATCGTAATTCTACAAGTATCTCGCGTGAAGTTTTCTCTGTCGTTGTTCCAGGATTGCTACAGCAATGGCTACAACAACTGCACTGTTCCAGATTTGTTTCAATTATTTTGTAGCCATGTTTTTTCCTTATTTTTTCAAGCCTATTGCATTAGCATTCCTTCCTTGATATTTGAGCTTCTGAACACCTACAATTATGCACACAATTTAAGCACAAATTATTCTAATTCAAGCAAAATTTATTAAGACTAAGTTTATGCAGAATGTAACAAAAATACAATAAAAACACATATTTTACTCTCTAATTAATATTGATTGAAGTCTAGAATTGCCATAATAACTCTCATTTCATAGAGTTATCAGTTATTTTCTCTCAAGATTACGAGAAGATATTAAAGTTGGTGTACAGATGCTAAAACCTATCGGTATCTCAAGAAGAATGCACAGTTGTAAACTTGATCTAATATAACCAGACCACTACCATCTTTCCCTAACTCTTCTTCAACAGTATCTAAAATTAGTGGTTATTCTCAACCTTTTCTATTAGGACCGACTCTTCCTGGTTTTCTACTATTTTGATGCCTTATCGTGGCCCAACATGCTAACAGATGAGCAAAAGAATTGTGCCTTATTTGTGATGAACAATTTAAGCTAGGGCATCATTATAAAGTTACTCAAATTTTTTTATTGAATGCAAAGATTGAATGAAAGGATGAACAAGTGCAAGTAAACAAGGGAACTTTGAGAATAATGGAAATATCTTTAAAGGCTCTTGCAGGGATAACCCCACAGAGCACTATGAGACTTAAATGGAGTTTAAAAAAAAAATAAGGTCACTATCTAAATTGACTCTGGATCACTATATAATTTCTTGATTCCTTCCTTCAAGGCTTGGGGGTCACTGTCTAAGTAGTGTAAGTGTCCGATCACAACTACAACTCAGTTTCAAGTTACTGTGCCCGATGGGGGGTGTTTAGAAGCTCCTGAAAGTGTCTAATGTTCTAGTGACCATTCAAGGCTTTCAATTTCACTTGGACTTTGTCTTACTACCTGTAAGTGGCTATAATATTATGCTAAGGACTGAGTGGTTATGTTCTTTGGGTGCCATATTGTTAGACTTTTCAAAGCTAACCATATAGTTTATTTCGAAGGGCCAGAATATTTAGCTCATTGGTTATGATTCCTTGCTTCCTACCTTAGCTACTCAGGGAGAGCTTAACAGATTATTACTTCAAGAAAGCAAAGTATTTTTTTCCTCCAAATAATGGCAGTAACAACTACAATTGTGAATATATCAGCATCACCAGTTATCACCAAGGTTTTAAAGACCTATTCCAGAGTCTTTTTTAAACCTAGTAGTCTTATTCCAATTACCAACGTTCGACCTTATCATTAGCCTTACCTTTAGAAACAAGAAATTGGTTGCATTGTTTTGGATTTGTTAGAAACAAGGCTTATTCGGCATAGTATTAGTCCTTATTCATCATCCGTTTTTCTGGTTAAAAAGAAAGATGGCTCGTGGCATATGTGTATTGATTATTGTGCTCTCAATAAGATCACAATAAAAAAATCTTTATTCTATTCTAGTCATTGATGTGCTTTTAGATGAATTACATGGCGCATCATTTTTTAGTAAATTGGATCTACGTTTAGGCTATCATTAGATTCGGGATCACCCTACAAATATATCCAAACCAGCCTTCCGCATTCATAATGGTCATTACAAATTTCTCATGGTGCCCTTTGGCCTTTCATATGTGCCAGCAATATTTTAGAATTTGATAAATGAAATTTTCAGCCTTTTTATTGAAAGTTTGTATTAGTTTTCTTTGATGATATCCTAGTTTCTAGCACTTCTTTACACATGCACGCTCGTCATCTTTCCACAGTCCTTGAGTGTCTGCAAAACAACATTAACTTGGTGTCATACTTTCAAAGTGCTGTTTTGTTCAATCTTCTATCGAATATTTAGACCATATGCTTTCTTCTTCTGGAGTAGGTGCCAGTCTCGAAAAAATTCAGTGCATGCTTGAGTAGCCTAATCCTACTACAACCAAAGCCTTGAAAGGATTCTTAGGCTTGACAGGGTACTGCCAAAAATTTATTACTGGCCATGTTGAATTGCAACACTTTTAACTGATATACCAAAAAATGATTCTTTTTATTGGACTCCTGCTATTGAATTAGACTTTGACAAACTACAGCAAGCCATGGTCTTGTAATGCCAAATTTCCATGATTTTAAATTACGGATTTTTTTAATAGAAATTACATATGGCATTTTTGTCCTTATTAATAAGGATTATTCATGGGGTAATTTTGGAAAAGACTTGCTCTTTCCAAATTTAATAGGGTTTCTTAAGGTTCCCTATAAATTTATACTTTTCCCTCTCCTATAACCCTAAATCCCCAGTGTCTTTTTATTTCTCTCTACTACTACTCATTATTCTTTGACTCATACCTTAAGATTCAAACTTTTGCTTAGGGGAGAGTGAGTCTTAACAGTTGGTAAGTTTTACTCTCTATGCTCTATTTGATTTTCTATCGTTGAATAAACCATTACGCATGATTTAGGATGTGTTTAAGTTGTGTTTAGGGTTTTGATTTATTGTTGACTCTTGTTAATCAATTCTTGTTATAATAAACATACTGAACAATTATGGACAATATGAATATCTCGAAATTAAACATATATTTTATGAATGAATCTTAAGAAGAACCTTATCTTTCTGTAAACTAGACATATAGGCCTTATTGAATAAATTTGTTTTTCATTAGATATGACTTCGTTTTCAATTTTATATGTATTTTTGAAACATGCACTGCTACACTATAAAGCTGCAACTTCAGCAGAATGACAAAATTCACAAAATTATTTTTAGTACCAAAAGAATTCCAAAAATACCCAAATTTTAAAAAAATGATTTATATATGTGTCTAGTACTTGCAATTTTAATTTCATAATTTTCTGATTCATTTATGATTGTATAAAAATCTCAGAACTTGTCCTGTTCAATTAAGGCACTGTGAAATAGTTTTGAATCTGTCAAGAAACAAATAGTTATGAAAATGTTTTTGGCATAAGATCTTCTTGAAAATTTTAAATGAGATACACATGGATGTCTAGAATAGTTTTGTAAAATATTATATCATTCTGAGTTTTAGATTAAGAGTTCAAATTTTGAGAAGTAGACTTATACGGGTATGAATTAGAAAATCAGGTTCTTAGAATAAGTTCTTAATAATTATATCTTTCAGTTGTTTAAGGTGTTGGAGGTGTTTGAGGCTCTTAGAGGCTTAGAGGTGAGTTAGATCAAATTCTTTTATCGAGGTAACTAACTTCATTCCTAATGTACTGAGAAGTATGATTGTTATGAGACTACTATAAATACATGTGTTTTTATATTTTTCTAAAAAATCATTTGTTTTTCAAAACAAAATTAGTTTGTGTAAATTTTTTCAAATTTTAAAATTATGTTATTTTTATGGTTCTAATAGAATATTATAAATGCTTTTAGAGATGTAATTTATTTTGTTACGTGGTTACCTTTTATCATTTTGTCTACAAAATATTTTGCAAACCTAAATGTAACACCCCAAAGTTAACACTTGTGGAGCACGTAATGAAGGATGTTACTTACAAATCCAAATCCTTACACAAAAATCTCAAACTAAAATACTTCAAATTTTTAATTAACTAAAACCGCAAATCCATGTGTCTAATACTAAATAATCTCTCCCGAATACATAAATATAACAAAATTCTCAAAACTCTCAAATTAAAAGTTCATAAAATAAATAAACATAAGTTTATTCATTCTCTTTTTCAACTAGCAAAAGGAAACAAATCTCTAACTCCAATGATAAAGACACCTCTCATCAAGGTACTTAATTTATAAAAAGTAATGACGAGAGGTGAGTCATCAACTCGGTAAGTGAAACCATTCCCAACACAATAGGTTTATCGCCTCAAAGTAGATGTTGGAGGATTTATAGCTTGTTTAGTTGTTGCATTTAAATTATCTTGTGTTGCTGAACAAGTGAATAACTAGGTTGTTGCATTTGTTTTGTATTCTGTTATTTGCTTAGTGGACATAATAGAAGCCTTTACTTTCGACTGTATATTGGAGTAGTGGGTTAAGAATAAGTGTATAAATAAGCTTTGGAGTTCAATAATAAGACAGTCAACAAATTATCTAAACATTATCTTGTGGTTTATTTTCACCCAAGGTAGAGCATTTATAACTTGTCTCCACTGTTAGCAAGTTCTAACTGGGACTTTTTCAATTGGTATCAGAGTAGTGGTAACAATGGCAACCAACAAAGAGAGAATTGAACGCTTGGAAGTTGAACTTGAGAGTTCGTAAGATGTCATGCATCAAGCTTGGGATCAATGACAAACTACACCACTTGGAAGAAACACTCAGCTAGTTAACCAAATTAATTATAACATCCACAGGAACGTCAAGTCACAGCACTAATGATCAAATTGGCTTATCTTGACCAAACCGTGAGGAGAATGAAAGGGGGCGACAAAACTTTTCATCCATAATGCTTAAGTTAGAGTTTCCACGCTACTCTGAAGATGATCCAACCGAGTGGTATAATTGTGACACAATTCTTTGAGTATCAAGGCATAACAGACGGCCAAAAAGTATCATTGGCACCTTTTCACCTTTGATAAGAACCATCAAAGGAATACCATTAAAGCTTTAAGTAATCCTTTGCACATTCATAGAGGCCCAATTACAAGAGCTAGATCCAAAAAGATGCAAGCTACTTTAAATGGATTAATTGAGAAAATATGGACTCAAATGCAATTTAAGATGCAAGACATCATGAATTGGGCTTAGAGAGAAGACAAGACATTGTTGGCATTATTCAAGCTATTGGGCAGCCAAATACACAATTTGGATCCAATGCAGAAAGGGAAAATTCAAAATAAAATTGGTATTAATTGAGCCAAAACTAATATGCAAGCTATATACCGTTAAAAAGCTAATTTAGTTAGCTTTCCAATGCATTTTACAAGGCTGGATTTGGAGTTCTCTAGAAGGAGTTATGACCAATTTATTATAGCTTGTTTGGGCTTTGGAATTCCAACAACTCCTTTGTTTATTCAACTTCATTTATTTGTTTTGTTTCAAGTTTGTCAATGTATTAAGTAAGTCTACCATCAATGATGGTAGTTTAGCATTAAATTTGTCAATGATAGCACTAATTATGGTAGGCTAGCATTAAGTTTGTCAATGACTAGCATTAATAATGGTGGGTTGGTGAAAACTTTTGAAGTACCCTTTGACAAACCTATGCTTGGAGGGTAGTTCCAATGTTTCTATTTGTATTTTTAGGATCTTGGGTTTCTTTTAGCTTATTTAAACTCAGCAATTTTGCTATGTAAGAGAATTAGAGATTAATGTTATTTGAATTTGAAAGAATTGTTCTTTCTTTGGTTATTTTGAGAACTAGTGAACTTATCAAGAATTTGCATTCTTGCGGAGTTCCAAAACTAGACTTATCACTCACCTTCTCATCTACATCTTGAGTGTGGCGTCAATATCATTCTCCATACATCTGGTTCATGTTTTCTTAAGCATTGAGTCAATGTTTTGTTTGTCATAAATCTGTTTAGAACTTTCTTGGGAAGTTTAAACTATAAATTAAGTGTGGGTTTCAAAGTTTCATTGTGGGATTTGCATCATTTGGTATCAGAGCTAGTTTCTAATCAGGTTTGAATGTCTTATTTATTTTTATTATAAAAAAAAAGATAAAAAAATGTAAAAAAAAAACATATTGCAAAATGAATCAAGTATTCCTACTTTCATTAAATTCAATTTTAGTTATTCATTTTCCTTGACATTGTTTACGCAAAATATCAATTGTGTTCCTTTGCTTTATTGCTTTCTTTTCATCAATTTCCTTTGTTGTTCTTTGTATCATCTTAATTCCTTTTCTTTGTTTAGTGTGTTGGTTTGTCAAATTTAGTGTGCCACCTGGGTTTTTTTTTTGTTTATTTAGTTCAATAAAGAACTGAAAAAGATAATTAAGTGTGGTTTTAAAAAAAAATTGTGAGATCATTAGAGGGTAAAAGCCAATTTGTGTATTAAACACGAGAGTTACGTGACATCAAATTGAGTGAAACAAGTGAGGGAGTATTGTGAGGTCTTTTTGCTAACATTCTTTTCAGATCATAAATACGTCAAAAGATCAAGAAGCTATAGACCAATTAATCATGCTAAAAGCCATGCAACAATAATTTGAGCACATAACTATGATGTTTGGAGAGATCCGTGACAAATTGGAGAGGCAAGACAGTGTCATTGCCAATCTATAAAGGGGGCAACAACCGATGTCCTTTCAAAAGCTTGCTGACAATGTTTTGTCCATTCGAATGATGTTTATTTTATCAAAAGGTTATGAAGTGGTTTAGATATGGCACTAAAGTATTTATAAACCGCTTATAAAACCCTACATGTCCTAAAAACGAACGTTCCCTAACTATCTTTATTAGGGGTAATTTTAGGATGACTTCAACTTTGGCTTTGTCAACTTCGATTCCTCATAAAGAAACGACATGGCTTAAGACAATTCCAAAAATGGTCATAAAATGGCATTTTTCCCAATTTAAAACAAGTATTTTTTCTTTACGCCTTTCCAAAACCTTTTCCAAATTATCAAGATATGTGCGAAAGGAATTTCTAAATACAATTAAATTATTTATAAAAACCTTTAAACAATTTTCAATTATGACACTAAAAATGCTTAGTATATATCTTTGAAATATAGTAAAAGCATTACAAAGTCCAAAATGCATTATCTTAAATGCAAATATTCTAAATTGGAATGTTAATGTGGTCTTTTCCTAGTCTTCTAAGGCTATACGAATTTGACAATAGCCCAAGTAGCCATCAATTATGATACTAAAAATTCTTGTTACTATCTTAAGAATTTATTCTAAAAATGGAAAGGGAAAATAGTCTTTTCTAGTGGCATTATTTAATTTTCTGTAATCAATGCACATGCGCCAATTAGATGGGATTCATATTAGGATTGGTTTATTTTTTTATTTTTCACAATACTTATTCTAGATTTCTTTGGTACGACTAATGTTGAACTTACCTATTTACTATCAGAGATGGGATAAATAATTCCTACATCTTGTAGTTTAAAGACCTTATTCTTTACCAATTCTTTCAAATGAAGTTTTAGTCTTCTTTGTGGTTGACGGGCTGTTATGGTATTTTCCTCTAACTCTATTCTGTGTGTGTAGATTAAATGATTAATGCCTTTTATGTCTTTCAAGGTCCAATCAAATGCAGTTTTATGCTAGTTTAACATATCCAGTAACTTAACTTCTTGGTCACTTGTAAGTTTGAAAGAAATTATTACCGAATAGGTTTGTTGCTTTCCCAGATAGGCATGCTTTAATTCTTCTGGTAAGGGCTTTAATTCAAGCTTTAGTATTTCCTCTTCCTTGGCTCATTAAGTTGTATCATGTCTTTAAAAGTTAATTGGTCATTGTCACCTTTAGGTATCTATATAGAATCAAGTATAGAGCATATGTTAGTAGTATTACTTCTAATTCCTTACTTGATTCAAAAGAACTAGTAAAACAAATTTTCACAAAGTTTACATATGTTGAACACATTTAGTTCCAACATCATGTTAGGGAAAGATAAATTTATTACTCCATTCCTGCAATTAATCAAAACATTAGCAGTAGATAAAAATAGTTGACCCAATATAATAGGAATTTACTTACATTCATTAACAATTGGTTCCGTTTCCAAAATAATAAAATTCATAAGTTGGGACTAATACATCTTCAATTATCCATTTTGGTACTTTAATCAACCTATAGGCAAGTAAAAGAGTAGTAAAGGTTGGTTTTAATTCATCAAGATTAAGTTATTAGTACACTAAGTAAGGAAGCAAATTGACACTAGCACCAAAATCAAGTAGAGCATGTCCAATTTTATGATCTTAATAATGCAATAAATAGTTGAACAAACATGATCCTTGAATTTCAAAGCGTTATTGGTTAAGAGAATGGTACTTACCTATTCTATTAGAAAAGCTTTTTTTTGCACCTTATGTTTCCTTTTCACAGTGCACATATCTTTTAAAAATTTAGCATAAGAAGGTACTTGTTTAATGACTTCCAGTAAAAGAATGTTGACCTTCACTTGTTTAAAGACTTCATAAATCTCTGGACTGTAGTTTATTTATTTATTTATTTTTGCTTGATTGTGCTTGAGGAAATTGGGGTACAAGAGAAGAGTTAGTTATTTTTTCATAAGTTAAAGGTTCGATAAACGCTTCCTTGCTCTCTAGAATTGACTTGACTCATGTTCTAGTTTCCTACATTACCTATTTAAATATGTTGTTAACTTTTGGGGTTTGGTTTAGATTGAGAATGAAACTTACCTTTTTCATGCATGGTGCGTGCTGATATAAGTTTGGAGACAGTTTTGTCAAATTGGCCAAGGTTTGCATGGTTTGGTTATTGATTGACTCTTATTTTTTAATGAATGAATGCGATGTATCTTCAAGGGTTTTTCTTAGTGGTGGGACGTATGGTGGGTAACTCTGGAAGTTTTAAAAATTCTGACGTGAAAAAGCTAGTTGTAAAGGTTGTGCATGATTGTCATTTCTCCCACTGAAGTTTGGGTTTTTTCTTTAACCAGACTTGTAGGTCTAGGAATATGGATTAAGATTTAGCTGTTTGAAATTATCTATGTGATAACTCTATGAAATGAGAGTTATCAAGGCACTTTTAGGCTTAAATAGATATTATTTAGAGAGTAAATGATGTATTTCTATTGCATTTTTGTTACATTTTACATAAACATTCATTTTAGTTTATTCGTAATAAATTTTGTTTGATTTAAAATAATTCGTGCTTAGATTGTGTGCATAATTATAGGAGTCCGGAAGCTCAAGTTTCAAGGAAGGAATATTGATGCAATAGGCATGCAAAAATGGGGAGAGAACATGGCTACAAAAGAATTGAAACAAATCTGGAACAATGTAGGCTGTAGTCGTTGCTGTAGCAATCCTAGAACAACGACAGAGAAAATTTCGTGCGGGATACTTGCAAAATCGTGATCTGCAGTTTCCTAATCTGACTTATACGCGCCATAGGTTTCCGTTTACCCTAATTTTCAATTATAAAAGGAGCACGCATCATATGAAAGGGCAGAGGTGAATTAACATCAAAAAAATCAAGAGAAAAAAAAAGGAAGAACCATAATTCAAGAGAGAACAAGTCTGCACCATTGAAGAAATTTGCAGAACTATTTGGATTCAATTTTCATCATTCTTTATTTGTCTCCTTACTTATTCTCTGATTGAAACGATGTATTTCATGGCTGATATTTTGTTGTTAGTCTTTCTATTATAAGTTATGAACTAAATTTGATTGTAGTTAGGTGACAAACAATCTAAATGGGTTCTTGTCTATTCTTATGAGTTGCTGCAAGATTGCTGTAGCATTTTGCTTTAATAGCTTGTATTACAATCATTATTTCGGTTGACCTCACATTTAATGGTTCAAGTTAAGAGAGAGCCACAAAAGGGTCTGTCTTACTGGAAATTATTACAGTAATACTTGATCTTAATTTAAGTTTCCTAGATTGAGTTTAACTTGAGTCTCAAAAGGGCCACACTTGAGTTAAGATTTGTGATGAACTAGATATAGGGATTCACCTTGTAGGGTAGAGAGAGTGTACGTTCGTAATACCATATCTTATGTGATATAACAACTGGTCATTGTTAGGTTGCGTAAGGTATGAGAAGTCCAACAAGCGACAATTGAGGATGCCAAGTAATTCTGCCTAATGCTATAGGAGTTCTGCAGCAATTGGTGTTAGTTTAAACAAAACAGTCAACCCATGAAGAGAGCTTGATCATTCAACTACCTTATTCTTATTCTTATTGAATTCTTTTTGCGTAAACCGACCAATTTACTTCATTACTGCACGTACTTTATTACATTGTTAATTTCATTAGTCAATCAACTTTATTTATATTTTTTTTTAGTTAAAAGGAAGTTTGCACTATCGTGATTGCTGTAGCATTTCTAGTAACAACAGTCCCTATGGAGACGATCTTGAATATTCATCACTTTATTATTTATTGTGTACACTTGCACATTGATATCAATAACAATTGAGTTAAAATAACCAACACTATGACATTCACTTGTTTGTGCAAACTTTCTTTCAGAACTGGCAAAGTTAGATAGTTTTGCATAGAGTGATAAGTAGAATTGCAAAGGATACAAATTTTGCAATCTAAATAGATTTACATGATTATTCTTTTTCAACTCTAATGCTTCAACTTTTATAGTTAAGGATGCAAATTTTGGCTTGAAAATCATAGTCTTCTCTAAAATTGTATATGCCTCTGCCAAATGAAGATGATTAGTGTTTACTTGATGACTCATAAGAATCAACTATGTCTCAATTTTGTGCATATATAGTCAAGGTAGTCTAATGCAACTTTAGGACTTTTTTCTCTAAACTCACAATTACACATCATTTCAACGACCTGTCTACTTTAGGATGTTAGTCCCTCGAGTGATAATGCATAAAGCACTAAATGAAAATCACACAAATATAATAAAAATAAACAAACTGAAAATTAAATAAGCAAGTAATATAAATGCACAGAAATTAAAAATTAATAAATGTGAAATAAAAATAAACAAAATGAAAATTAATTAACTGAAAAAAATAATAAGCGGTTAAACCAGCCATTTACCAAAGTAATTAAAGGAAACATAAAGTAACATATTTTGACAAAATATTAATAATTTAGGCAGCATTATAGAACCAACCATAAATCATAAAATAAAAATTACACAAGTTAATGTACAAGAATAATTAAACTGAAAAATAACTTGACAAGCAATCAAACCGACTATTTAAATTAACAACAAAAAAATTAAATTAAAAGAAGAAAAAAGAAAAAAAGTACTTACCTCAAGATGTGAATTCTGTCATCTTTTTAACAACTTTTAAGAATTACCAATAAATTAAATAATTAATTTAATTTTTGGGCTTTAATGGTAATTTCATAAGTGCAAGTCTTGGTCAAGAGAAGAGGGGTGCTAACTGAAGTTTTATAAAAAAAATTAATAACAAAATAGAAAGGAACGACAGAAATAAAGAAAAAAAACTAACATCAAATTTTAAAAACTCATCGATAACGGCACTAAAAACATGACATGACTCAAAAGTATTGTTTACTCCAAAGTATAAGAGTATCTAATTATAATATAATTCGGTGAGTCTGAGATCTAATCACATGAAATTTAAAAATGTAGTAATCAATTATTAAACAAAAATTAAATGTAGAAAAAGAAATTAATAGGGATTATTCTAAAGAAAAATACTAAAGTTACAGAATCCACTCTCGATTTTCAAATTATCACTACAAGAAAATTGCTAATAGATGACAGACAACTTATGACAGATTCTGAGTATATCATAAAATTATGATAGACTTGTGACATAATTTTCAATCTATCATAAATTAATAATGGTCTTGTGATAGAAATATTTTCTATCATGAATTTATGATGGCTTTATGATATGATTATTATTTATTACGAACTTACGATAGAATCGTGATAGAAATTTAATTTATCAAGAAATTGTGATAAAAAAATTACTTTGACCATATTTGACCCAAATTTTATATATTATTCTATTTTAAAAAATAAAAGATAAGTTTAAATAATTAAAAAAAGAAAATGCTAGCAAAACTGTACCGTTTTGGGTACTTTAAACTTTCTTTCTTTCCCTTTTTTTTTTCTTAAGTGTTAAACGAATACACACTTAGAAAATAAAATGCTGCACCTCTCGTCACTCTCTCATTTTCTTTGTTTTTTTTCTTTTCTTTCATTTTCTAGAGAAACCTTAACGAAATTTTCTCGGGAACCAAACAGTTTACAAATCCTTCAACAAACAGTTTACAAATCCTTCGATTCTGAAGGAAAATGCCGTACCAAAGGTTAAAGCAGCATTAGCAGTAGCAACAAGCATTGGTGCAGCAAGTGCTTTTTCAATAACAGCCTCTTAGCCACTCATCAGGTCCAATTTCTCGTTTGCATGTTGTTTCTCGTCGCTTATGTGAATCCATTATGCTGTTATTTCGATTATGTTTTCATAATTTCAAGCTTTGATTTGTTCGTGCTATTTAGGGTTAGCTTGTGTGATTTCGATGTTCTTGTTTGTTTTGGTTTTAATTTTCAAGCTTTGCTAGAGTTAGGTTTTGATGATTCTTGTTTTGTAAAAATTGTTCAAATTTCTGGGTGTTTGTTGAAATTTTCAAGTTTTGTTCAATTTATTTTACTTTCCAGATGCGTATTTTCGATCTCCTCAGTCAGCTCGCTGCCGCTTCCTAATTCTGTCGACAATCCATCACCAGAGCTTTACTGTAGATGCCTGCAGAACACCGTCGCAACATTACGTCTTTGCTGCCTGCACCCTGAACTTGTTCACTTTTGCCGTATAAATCTAGGCTGCAGCCTCCTGACTCCATTGATGAATCCTTCATTGGAGCTTCATCAGTGAAGCATTTACCTAAGCATCCGAATATTGTGTCATTGAAGGACACTTATGAGGATGATATTGATGTGCACATTGTGATCGAGTTATGTGAGGGAGGAGAGTTGTTTGATAGGATTGTCGCCAGAAGACATTACACTGAGCGAGCTGCTGCTACAGTTATGAAGACCATTGTTGAAGTTGTTCAAGTTGGTTTCTGGTCATTTCTGTGTTTTTTGTTTGGCATTGCTGCGAAATTTGATGTTTATGGCCTTAAATTGAATTGACAGTGCATGGCATTCAATTTATTTTTACCAGTTTTTAGCTAAATTGGTTAAGGTATGAAATTTATAGTTAGTGACTCATGAGGCATTTGAAATTGGTTAAGATAGAAAAGAAATTAAAGCATTCTCAAAGCAAATTTTAACAGTTGTAAGGTCGGTTATGGGTTTCAATTCAGCATTGCGGCTCCAGCAGAAGAATATGCGCCGTCTCTCCCAACGGATCTGTTTCGCGCTCTACTTGTGGTAGAGTTTGTCACTCCTCTTTCATTTACTTTTAATGTTCTAATTAATTTTTTTCAAATTCAATTTACTCATTTATAAACTGCAAATCTATTGTTTACTAGCCGTTTATTTATTATTTTAAAAACAAATTTATTGATTTTATGAAATGTGGTGTACTCTGATCTTGAAGTTCTTGTTATGTTAATTTTATGTTTTGAGTTCCATTAACATTAATTACATTGATGATATACTAATTCAGTGTTGTTTAGGATAAAAGCATATTGTGAAAATTTAATTTAGAGCCACATTAATGTGATTAGCAATCCATCTAGTACCTTTATAAAGGCAAGCTGGTTGAGTTCTTTATTAATACTGTACTAGTGATAGGCAAATGTTTTATTAATATGTTTGTTTCTTTTTATTGTTTCCTCTTTCCTCTTGTATGGGTTGGATGGCGGGGTCCATGTTAGAGTGTTAACTACTTTGTTTTTTTTAAATCTTCCAATTGGAAAGTTTTGTGAACAAAATATGAGAGGCTTTCTTAAGTATGAATTTCCCAGTTGCCTGATTTATTTGCTCGGGATGTAATTGCTTGCTTATTCTTGTGACCGCATTTGTTTCTCATTGTTGTGGTGGTCTTAGTTTTGCATGATGGAATAGATTGAAGCAGTTTATGCCTTTTCTTTGGCTTAAGATATATTCTTCTTTAAAATAATTTGGTTGTAGTAACACATCTTAAAATATACTTTTGTTACAGTTTGAGTCAAGTTCAACTGGAAATGAGCACAGACGAAGAAACAGTCTTGAATCCCTGTTTTGTTACGATACGCCTATACCGGAGGAAAGAATAGAGAAGTCAATTGGTGTATCATTGTCTGAGAAGGTAATTGGAGATAATCCCAGGTGTACTGAATGCAAAGCAAAAGGTGCAGTCCTTTGTGCCACCTGCTCTAGTTCAGGCTTATATGTTGACTCTATATTAGAGAGCCAGGGGATCATTGTCAAAGTCTGTTGTCTAAGTAAAGTTCTTCTTTATGATTTGTCAATGCATGTATATCTTGTTGGATATTATGCCCTCCGTAATCTTCTCTCACTCCTGAATTGACTGTCTTGACTAGTATTTTTTATTCAATTTTATGAAAAATCATTTGGTTTGAATTTGTATTATCAGAAAAGTTTTACTACCTACACTTCCACTTGCCTTGCATATAATGTGTACAACCTTTAATTGATGTTGTCATATATTATTTCCTTTCAGACCCATTTTGCAGTTTTTTTTACTTTCATTATTTCACTTTTTTTCTCTATTGATATATTTCTTGTCATCACTTAATTCATTTCATAATATCTTAAACTTAATGGTGGTACTAGATGTTTAAAATGCTTTGTTCTCCTTATAAAATTGTTGGATCCAATGGAATGCAATCATCTGTTTAACCTTCAAACTTACTTCTTTAAATCTCCTTAGTAAATTCATTTGAGTCTATTCTTTTGTCAGTTTCTATAGTGGAGAATCCTTAAGTTTTACTACCATGTAAGATGTGCGAATGAAGATGATGAAAACTATATCGTTATTGAAGTTTGGCTGTCTTCATCAAGTGTAAGGAGATTCTGTCAACAATCTTGTGTGTGTCAGAGTCACTTAATCGTTAAATATCTAGTTTTGTGTTGCCCATTAGTTTTGGCAAACATAATGTTCTAAGGTGACAATTGTAACTGTACAGGTTGTGGGGGAATCGGTAATATTATGTGTGCTGAATGTGGTGGCCGTGGTCATTGTTCACCTTAAAAAGATGGCCAATGATGAACATCTGCATAAAGCTTTTTCATTCTTTGACCGAAATCAGAGTGGTTTCATAGAGATTAAAGAGCTGAGAAATGCCTTAAATGATGAAGTTGACACCAGTAGTGAAGATGTTATCAATGCCATTATGCATGATGTTGATACGGACACTTTCC
>NW_006262139.1:3248644-3305010 GCF_000493195.1 Citrus x clementina
CATGTTCAGTGAAAGTGACTCTTAACCCACCCGCGTAAATTGTCAAATTGACAATATTTTTGCTCAATGTCCACAAGAACTATACTTTTTTGCTAATGAAGACCTAAAATTGGTTGAAGCTCATATCTCAATACCTCAATTGAGTACTCTATTTTCTTTTTTCCCCCCCCAAGCGTCAGACTCACTAGTTATTAGGCTTTTTATGAGTTTAATATTAAATTGTCAAATTGGTTCTGTCAAAATTGATTGATACTTTCAGTTTCTCCTGTAAATTGTAAGTTTTTTATGAGTTTAATATAGTTATTTGGCTTTTATGTTTTAGTATTGTAGTTCTAAACAATGTAATAAGTTTTCAGATTATTCAATGTATTGCCGCTGGAAGAGGGTATTGCTTCTGAAAGTCTTGCTGTTGGAATATTTCCATTAATCTTTGGAAGTTTTGTTGGGAAACTTGGCTTGGTGGCCGGAATTTGAATTACTTTTCTTGGAGTTTAATTGGAATTTAACTATTATTGTATATTTTGGCTTTTTTTTTTAATTTGAGATGTTTTATTATGTTTTGGTGGTAATGACATTGAATATTAGATGTATTTATTTTGAAATTAATTTGTTGGATTGAATGGATGTTAATTAATATTATCTTTCATTTTTTTGACAATATTCATTTTTATTAATTAATTAAATTGGTAAATAGGAATTCACAAATAAATTATAATCACAATATAATTTTTTTAAAAAAATTAAATTTATGACGGGAAATACACATCATAAAGTCTGTCATAAAAAATTTTCCACCAAAATTGAATAATAAATTTACAAATGACAATTTAATTTCCCACCAAAAATTTAAATAAATTCAAATTTAATTTAATTATTTTTTCTCATTAAAATATTGTGTGATAGATATATGACTGTAAAATACCATCAAGAATTCATGACAGAAAATATTATATCATAAATTAATGACAGTGACATAGATGACGGATGAACTGTTTGTCATGCACCACCTTTTATGACGGTTATTTCCCATCATCTATTGTCTATTTTCTTGTAGTGTATTATCATAATACCCTCCTGTATTTATATATTTGCATTTATTTTGCTAGTTAATGGTTATGTCATTTAATCTTTAACTAATATGCCATTTAATCTTTAACTAACTATTTGTATGGACAAATATGGAATCAAGTATCTACCACAACTACATTGAAATGTCGACATTATGTTAGAATACCATATAGCTCCAAGTAGATCTAGATCTACAAATTAACATAACATAAAAGTAACCGATAGAAAAAAAACCAACAAATAAAATGAATTTAAAAACTCACTTGAGAGAGTAATTAATTCAATAATTTGAATTATTAAGCTTCAACATTCACCTCAACTTAGAAAAATTAGCCACTTATATTGATAAACAAAACATTCATTTTATTTAACAAACTTCTGAAATATATTACAAAAAAATAAACTACACAAGAAAAGAGAAGAAAATTGCATTCTTAAACTTTCTCTTCAGTTCTACCCCTTACTCCCTTTTCTCTTCTCACCTTTTATAAGTATCAAGCATCTCCACCTTCTTTTATTTTATTATTATTTATCTATTTACATTGAAACGAGTGATAGTAAAGTGGCAAAGTGGAAGCTACCACTTGACTATCACATTACAATGATACAAGGCTCCACACTTTTTTTTTAGTTAATTTCATCTCCCCAATAATCTATTCCAAAATGGTTTCAGTAATTTATCTTTTTTTTTTCCTGTTTTCAATTTCAATTCCCTCTTTATTCCTAAAATATTTACAATATAAAATTAGCATACTACAAATTAATTTAATATAAAAATTTATTAAGAGAGCGTTAAGATAATTTATGAGTTATGAGTGCATTAATCAACACTGTAAATGTAAAACTGATAATTTTAACCTTGTTAAATGTATATATTTTAGTGTCAATCTTTAAAGAATTCACCTTTGCAAAGCCCTTTTCTCAAGCTTCCTCATCCTTTGGCTCCCAATATCTTCAGTTACTTTTTTTTTCCTCTTTCAATCAAAGATAACCAATAAAAGCTTGCTATTTATAGAAATTGAAGGCTCCAAATCAAGTTACATGTTATACAGGGAAGTATGAACATAATATTGTAGAAGTCAATGATTAAAGTAAATCAAGTTACATGTTGAAAAAAAAAGGCACAAATAATTAATTGGTTTTACTCTTTTACTATTTAATAACCCAAAAAATCAGATAATAAAAAGTCAAAATTTTGTAATTTATATTGTTAATTATTAATGTTAAAACAAGATCAAGTAGCAAAAAGAAGATTGG
Source organism: Citrus x clementina (assembly GCF_000493195.1). Classification (NCBI taxonomy): domain Eukaryota; kingdom Viridiplantae; phylum Streptophyta; class Magnoliopsida; order Sapindales; family Rutaceae; genus Citrus; species Citrus x clementina. The sequence goes on from NW_006262139.1 coordinate 3,250,970, forward strand.
AAAAATAAGGTAAATAATGTTAGCATCACCCACAAATGGAGATTTAGTGGAAGGCTTAGTTGATAGTTCTTCTATCTGTTATGAATTTATTATGAGAAAAATACGTAGTAGTTTTATATAATAATCGTCAAACACCTCAATTTACTATGAGAATAAGAATAACAGAAGAGCTTTAGGTGTCGCTAATCACATTTGGGCTTGCTTCTGATTGCTCCAAAAACATTGGCTCTGTGGTTGGTTTGTAGGGATCAATGAATATAAATTTCCAAATTCATTTGTTTTTGACATTGCTGTTTTTGGCTTCTTAGGTTCATGCACTGCCTCGAGGCAATGTTGGTTCTGCATGCAATTTGTGGACAGTAAACTTTCTAATGATCTGCAAATTACAGGGTTTCATTATGTATGATGGTCATTTAATTTAAAAAAAAATTGGAAAAATGATAGCTTAATGGAGGATTTTGTTTCATTTCTCATTCTTAAAGAAAGCATATGCAAATTTCAAAGTTCAAATTTCTTCAACCAAAAACATACAAAAAGATTGGAAAAAGACAAGGAGAAAATTGGTCGAAATCAAACCTTATAATGGGTCGATGTATTGGATCAAGTTGATTCTTTTTATAGACTGCATGTTTTTTTATGAGAAAAAAAAAGCAACCATAATTACCTCTTAAAAAATAACAAGGTAACAAGAAATCACACAAATTTCTCTTAATTAATAAATTAGGTATAAAAAAGGGTAATTAATTACTCAAACAAGCCTTTCTTGTTAACAAGACAAGGATATGATTCTTTTTATACAAAAAGATAGAGAGAAAATTGTTCAAAATCAAATCTTATAATGGGTTGATGCATTAGATCAATCTGATTCTTTTTATAGACTACATATTTCTATGCCAAAAAAAAAAAAAAATAACAACCAAAATTACCTCCTAGGAAACAACAAGGAAACAAGAAATCACACAAATTTCTCATAATTAATAAGTTAAGTATAAAAAAGGGTAATTAATTACTCAGACAAGCCTCTCTTATTAACAAGACAAGGATATGCTTTTGGTCCCACAAAATTCTAATTAATGACACTTAAAACTCTTCTATTATTCTTAATAAATGCATCTATTGACATGAATTGAAATAAAGGCCGATAATTATGGTAATGGATTTGCCTAACATTTTGCTTGATGATTCTAATATTATAGAGAAGGTGCACACCAAAGCTATAGCAGTAGATGTAATGTATGCGCGGCGAGGTGGTGGAGTAATAATGTGTTGGTGGATCTTCAAATATGGAGGCAAAGAACAAGGAAACTTTCTTAGGATTTGAGACGTGTTTATACACTTTCTTTTAAGGTTTTATTTGCCCTCATCACTCTTGATTTGCTATAGAGTTTAATAGCAAATTACCCCCAAGATATATCAAATCCTGAATACAATCTCTAGCAAATAAGATTGTATTTCAAGAACACTTATGAAATCTGTAATAATCTGATTTTTAATAGAATGTGAGTGTCTATTTTAATGAAGAAATTGTTTTTATGAAAAATTACAACCATTAGAAATGATACTTCTTCAAAGACACTCTTTTGTTTGAAATTTGCATCTATTCACAACCGATTTTCTTTTTTCCTCAAACCTGCTAGCCATTTTTTTTAGTTGACGCCAAAACACGCTCTCTGAAAGAAAACGGTTAGCTGTTTTTCAATAACGGCGAGTCGTTTTCTTCCAGAATGTCAACTTTTAAATAACCTCTGAAATAAACGGTTAGTCATTTTCTATAGAACAGAAAACATGCTCTCTGGAAATAAACGGTTAGCTGTTTTGTCCCAATAGCAAACCGTTTTCTATAGAACAAAAAACATACTCTCTGAAATTAATGGTTAGCCATTTTCTCCAAAAACGACAAGTCATTTTATTCCAGAATGTCAAACCAAAAAATAAAAATGTTACAATCTCTCTTACAATGCCCCACTAGATTGTAATATTTTTTAGATTTATTAATGATAAACTTATACGTACAAAAAGGTATCTTTCGATTTTAACCTTTAATTAGTGAATGTATTTCAAAGCATTTACAAGACAATAGTGTGCTAAGCATTAAACTTTTTCTCTTAAGTAAATACTGGAGATACATTACATATAAGCTATCCCAAATTTCAAAGTTATGTTCCAATATTTAGCACTATTCCAACCTTGTGCTCTATCTTGGATTCATAAACATTTACAAGATTAAACCATGATTTTGTTAGAAACGACACCATTTCTTATTTTCACTTAGGTGAAGTTTCAAATCATGTCATTAGCTACTATAAGACTTGAACTTCATTAAGAGTAAATGCTCAACCTGAACTTCGTAGCTATTTGCACAGAATATCTCGAATGAGATTATTTATTTTTTAGTGCCAAACCAGTCACATAACAACAACTTATTATTACCCATTTAACTATAGAATAGCGATATAACTACTACATAGTTGGGTTACCATCGTTGGTGACTTTATTAAAGAAAGGTTTTAATCCCATTCCAAAAGATGTAGCCTTAACTAAGTCTCTTGAAAGACTTTTTGTTAAAGGATCCGCTAGGTTCCTAACACCATTTGCTATTAATTGTTTCACATATTCATGTCTGAAGCTAATATGTCTAGACTTTCCATTATACACTTTATTATAAGCTCTAGACAATATAGCTTCACTATCGCAGTACAAAGAAATAGATGGCATCGGTTGTGGCCACAACATTATATCAAACAACAAATTTCTCAGCCATTCTGCTTCCTTGCCTGTAGCTGCAAGTGCTATAAACTCACTTTCCAATATTGAGTGAGTTATGCATGTTTGTTTCTTTGAAACCCAAGAAACAACTCCTCCAACAATTGTAAAAATCCAACCAGAAGTGAATTTATTATCATTTGTATTGGTTATCCAACAAGCATCCAAATATCCTTATAGTACTTCAGGATAATCATTATAAAACAAACTCAAATTAATGGTCCTTTTAAGATAACCAAGTATCCTTCCAATTGCTGTCCAGTGTTCAACACTAGGGTTACTCGTGAATCTTGATATTTTGCAAACTGCAAGAGCTATATTCGGCCTCGTACAATGCATAGCATACATCAAGCTACCAACAACACTTGCATATTCAAGTTGTGCTACTGCTCGACCTGAATTCTCTAGTAATTTAATACTAAAATCATATGGGGTATTTGCTTCTTTAAATTTCAAATAATTGAATTTAAGAAGCACTTTCTCTATATAATGAGATTGACACAATGAGTAACCCCCACTATGTTTATTCACTTTTACACCTAAAATAGTATCTACTTCAACATGATCTTTCATCTTAAATTGTGAAGTTAAATACGTCTTTGTATCATTTACTCCTTGCATGTTTGTTCCAAAGATAAGATTGTCATCAACATACAAGCAAATGATCACACCAAAATCATTCGTAAACTTAGAGTATATACATTTATCAGCATTATTATGCTTAAAACCATGAGATAAGATTACCGAATCAAACTTCTCATACCATTGTTTTGGTGCTTGCTTTAAACCATAAAGCGACTTGACTAACTTGCATACATTTTTCTCATTACTAGGCAAAACAAATCCCTCAGGTTGTTCTATATAGATTTCTTCCAAGATCACCATTAAGAAAAGTGGTTTTAACATCCATTTGATGCACATACAAATTGTTCAATGAAGTAATTGCAAAAAGCACTCTTATAGATGTTAATCTTGCCACTAGAGCATATGTATCAAAATAATCAATACCACTTCTTTGCTTAAATCTTTTGGCTACTAATTCGCCTTAAAAGTTTGCAAAGAACCATCAATATTGTGCTTTCTTCTAAACACCCATTTATTGCTAATCGGTTTAGATCCTAGAGAAAGATCAATCAAGATCCAAGTTTGATTCGACATAATCGAATCCATTTTATCATTTACCGCCTCTCTCCAAAAGGAAGCGTCTCTAGAAGACATAGCTTCGTTAAATGTCTTTGGATCTTTTTCAATATTTAACAACAATGGTACTTTGTTAAGTACATTATTTCTATCTCCTGCAACTTAGAAGAGTAATGCTTGTGATGAAATAAAATCCGGAGCTAAACTCTTTTTTTTTCTTTTCACGTTGACTTCTCCTTGATTCGAAAGATCTCCTAGACTCTTTCCTTTTATTGTTATTAATGGAGGTGCTAGGAGCATTATCACATGGTTGATCAATAATTGATTCTAATTCAATATTGGAATCATGTTGAAATTTATTTTCAATAAATTCAACATCTCTAGATTCCACAATCACATTAAAATTAAAATTTAACAACCTACAAGCCTTAGAATTTTCAACATGTCCTACGAAAACACTTTTTATACCTCTAGCACCTAACTTTGATGATTTAGGATCATGTATTTTATAAAAAGCTAAACAACCCCTGACCCTTAAATACATCAAATTTGGTTTTCTTCATTTCCAAATTTCATAAGGAGATACATGTGTTTTCAAAGATTTGATTCTATTATGAATATGACATGCAGTGAGTAATGCTTCCCCCCACAAATTGTTTGGTAGTTTTGCATTAAGGATCATGGAATTTATCATATATGTAAAGATCTTATTCTTCCTTTCAGTTAAACTATTTTGTTAAGGAGTAAAAGAGCCGATCTTTAGTGAATAATTCCAAATTCTTCACAATAATTATCAAACTCAATTGAGAAATATTCACCACCTCTATCACTTCGAACCATCTTGATTTTCTTATTTTTTTGGTTCTCAACTTCAGCTTTGAAAATTTTAAATTTATCACAGGCTTCATCTTTTGTTCTAAGTAAATACACATCAATGTATCTAGAACAATCATCAATAAAAGTGATAAAGTACCTCTTACCTCCTCTTGTTAAAATGTCATTATACTCACAAATATTGATATGTATTAAATCCAATATTTGAGTATTTCGTTCGGCTTTAGGAAAATATTTTTTAGTTAATTTAGCTTGGATGCAGATTTCACACTTATGATTTTTAACATCATTGCAATTAATCAAACCATATTTAGACATGTATTTCAAAGATCTAAAATTCAAGCATGACAAACATCACAAGACTCAACAATATAAGCAAAGTTGATATCATTATTATTAATGTTGAGTTTGTACATTCCATCACAAGAGTACTCTTTCCCAACAAACATCTCATTCTTTGAAATAATACAAGTATTACCCTCAAGCACAATCTTAAGCCCATGCTTACACATACAACTAGCAGAAACAAGATTCTTCCTAACGGAAGGTACATGAAAGACATTATACAATATAACTTTCTTTTCAGAAGTAAAGTTGATCTCAATTACTCTTTTCCCTACTACCATGACTGCATTATGGTTCCCCATGAGAACCTTTTGTCCTTCTGTTTCTTCTTTGTATGATAAGAAAAATTTCTTATTATTACAAACATGAATGGTTGCACCCGAATCAAGCCACCAATCATAGAACTTAGTCTTAGCCATATTGGTTTCAGTAATCATGCCAATTTGCATTTCAGAAACCATAGCACAAATCTCTTCAAATTTGTCTTCAACAACATTAGCTTTATGAGAATTCACTTCTTTCTTTTTCTTCTTGAATCTGCAATCATTTTGGCGATGGCCTTTCTTGCCATAAAAGAAGCAATTTCCAGAAAACTTTTGTGTGCTGGACTTCTTGAATTTTTTATCATTCTTGACTTTGAAATTCTTTGAAAATACTAGCTTCAACAACATTAACCTTAGTAGAATAATGCTTGTCCTTGGATTCTCGAGACCTTGTCTCTTCTTCGATTACCAAGTGTTTTTGTAATTCTTCTAAAGTTATGTTCTCTCTACTATGAAAGAGTTTTTTTTTTGTAATAATTTCAACTTTGAGGTAATTTAGCAATAATAGCCCCAACTTGAAATTATTCAAAAATTTCAACTTTTAACTCCCGAAGCTTAGTAACTAAAATTTGTAATTCATGTATTTGATCAAGAATGGATCTTGTGTCTACCATAACAAATTCAAAATACTTTGAGATAAGGCATTTATCAATACCTTCATTCTCTGTTTCATATTTGTACTCATGAGCATTCCAAATTTCTACTAGAGAAGCCATAGAATTGTAGAGATCATAGAGCCTGTCAGAAAGCGTACTGAGTATGTGACCCCGACACATCAACTTATCATCTTCACACTTTTTCCTTACAGCCTTAACAACTTCGGTATCATCTTCTTTTGGCTCTGGAAATGGTTCCAATTTTGGATCAAGAACATATGCAATTTAAGACAGTGATGAGAAGACAGCTTTCCCTTCCAACGAGTGAAATTTATGCCATCAAATGATCGAGATGGACACCAAGGTTAAAAAATGAAGTTAAATTCTTCTCAGCCTCCATTTGTAAGAAATTAAAACCTTAAAGATTGTTGGTGGATCTTCAAATATGGAGGCAAAGAATAAGGAATCTTTCTTAGGATTTGAGACGTATTTATACAGTTTCCTTTAAGGTTTTATTTGCCCTCATCACTCTTTGTTTGCTATAGAGTTTAATGGCAAATTACCCTCAAGATATATCAAATCCTGAATACGATCTCTAGCAAATAAGATTGTATTTTAAGAACACATATGAAATATGTAATAATATGATTTTTAATCTAATGTCACTGAAGAAATTATTTTTATGAAAGATTACAACCATTAGAAATGATATTTCTTCAAAAACACTCTTTTGTTTGAAATTTGCATTTATTCACAACTGGTTTTCCTTTTTCCTCAAACCTGCTAGCCGTTTTTTTTAGTTGATGCCAAAAAAGCTCTCTGAAAGAAAACGGTTAGCCGTTTTCTTCCAGAATGTCAACTTTCAAATAACCTCTAAAATAAATGGTTAGCCGTTTTCTATAAAACAGAAAACATGCTCTCTGAAAATAAACAGTTAGTCATTTTGTCCCAACAACAAATTGTTTTTTGTAGAACAGAAAATATGCTCTCTGAAATTAAACGGTTAACCGTTTTCTCAAAAAACGGTAAGTTGTTTTATTCTAGAATGTCAAACTAAAAAATGAAAATGTTATAATCTCTCTTACATAATGGCACTTGAGATAGTGGAGCAATAGATGTGGTGTCCTAGTGGAGCGTCGAGCTGGTCGATGATAGATTGGGTGAAGAAGAATAATTTTATGTTTTAAAGAGAAAGGAAGAGATCGTGTTTGAGAGAAATTTTTATTTTGCTTCTGCAATCACACGAAAACTCGCATCTCACTAGGGTTTATTTAATGATGTGGTGCAATACAAAATAATTTTTAAGCCAAACGAAACAATGTAGAATTTCAAACACACCCTACGAGTGTACACAACTAAATGACAGTAGCAAATTACCAAACTTTCAAGGGCATTATTGTCTATCCAAATCGATTCCCTTAATTTTAATTGAAAAACCAAACGAAAAACAAATCCCATTTGCGGTTTCTCTTATTTAACTTAGGAGTGGGGAGGTGTTGTTCCATGCACCTCGTAAGGTTCATAATCTCATATTCTCGTTCAGGAAAAAATCAAAATCAAAATTTACAATCTTGGGGTTTCGTTTTTCGTAATTTTTATTTCATAAAATTCTTTCTCGATGGCTTCCGATAATTTGACCGATAAGAACCTTGTTTTCAGAAAACTGAAAGCAAAATCGGAAAACAAGGTTTTTTTTTTTAATTTCTTAAATTATTTACTTCATTTTCTGGTTTGATGTATGGATCTGATTCAGATCTACGTTATTTATTATCGGATCTAGAATTTGAAGTATTGTATTGTTTTGCTTTTAGATGTGTTTTGATTGTAATGCTAAGAACCCGACGTGGGCCTCGGTGACTTACGGGATCTTTCTCTGCATCGATTGCTCTGCCGTTCACCGTAGTCTCGGTGTCCACATCAGCTTCGTTAGGTAATGTTTTTATTTTAATTTTTTGGCTTAAAATTTTTCGTTTTTAATTTTACATAAAATTGCGTTCATATTGCTTTTTGCGTAGAGATAACGCTATACTTTTCATGCACTGATTTTTCATTTATTTTATCCATTAATGAATTTGTTCAAACATTTGTGGATGAATTGCTAGAATAACTTGCGGATCAAAATTCCTTGACTTGTATTAAGGTGGAGGCACACGGACAGATTGTTTGGTCAAGAAATGTGATCTTTTTTTTGTAATAATCTATTGGATTTTCAGAATACCACTAGTGCTTACTAAAGATGTAATTTTCTTGAGGTAGTTTTGGCTCGTTATGCTACCCTTTTCTATGCACATTACTAGCTGTTAAGATTTGGATATCTATTAAACCTTGTTGTTATCTTTTGTAAGCAATTGCACCTCTGTTACGATATTGGGGATTAAGGACAACTTAAATAATACTGCAGTTTGTACTTTCAAACCTGATACCGTAATTACAAATCTCCCAGTGGTTCATGTTCCTTTCAGATATTTTTATCCTAATTGAAGCTCAACCTGTAGTGACAGTATAAGGTGTCAATTGTTGTATCAGACCCGAAACATTTGTCCTATCTACTTGTTTCATGCAAGTCAGTCAGCTTTTTTTGGCTGTCCTTGTATTTTCAATTAACTGCAAAGCTTACCTTGTTGTTATCATTTTTGGTACTCTTAATTGTCAATTGACAGATATTTATCATAGAAAGAAAAGCATCCTAGATAAAAGCTTATATCACAAGAAAACCCAGATAAGTTGGTAGAGATTCATGTGATTAAAATGTAGACGGTGGGTATTCAAGATTGAATCATAACTTCCAGTCAGTTGTTTGAGGTGGCGTGCATTTATTCTGGCCAACCTAGCTTCTCGGTTTCTTGTGGCTACGAATTGCTCTTGTTTCATGTGGTTGTCCTAGCTAGTATGATTGTTTCTATAAGCTGCTCTCGTCATTTCTTGGGTAATGGTGAACATATTTGATCTTTAAATTAAAAAGCTTGAAACTAGAAAATAGTTCTGATAAAAAGCAATATAACTGGTTAAACATTTGTAAAGATAACTCTGTTAGGCTTTTGATTCCTTGAAATTTATTTATGGTTGTTAGTGTTCTGAGCGACTGTCATTCGTGCTCTATTGTTCATTCTATGGTGGTAACTCAGCTTTAAATCTTTTTCGTTTTCCTCATTTGTGGATAGGTTGGTTTCAGTGTCAAAAATGCAGTGATGAAGCTTTGCAAGGAAACCTTTCATCTTTTTCTTTTTAAATGCTTTTCTTCTTCAATTTTGAATGCAGTCTGTTCAATTTGGTTGTGTCCTCTCCCAAAGAGGTTCGCCATGCTTAAGATGTTTCTGGATATTAGAAATCTAAGTGTTTGTAAACTATATGCTTCAGTTACGACCTGCAATCTGACCTTTGATATTTCTTCTTTTATTTGTCTATTTATTTATGTTTGTTACCTGTGTGGGTGTTTTGTTTATCGATTACGGATTGGTGTCTGAATGTAAGTTGCATAGAGAAACTTGTGGAGGCAGCTCCTTGATCTTTTGTTTTTTGAATGCTTTCTCTACCTTCTATTAGTCACCACTTCCCTTCTTTGTAACTGATAGATATATGCTTACAAATTGAGCATTCCGACATAGAATAGTACTTTTCCGTTGAATTTTAATTTTAGGGTAGAAGGATAATGTCGTAAAATCTTTTATTATTATCAAGATGTTGTATAATCTAAAGGAGCCTCTCACAGAGGAGCAGGGGAAGTATCTGTGTCTCTGTGAGTGTGTGTGTGTCTTTCTAGGTTGCATGTGATAGGACTTAGGGCTAAATTAGGGCTGATTTTTTATTGATTGAATCAAAAGAAAGAACAATCCCGACCTTCAATTCGAGAGGTAGGTCAATCTCTCCCAAAACTCCTAATTACTCCTAAAACTAGACCAAACTCAGCATAAACCCTAAATGACTCCTTAATCTCTTATTTATACCTGAACCGTAATTAATAAAATCACTAAACTGCCCCTGTCCCTAAAATTACTAAACGGTCCCTGCCCCTTTATATTTACGCCTAACATAAGTTTTATTGGCCTAACATTACTCCCTTCCCAAAAAGACACCTTGTCTTCAAGGTGAAATCCAGGAAACTGCTGGCTCTTCTTCCTCGGGTTCTTCCCCGCCTTCCTCCTCATCACACACAGTCAGGACTTGTAGTGATTTGTCCTTACATTGATGCCCCAGTGAAAATTTCTCATCGCATCGAAAACACAACCCCTTCATCCTCTTGTCCTAAATCTCTGTCTCTGTGAGGCTGTTGAAAGTCAACCCCAGTCGTGCCCCACTAACCCGATCCCTTTGGGAATCTCTTTGTAACCCCATTATTTGTGTTTTTTGGCCTCTCAGTGGTGTGTTTTGGAACTCTCGCTGAAACCCCAAGGTCTGGGTTTTCTGTCCCACCAAAGGTGTGCTGTTTTGGTATGAAAAACTGACTGAATTGCTCCTATAAACCTGTTCTGCTGTGTTCTTATCCTCAATCATCTGTGCCAACTCCATTGTCTCCCCTAATCCTCTCGGCCTTAGCAAGCGTAGTGAGGCTCGAATTTCTGGCTTCAGTCCCTTCATAAAATTCCCTTCCAATACTGTCTCTGAGATTCCTTGTGGCTGCCCCAGTAGCAACTCAAACTTCTCCCTATACTCCATGACCGTTCTCTCTTGCGTCGGAGCAAGAAACTGTTCATGCAGATCTCTCTTTTGAGTGGCCCGAAACCTCTGCAACAGCCGGTCCTTAAATTCACCCCACGACCTCAATGGTTGTCATTGTTCCCGCCATTGAAACCACGCAAGAGCCTTTCCCTCCAAACATAACGTCGCAGCTAGCAGTTTTTCCCTTTCTGAGAGTCCATTGATGGCGATTTTTTAGGGCTGATTTTTTATTGATTGAATCAAAGAAAGAACAATCCTGACCTACAATTCGAGAGGTAAATGACTCCTTAATCTCTTAATTATTCCTAAAACTAGACAAAACTCATCATAAAACCTAAATGACTCCTTAATCTCTTATTTATACTTGAACCGTAATTAATAAAATTACTAAACTGTCCCTACCCCCTTTTTATTTAAGCCTAACATAAGTTTTATTGGCCTAACAGCATGTGTAGCGGATGAACACAAATTTACTTATGATGTTTATGATCATGCTAGATTTTTTGTTTTCTCAGTTGTCATTTCTGATCAGCATGAGTGGTGCAATGTTTTCATGTTATTTGTTTTAAGTTTTTTTTTTTAGGTTGAATTTTCATCATTATTGATAATCTAGGGCTTGTTCATGTGGCTTTGTTTCATATCTTCACGAAATCATATGATATATTTCTTAGATTTTATTGATTACAATAAAATACAAACACATTATAGAGGCACCTTGAAGTATGACATTAGTTTGAAATCATGTTATGTTTTTCGAAGACAATCTGTGGATTTCCTTATTGGGTTCCCTTCTGCCCTCTTCCGGACCACCTCTTCTTATACGGTAGAGGGAGCAGTGGTCCCCTGTAAGCGAAGCACTCTTCCCATTCAGAAAGGTTTATTACTTCCTTTCTGTGGGAACTTGAGTGTGGCACCCCGGATAGGAGGCTTAAGCCCCAATTAGTCTATATCTTGTTTTTAGGATAGCTAGGACAGTATTAATGAGGAGGGGTACCTGGGAGTCGGGATCTCCAGGCTCTTGTGATTTGATTATTTCCAGGTTCACTTTGATGGGTACAAACTTTGCTGAACATTAGCATGTATTTAAAGAGAAGAGGCGTCATGGATTAAAATTGATAAGCTACCATAGTTGCTTCCTGTTCTGTTATAAAATATAGTCATGCTTCCCTTTGACCATACCAAGTAAGCAAAATTACATATCCAGCCATACATTTGTATGCAATTCATATTCAATTACTCAAAAATAAACTAAAAAAAAAGTGTTCGTATTTTAACCTAGAATGACTTTATCTTTTCTGAACTTTTGCTCTAGAGGATTTACTCTTTCCCTTAACACTAGGAATGTCTAGTGTGTCATATGGATGAAACGAGATTGTTTATCAGGTTTATTTTCTAAAGTTGATTTTCTTTTCTTCCTTTTCATATAGGTCAACAAATTTAGACTCATGGAGTGCTGAGCAGTTGAAAATGATGGTGTATGGAGGAAACAACCGTGCACAAGTTTTCTTTAAGCAGCATGGATGGACAGATGGAGGCAAAATTGAGGCTAAGTATACCTCAAGAGCTGCTGAATTATACAAGCAGATTCTTGCGAAAGAAGTTGCTAAAAGTATGGCAGAAGAGGCAGGCTTGCCATCATCACCTGTTGCCTCGCAGCCGGCACAAGCAGCTAATGCACTTCCAGATGTTAAGATCCAGGATGCTCCTAAAGAAAATTATCAAGGAAGGCAAGAAACTCAAGACGCTCCTGGTTCGCCAAAAGTTTCTCATACAGTTCTTACTAGTACCGTCAAAAAACCACTTGGTGCAAAGAAATCAGGGAAGACTGGGGGTCTAGGTGCCCGAAAGCTGACTTCAAAGGTAGATTTCAATCCTTTGTGTGTGTACATTTTGATTGGATGCAGAAGTATGTATCTTAAAAGTTATCTTGGTCTAAAATTTCTGTTGAAATGCCTTTTCTAAGCAAAACATTTTGATTCAATGCAGCCAAGTGAAAGTCTATATGAGCAGAAGCCTGAAGAACCTTCTGTCCCTATTTCTTCCTCAACCAGCAACACATCGTCAGTTAGTTTGCCCTTTGCTTCTCGCTTTGAGTATGTGGATAATGTCCAATCTTCCGAGTTGAGTTCTGGTGGTCCACAAGTGCTTAGCCATGTAGCTCCACCAAAGTCGTCAAGCTTCTTTGCTGATTATGGAATGGACAATGGTTTTCAAAAGAAGTCCGGCTCCTCAAAAGTACAAGTAAGCTATTTGACTGAACAGAGTTAACTAGATTAATGCAACTTAGACTGCATAGAGTAGCCTTCATGTGGACCTTATTGTGAACTTATAGGCTCTTTAAGCTCTAGTCCAGAAATGCAAGTAGGCCAATTTTTGTTGGGCTTTGTTGCTTTGATTGAGTCAAGGAAAAAAAATACTTGAATTGACAGACATTTCAATCTGCAAAGTCCTATTAACTGGACACAGAAGCATTAGGGATATGGTAACACACATTATATGCACGCATGATAAATTTTTGATACTATGTATTTAAGTTATCTTTAGAATTTTTTTGTGTGTGTGTGTGTGTTCTATCTCTTAATAACTTGCATTTTGTTAATAGCTCGAACACAAGTCCAATGGCTGTAGGATATGTGCCATTGTCATAACCTCTGTAAAAATATGATAGTTTTCTTGGTAGCTGAGTTGCGGCTTCTTGTGTTTCATTTATCACTAAATGGTGGATGTTTTAGCTCAAAGTCAATGTTGATTTGGCCTCAGAACGTGTTAAATTTGGAATAGTGTCCTGTACAAGCTTGGGTTAAGTTGCTGAAAATACTATGGAAAAAGGATTTTGAGATATATTCATAAGTACTTGTTGGAGTAAGGTTAAAATTTGTGTTCTAGTAGTCCGCATCTTCATGAAATCATTCTGGGCTTATAACATTTAGAAATATGAAGCAGCACGACAGGTTTTAGTGTTTTTGGTGCCCGCACATACCCTCCCAATACATGTTGATTTTCTTGTGTGGACATCCAACTTGTTGTACAAGAGTTGCTAAAAGACAAAAAGATCATGGCATTGATTGTGCAACAAATTTTGTGTTTTTAGCAACTCTTTGTATAAAGAGTTGGATGCTGGCACTGCACCTGAGATTTCCACGCACACACTTCATCGTCCTGACATGGAGGATGCATGTGATTTTTTGGTGCTTGCTTCTAATTACATACTAATATTTTCAGATTCAAGAAACTGATGAAGCAAGGAAGAAGTTCTCTAATGCAAAATCTATTTCATCATCCCAATTTTTTGGGGATCAGAACAACTCTATTGACATGGATACTCAAGTTTCTTTGCAAAAGTTCTCAGTATGTCCCCTTCCTTATGCAGGCTTACTTGGCAAATTTTGTTTAGTGATATTTTGTTTCAAGTGAATGTTTTTCTGAATGTGCTAACGTTTCTTCCCTTGTGTTATCCTATAATTTACTTTAATCACAAATTACTGACTTGTTAATGCAAGTTAGTTGTCAATTTTTTATTACTATAAGGAGGTTATAACTTAGTAGGGGTTTAGTTCAAAAATTATTATTTTGAATTAGTTATCCTTAGTGTAAGTAATATAGAGGTAAATACATTAACATTCCATGGAGCTTTAAACATGCCTGAGAAGCTAGAAATATTTTCGCTTCGACAAGAAAGTGTTCATATTAGTGAGTTATTATGTACTTGCAAATTCAAAGACATGGTAATAACTCTAAAGAATGAATCATTGTATCAAATAACTTAGGAAAATATTTTATTCCATGTTAAACCTTTAATGTAACATATATATTTTTGCAATATACAAATAATTATTACTATGTGGACGCAAGTTACTTTAGATACACTTGTAATTTATTACAATGTGGAGTTTATTCTTATTTATAATTGGCTCCGGTTGGGACCAAAAAGTTTTATGACTACATGGAAATTATTCCTATATAGACTATTACTAAAGAGAGGTTTTACTGTATTATTATTATTATTATCATTATTATTTTAATGGGGGGTTGTAGGGAAGGGTTGTTTGAAGTGTATGGTAGGAAATGAATATAGAATATGGATCAAGGCTGTCATCAGTTGGGCTATCATGTCTTTCACAACAATAAATAAATCAAAGATGAAAGACTACATTTTATCGACCTGATTTTTGAAAATTAATACTGTAACTAAACCTTGTTTAAGTTATTAAATATTAACCATTTTCTTTTGGTTTCTGTAACTAAGGTTATTATATTTGTTTGCAGAACTTGCATTTCAGCCTTGATGTAGGTGTATAATTATATATTAGCTTTTATTGTCAATATTATTATTATTGAACTGCTCAGTAATTGCTCTCTGAAGGCCTTGTGAAATGGAGTTTGTAGAATGGTTTGGTATTAATGCCAGTGATAATGTTTTGTTATTTCTAGGGTTCAGCATCGATCTCTAGTGCTGATCTGTTTGGTCATGACTCTGACAATGCCTCACTTGATCTTGCTGCTAGTGACCTCATCAACAGACTCTCATTCCAGGTACTTTGAAATATTGTGATATTCATAAATTGCTGTTACTAAAACTAGATATTCGGATGGGGCTTAATGTCTTTTGTTTTGAATATTGCACATTTTTATCCCTAATTTTCTTTCTTTGTAATTCTTTCATGTCATTTTCAAGGCACAACAAGATATCTCTTCTCTGAAGAACATTGCGGGAGAGACTGGAAAGAAACTTAGCTCCTTGGCGTCAAGTCTGATAACAGATATTCAAGACAGAATACTCTGAAAATCTTCGAATATGTCTGGAGTTTGTTACATTTACCAGCCTACATCTTGTGTAGGAAATGTAAAATGAGTTTGATCATAAAATTCTTTTGGAAGACAAATAAAATTTTAGAATTCTGCTGGCATACTACCGACTGGGCTTTTTATTGTGGTTTCAGCAGTGTTTGTTTTGAGACTAGTTTCATGTGCCTTTCATTTAGTGAATCGATTCAATATTATGTACCTTCGTGGCTTCGTTGTAAACCAAGGAACCTATACAAATATATATAAATATAATATTTGTAGCGCTGTGGCCAGGGAACTTTGTAAAAGCAGCTTGCTTATTATGTACTTTCTTGCTTTGCTATATTAGTAAAGTAATTTTGGGCTCTCAAATTTTTTATCTTAAATTTTATTCTAAATAATATATTATTTATTGATTAGTTAGTAATTTTTTACAAGATTCAAGTGAATTAATTATATTATTTATATTACTGTCACTAACTAATTAATGAATATCACATTATTTAAAATAAATTTTTGAGATAGAAAATTTTAAATATGTAGCACTACTCCTATCATTAGTAGAGTAATTTTGAGCTCTTAAATTTTATTCTACATAATATATTATTTATTAATTAATTAGTAATTTTTTATAAAATTTAAGTGAATTAATTATATTATTTATATTACTGTCACTAACTAATTAATGAATATCACATTATTTAAAATAATTTTTTGAGATAAATTTTTTTAAATATGTAGCACGACTCCTATCATTATAGCTTTGTCAATATAATTAATTTATTTAAATTTTATAAAGAATTATCAATCACTCATTTAATGATACATAGATTTTAATTTAAGATAAAAAATTTAAAATATTTATCATTACTCTAAAAAATAATTATTTAATAATTAAAAAATAAAAGAAGTTTATTTGTGAAACTTGAGCTACTCGATATAAAATAAAAGTTGGACTAATGAACGAATTGTTTAACTTTGTACAATATAAATAAATGAAAAAAAAAACTATAAAAAATAAATAAATCTGCAGTACTACTATGATTAGTGCTCTACGGTTGAAGATTCACTGTAGCATATGCCGACAAATAATTTTACCGTTCCGAAAATCATGTAAAAGATCCCAATTTCCTAATTCCCGAAGGTGTCGGGGACTTTTGCAATTTCATTTGGACCATCTCTCTACTCGATCAATCTATTTCACTTAAAATTTTACACAGCAAAGCAAGATAAGCCAAAAAATGGCGGCTGTGTTTTCCCTCTCATTTCAAAAACGTTCCCAAAACCTCTTCCCGCTTCTTTTTTGATTTTGGTCTTTTCAATTCAATTCTTGTTTGATTCTTCACCACAACAAAGACTCCCCAAAATTCAGATCCAACCCACAAAATCAAATATTGCAAAAGACAACCGATCGATTACAATATTCTAATGGAGACCAACACCTCCAAAACCCTAGATGACGAAACTGACCTTGTTTTTGCTCGCGAAATTGTTGATGAAAAAACCCTAGATCCATCTTGGTCTTCACCCGAAACCCTATATGACCATCTCCATCCTTCAAATCACCCACTGACATTGACTGATCTCGATAAAGATCAAAACAATGACGACGATGATGACTACGAAGAAATTTATAGGGATACGAGGCCTATCAGCAGTTCGTACGGACGATATAATTGGGGATCATCCTTGCTCTCCCGCCCCGTGGAGAAGCACTGGCCTATTCAAATTAAACCTACTGGAGTGGTTTGTCTTTTCAATTTTTTTATTTTGTGATTAATTTCAATTTATGTGTTTTTAAGAAATTTATATGTTGTTTACTTGCTTTTTTTTTTTTTTTTTTGCAGGGTGCGGGGCTGGAGAATTTAGGAAACACATGCTTTATAAATGCTATTTTGCAATGCTTTACTCATACTCTGCCCCTTGTTCAAGCTCTTCGTTCTTTTGATCATCCCAGGCCCTGCGATGGTAAATTGCTTGTTTTGGGTTTATTATATGTTAATGTTAGTAATATGTTATCTTGTTAATGTGATTTAAGTTTTAAGAAAGTTGCGAATTTTTAGGTGCTACTGAAGGGTTCTGTGTTATCTGTGCTCTTAGAGATCACATTGAACTATCATTAGCTTCTTCAGGAAAAGTTCTCTCTCCACGGAAACTTGTTGACAATTTGAACTGTATCCTTGTGGAATACTCTTTGATTTTCATATATATTTGATATTTGTAAGGGCTCTTATTTTGATTAGTTCTTCCGATCAAATGCAATCCTTAACTTATTTGTATAATCAGATATTTCATCATTTTTTCAAAGGTATCAGCAAGAAGATGCTCATGAATTCCTGCAATGCTTGTTAGATAGACTTGAAAGTTGTTGCTTGGATTCTAAGACAAAGGATGAGAGTTTGTCTTCTCAAGGAGATAACATAGTACAGCGGGTTTTTGGTGGTTGTCTCATTAGCAAAGTATGAAATGTCTCAGTATCTTGATGCTTTATTGTATGGTTTTATTAATTCCTTTTATTGTTTGTTTTAAATCATGGTTCTGCTTTTCAGTTGCAATGCTGCAATTGTGGCAGTTGTTCTGATACTTATGAGCCACTGATTGATCTGAGTTTGGAGATTGAAGATGTGGGATCCCTTGGAAGTGCACTGGAGTCTTTCACTAAGCTGGAAAAGATTGAAGACCCAGAGACAAAATTTACCTGTGAGAAATGTAAGGAACAAGTGTCGGTGGAGAAGCAACTTATGCTGGACAAGGTCCCTTCAGTTGCGGCATTCCATTTGAAGAGATTCAAAACTGATGGATCCTATGTTGTGAAGATTGACAAGCACGTGGAGTTCCCTCTAGAGCTTGACCTAAAACCTTACACCAGTGGTGGTCAAAACAGTGATGTGAGTCAATCGCCATCCATTTGTAACGTTTCTAATTTTTAGTAGTGTCCGTTTATGTTTATGTTTATGTAAAATGTTAACATTATGCCAGTTTGTCTTTGATAAACATTATAATTTGTCTCTCTTTAGTATAAGACTGATCAACAAGTTCTTTTGTGCTGATTAATTACAACAGGTGGAGTTAAAATATCATTTGTATGCAATTGTGGAGCACATGGGATCTTCACCTACTTGTGGGCATTACTTTAGTTACATACGCTCCTCTCCAGACACATGGCACAGGCTAAATGATTCAAGGGTAATTGTCCTCATAAGTGTTCGGTTTTGGTTCCATAACAATAGAATAGTGAACTAGAATTTGAGTTGTGTATTTATTTTTCTTTTTCCTTGTCTAAATTTTGTAGTTGTTTGTTGCGATTGTATATTAATTTGGCATTAAAATTTCTCTGCACAAGCTTTAAAGAACTTTATCGTTTTTCTTGCAACTGTCTTTGATATATAGGAGAAACTGTCGTTCTGGGTTGATTTACTTTTGGTGAATAATTATTATTGTGGTTCAGATCAATGGCCAATTGAACTGCAGTATCTCAAATTAACGTTTGGATCTGTGTATTGATCATGATTTATTGATGGAAATTATTTTCAACTGTCTTTGCATTTGTATTTCAAAAATGGGTGCTGGGATATCGTATTTAATTGCCTTTCAAAGTACTACTTAACTGATGATATGCAATTCTTTTCTTATCCTAGATAACTTGCTATTTTATTTTTTTGCTTGTGGAGTTTCATTCTTATTGATTCTTCCTCTGAAATTCTGCCCTCTGTTGATTGTTCAATTTTTCTTTTCAACAATTTGAATATGATTGTTCAATTTTTCTTTTCAACAATTTGAATATGGTGGCTCAATTCCAGGTTACTGATCTGAAATCTTGCATTTCTTATTCTCATGCAATTTAGTGGCTTTCTTTGTGTGTTTTTTATTTTGTAGGTCACTAGGGTTGAGGAAGAATTTGTGCTTTCCCAGGATGCCTACATTCTGTTCTATGCGAAGCAGGGTACTGAATGGGTTTCGAGTTTGTTAGAAGCTGAAAGCATAGGCATGAATGCTGACATTTCAAATTCATCCCCCAAGTCAGTCCTTGATAATGTGGAAAATGATTATACATCCCGTTCTGGTGTAGCAAATGCAGAAAGTTGCAAGGCTAATGAACCCAGTGCTTCTGCTGGGGATAGTTCAACCAAGTTCTCTTGTCAATTAAGATCCATAGATCTTGAGGTTAATGAAACCAGGGATACTGTAAAGGGAATGTCTGCATGTTTTACCTTGGCATCATACCGGAATGCCGCTGAACATGAGACTAGAGACAATACTCCTATGATTGATGATGCTTCCAGGCCGCTTTCAGCCAGTGATTTTTATGGAGTTTTTTGTAATGAGAAGGTAAATAAGTTAACCTCTCTTGAGGAAGATAACTGCAATCCGGGTGTTGAAAAAGTTAAAATTGTTGATGGTTTCCATCCTTTGACACCACCTAGATCTCCTAGTCCTGACATTCATTCTGGCAAGCCCAGAGGTAAGTAATATACTCCATCTACTGTTTCTTATTTGTTCTGTATGAAAGTATTAAGTGTAACTAACATGTAGTGTGTTTGCAACTTATCAGAAACCTATCAGGTTCCGCGTGAGCATCTGAAATTGGAGAGTAAGGGTGCTTGTAAAACACAATTGGAGAGGAATGGCAAGGATTTAGAGAGACAGGAAGCTGTTCGATGCATTAAGAAGACAATGACAGGTGAAAGGTATATGAAACTTATGGCTGCTGTAAATGATGTTTCCTTGAACAGAAAGAGAAGACTCAAATCATCTCCATGTAAAAGGTTCAGCCCAACTAGGGCTCGCTGTAAACACAACCATGGATCAGTCATGCGTCGTGTGGCAATATGATGTTTTAACAGTTGATTTTCCTAGTAATTATATATTAAAATTAAAGTTTGTCACTTTTATGCGTCATCCTTGTTACTGACAGAGCCATCATGCCTGGAAACCAAGGTTAATGATCTCCATGATATACTTTCCATTATAAAAATGTAGAGTTTTCTGGAAATTCTATGGGCCATTTTTATTTTATTTTCTCTGATTGAGTTAAAGGATCAAAGTTTTATTTCCTTTGTCGATTTTTGGCGCACAACAATATCGACCTCTGAAGAGTAATTGCAGAAACGAGTAATGATTTGTAATTTTGTATTCGGTAATTTAGATTGATCCTTCTTAAAATTTTTCAATTAATATACTTGGTTGAATCATATTGAAATTGGGTAATTTTTAAAAACCTCCCTTGGGGTTTGGGTTTGTTGCAAGTAGATGGTGAGAATTTGTTTATTTGTAAAAAATCTCATACCGTCAGTTAATTTTAATATTGACCGTTAGTTGACCGTGCAAAGATAATATTACCCTTAACAACAGTTTGTAAACGGAAATAACTAAAAAAAATTAAAATTGTTGGCGCGAAAAGCATAAACTTTATTTTTTGATAATTTTATTCTTGTCAATTTTAAAGATTTACAATATCATAGATAAAGATTATAATTATTTTATTTTTAAGTTTTTAATTTTATCTTTTTTGTATGAACTTTAAGAAAATATCAATAATTTAAAGAGGATTTTTAAAATTTTTAATTTTATCTTTTTTGTAGGAATTTTAAGAAAATATTAATAATTTAAAGAGGATAAAATAGCTAATAATTTTAATTTTTTTTTAATTATTTCCATCTACAAACTGTTGTTAAGGGTAATATTATTTTTGCACAGTCAACTAACGGTCAATGTTAAAGTTAATTGACGGTAGAGAGTTTTTTACAAATAAACAAATTCTCGCCATCTACTTACAACAAGCCCAAATCTCAGGGGAGGTTTTTAAAAATTACCCTATTGAAATTAGTTTAAATTGGCAATGCAGAAGACATTAAAGTGAAAGGTTCAAATTGATTTGGATGAGGAACACAATGGCTATCTAATTTTACTAATTTGTAAAACGGTAAAGTGAAACCACCGATATCAAGTATACAGTCAACTATTTTTTATTTAATATTTGCGATCGTTAAAATTAAAGTATCTGAAAAATATATGCTATTGTTAAAATTCAAGTTATTTTGTATCTGAATTTTACACTGCCCTAAACTCGAGAACATTTCGTAGCAACTTGATTTGAGTGGACATTACTATCCTCTGCAATTTGTCACAAGTGCGGTATTGTTGTACCATTTGTCCTGCTATGTTGCTTGTGATGCTTTCTGCAATACAGTTATACAAATGTCAAATAATTTGGATAGATACCTTAGAACTTAGAATGGCATTAATTCAGAGCTTGGCATATCGAACATAGCTGAAGAAAAGCCTTTGATTTTGTCAAAAACAATAAGTTCCTTCTTTGGTTGTATCGAAAGCTTCAAGAAACTATCTATAAGAATTGAAAGAGCTTTAAACATATCCCTTCGTTTCTGAACATATTTGCAGAGGCAAAATAGTCTCTTCACCAACCTTAGCCAGAAATATAGTTGTTAATTACACAACGCCTTGGCCTTTCTGGAGAAACAATAGATCACTAACCGCCTTAGGTTTTTGCGCGAATCACCTAGCTGTAGCTCTGGCTCCGGCTCAGCAAACTCCGCTAAACATGTGGTCATAGTCATGGACGGACTTGAGGATTTCACCTCAAAGCCGCTTGAGTGGGCGCGGGAAAATGTTGCTGCTGCCGGCTGTACTATTACTCTCTTGGGTGTCATGCCTTGGCTTAACTTTCCTTGTAAGTATCAGTACCTTCAACCTCCATAAGCGAGTTTTACAATTTAAGTTCATCGGTACCCTTGCTATATCGTTGAAGGGCATTTTCTACCATCACAACAAGAAACTGGTGAAGAACTTCCTCCAGCTTGCTTTTTCGGAAGAGAGTGGTTGCTCCCTGCAAAAGGCACTCCAACGCTCATGTCAGGCTCTGTTAAAGAAAGTGTGCAGAAGAAGAAGCTTTTCTCTCCCTTGAATGCTCATAGTTCAAACCAGAGAGTCCCCTTTCAGTCAGCCTTATGCATTTATTTACAGGCATGCCTTTGTTGATGTGGGGTTGAATCAAATACCATCTGTCCATATCTTTACATCGATATTGGCCCCTTTTACTTTTGATGAGTCTTTATTATATAAGCACTTGAGTCATGCCCACCATGACCATGTACGGGTATTTTACCCAGGCACATGATGCTAGTTCCAGATGTTGCAGTTCTGAAATCGTTTTATGTTCCTTCGTTGCTATATCATCCGGACTTAGCAGACAGTGGCTCTGTGTGAGCCGTCCTGTAATAGGGCACTTACTATCATTTATGTTACATGGTTAAATTCGATAAATTTTCATCCTAACATATGCTTGCTGTCTCTAGTATCATCAAAGACATGGCAAGATATTTGGATGCTGGAATTCGAAGACTCGAATATTGCTAAAGAGAAAAATACCGAGTGGAAGAGTGATTTCAAATATTTAAAACTTCCAGCTGTGGTGGACATATGCAACAACTATGGGGTACAATCTATGAACTCTAATTAGCCTATTCCATTATAATTTTCTTGTATCTAGGTGCTAGATATCTAGCTTACAGTTTTTGCCATAAAAGGAAATGCAGGTTTTGCCACAAAAGGAAATTGTTATGGGATATCCTGCAAGACTATTAGTTGTTGAGAGAATCATTAGCCTTCATGCCGCATGGGTAGTTTTTGATAGGTATTCATGTTGAGGCCAATTGCAACTCGGAACAGTTATTACTAATAATTTTTTACTTAATTAATTAATTAAATTTGCAATGTGCAGTGACAAGTATCATAAAAAGAACAGAGAATTCTATACGGAAAAAATTTCGTGTAACATGGTGATGATGAATGAAGAAGGAGGCTTTGACATGATCAAACGTTGGCCAATGATTGGTATTAATGGTGACAACAGTGGTACTACTCCAGGAGAATCGCCAGCCTCTTGGGTGGGTACCCCATAGCTCATGATTTCTCAAAGATTGAAGGTAATATTAGAGGAAACTGAAACTGAAACTGAAACTGGGAAAGATGATCAAGATTAGCAGTAATTCAGTTCTTAATCCATATAGGTTAGTATAAAATTTCTTATTCTTCACCCGACACTCCAAATATTTGTTCTTTAATAAAACCAGTGCTTAGGTTTTTGCTTGCTTTTGGCTATTGTATAACTTGAGCTTTGGTAGGGTTGGTTACTTATAATATATATCCTTTAAAAGTAAATTTTTTTTTTCAGAATACGGACATAAGCATATTTATAAATAGTGTATAATTAAGATTTAATTACATATATATTTTTATTAACAACCTCCAATCACAATCTTGTAAAATAATTATTAGCA
The DNA here is from genome assembly GCF_000493195.1 of Citrus x clementina. Lineage (NCBI taxonomy): Eukaryota > Viridiplantae > Streptophyta > Magnoliopsida > Sapindales > Rutaceae > Citrus > Citrus x clementina. The sequence continues at coordinate 3,274,712 of NW_006262139.1, forward strand.
CAAGATTAAATTAACACAGAATCCAAATTCAGGACTAAGATTTAATTGATAAACTTCCAAAACTTAATGTCTTTGCTATCTGATATCTTGTGACCGTATACTAATGGCCGGATGAATAATATTTAATTTGCTGCACCACTTAATTTCTAAAATTTAGCACTCATAACAAGAAAGGATATTCTCATTTTTGAAGTTAATAATATCTGCTTATCCAAAAAAAAAAAAAAGTTAATAATATGTGATTCTGAACACATTCAATTACATGTCGAAAGTTATTGGAAGAATAATACCTGTTCTTATGGCTCAGCGATCACTATTTTTCTTATAAAATTTTGAATCGAATTACGACTCCCATTCATACAAGTATAACAACATTACTATCCTTTCAAAAAAAAAAAACAACATTACTATAATACATTGGTGGCATTAGAACTTATGTAACGATTAAGCACAAGAGAATCAGTCACATAGCTGGCCATTATCACTAATTCACTATCTCACTGACATGAAACGAAGAAAAAGTGTACCAAAATTACTGCCATCAATCTCCATCTGGAAAGGACATCTTCACAATAACTTCAAGCTATATCAAATTAGTTCGTTACTAAACTACCAGTTTTATCGTTCCAATTGACGTAGTAACAAATTTTTACATAAATCAAAATTCTAGGGCTTGAAAATTAGCTCCCAGCCACTGTACTGAGACAATCAATGTGCACTGTTATTTGGAAGGCAAGGATGCACCAAAAGCGAGTGGCAATTTGCACTAAAACCCTTTGCCAAAGCCCACTTAGGGACCTTATCACTATAAGAAAAATGACCTACGATGACAGGTACATGTGTGACGGTTCTTGGCATGAATCTCTTATTTTACAGAAATATGATAAATTTATGATAGAAAATTTTTATGTCAATAAAATATGATAAAATTGTGATAAAAATTTGTTCTATCATAATAGTGAGACAGATTTGTGATAGATATTTAGATTATCATAAATTGATGACTAGTCTGTGATAGAGATTTTGGCCATCAGGCAGTTTGAAATAAATTTTTATTTTGACTTTATTTTCAAATGATTTGACTTAAAATTTTAAAATGATTTTATTAAACAAGATAAATAAAAAATGAAGGAAAAAAAAGAAGAAATGGTAGCGTTTAGAGAAAAGTAAATAAAAATGAATAAACACAAAACCCTTCATATCGGTTTTTTTCCCAAGTGTTTAGCCAAAACTCAAAGTCTCTCGCCTTCACACGGTCTCACTCTCATAGCAACATATCGCCTCAAACCCTTGCATCAGTAACACAGTCGATTTTATCTCAGGTCCCGGCATCGATTTTACCTTGTCACCCATTGTTGATTTTGGCCATCATTGAGATCCACACGAAGAACCCACTGAACATGTGCCACCACCGTTGCATTTCAAAACCCTAACTAAAAACCCACCATTGATTAAGCTCAATTTTTCGATTAACATAGGTAATTATTCTCCTTATTTTCTCTTGCATGTTAATTTAACTAAAATTTCTTGTCAATTTCAACACTAAAGGTGTAGTTCTAAGCACTAAAGGTTTATCTAAAATTTGTTCACTGGGTTGGAAAATGATTTTTTTTCCTAAAATTTATGTGCTTAAATGTACTAGTTGCTGGAATGAACGAAACCTGAACCTATAGAATGATATCGGTTTTGTTCTTGTGCGGCTAATCACCTTGACATTTTGTTCAGTCTTCAAATTGGGGATCCTATTATTTTCTTCTCAGTTCTTGTGCGGTTTATCTTCTTTGCTGGCCAAGGGCTTTGCACCTCCGCTTCGATTGGTTAATTCTCTCTGATTAATTAATTATTTAGTTCATTCATTTTAATTTGTATATTTTCAAATCTAACTTTTATCTCACTTTCGGTTGTTTTAGGTTTTTTTAAAAATTATTTTTGCTTGCTTTTTAAACTTGACCTATTGTTAGTTTTATTGGATTCTATAAAATCCTGATTTACTCATGGCATTGGTGCTTTTTGCTTTTTGGTTATATATTTTATTTATTTATTTTTGGTTACTGAACGTCAACTCTAAGCTTCTAAAAGCACCATATTAGCTCCTTGAGTGACTAGAATATTGTACTTTGCTTGTGTAATATAGCATTAGATTTTCATTAGTTTTTGTTCGAAGTTTATTAATCTTTGTCACTTATTTGAAAATTATTGTTCTTACTTGTGCTAGATTGAAATGATATTCCAAGTGGTTCTAGCAAGCAAGTAGCTTGTTGTTATATTTTATTTTCTTATTGTTATTATTTAAGTTAAGAGATCTTGATTACTCTCTTTATTTATGTAGTTAAAATTTAATTGACTAGTGCAAAATTACATTGGAAAGAAAGATTGGCACTGCAGTACTTTAAATCTCTACTATCAAAAGATGTAAGTGTGTGTTGGTGAAGAATTTTAGTTACAAGTTATTTGTATTACCTTACTTACAGCAACTATGCTTTCCTGTTATTAATTATATTAATTATATATGTGGCAAATTATTTAAACCAATGTTTATGTCATCGATGTTATCGCAGCCAGCCAGCCAACACAATCGATTTGGGCCTTTTAATACTTGATTCTTTGAGGAAAAGTAACATGTCTGCTTCATGGAAATTTGTTGAAGCAAAGACTTCAGTAGATAATAATGCTACTTCTGAGGTTAGCTTGACCTTGATGCTTCTGTTTTTGTATGCATTTAGTTACTTTACAATTTTTGTTGCAAATGCCTTATTTGCTTAGCTTAGTTTTGCTTACTCACTGATGTCTTTGGATTTTGATTGTGCTCAAAGCCAAACCAAAAAGTTGTGCTTATCATAAAAGAAGCTTCGTCGCATCACATCAGTGAGCTTTCAAAAAATTCTGTGGTAATTGCAAGGGAGCTGTTTTAAGATAATTTTCCCCACAATGTTTTAGTGTACTTTGCAGTAGATAGGCTGGGTTATGGTCCTTTACAGGTCCAGGGAAGGGCTGTTTCATGTGAATGAATGCCCTGTTTGCTTTGTGACAGGGAGCTACTTCTTTATGAGCTGTTGTTGGCTCTACTTTTAGTTCATTTCATTGTCAAAGATTGAAAAGAAATCATTGTTGTTTGTTTTTTCAGTTCATTTCATTTAATTGCTTTTAGTAATTTTTCCTTTTTCTTTTTTATTGGATTGTTTTTTTAGGTGTTTGCATTAAATAAGACTGTTCCAGGGAGTGTCAAGTCAGTTTTTAAAGCATGGGAGTAACATCTGAATTCTTCTGGGATAATTGTTGGTGTATAAATACTAATGATATTGGTGTTAATGTGCAAGTGTACATAACAAGTAATAAAGTGATGAGTATTCAAGATCGTCTCCACAGGGATTGATGTTATCAAATTTGCTACAGCAATTTTAACAGTGCAGATTTTGTGCTAAAATAAAATAAACAATTAATGAAACTAATGTGCTAAAATAAAAACACAATAAATAAAATACAACAAAGTAAATTATCACGTCAATAAAACTAATGGGAGTATATAGTAGTTGAGTGAATAAACTCTCTTAATGGTATTGACTATTTTTCTAATGTTTGGCTCGGTTGCTGCAGCATCTGCTATAGCACTAGGCAGAATCCTTATGTATCCTCAGCCGTCGCATGTTAGATATCTTATATCTATATGCAACCTAACAGTGATCAATTATTATGCCAACATAAGATATAGCATTCACACTTAGGTTCTATTTACCCTACAAGGTGAATCCCTATGTCTAGTTCATCACTAATCTTAAATCAAGCATGGCCCTTTTGGGACTCAAGTAAAACTCAATCCGAGAAACTCAATTTAAGATCAAGTATTGTTCTGATATGTTCCACTAAGATAGGCCATTTTGCTGCTCTCTCCTAACTTGTATCATTAAATGGGTGATCAACCGAAATAATGAATAAACATAAATATTATCAAAACAAACCACTACAGCAAACATGCAGCAACACATATATTCAGTCAATAAACCATCAAGATTGTTTATCACTCAACCACAAATAAATTTAGTTCATGGTTTGTAAAAGAAAAATAAAGAACAAAGTTCCGGCTATGAAACCCATCCCCATGAATAAATAGTAAACAAGAAAACAAGAGAAGAATAAGAAGGACTGAGTTCTTGATTTATTTCTGTAAATTCTCCTCTTGTGCAGCCCTCAATCTCTCTCTTGAATAATATTTTTTCTTTTGTTTATTTGTGTTTTTCTCCTTGGGTGACGGCTCTCCTTATTCCTTATGATGTGTGCTTCTTTTATAACTGGAAATTAGGGTAAACAAAAGTCTAGGGCGCGCATAAGTCAAATTAGGAAACTGCAGATCGCAATTCTGCAATTATCCCGCACGAAATTTTCTTTGTCGTTGTTCCAGGATTGCTACAGCAACGGCTACAGCAACTGCACTGTTCCAGATTTGTTTCAATTCTTTTGTAGCCATGTTCTTTCCTTATTTTTGCAAGCCTATTGCATAGCATTCCTTCCATGAATTATAAGCTTCTGGAAACCTACAATTATGCACACAATTTGAGCACAAATTACTCTAAATCGAACAAAACTTATTAAGATTGACTAAAATGATTATTTATGCAAAATGTAACAAAAATACAATAGAAACACATAATTTACTCTCTAAGTAGTATTGATTTAAGTCTAAAAGTGCGATGATAACTCTCATTTCATAGAGTTATCAGTAATTTGGGCACTTTATACTCTTTTATGGCTCACCTTTTATCTAGACATTGACTTGTTTCCAAGAAGTGTGTCTGAAATGTGGATGGCATATATGTGATTGAAAAATATTTGTTGCTGCACAGAGTCCATTCGTTACTGATTTCCTTGAATCATTCATTGAAAGTTTGGTCGACTTCGTAAAAGTCCCCATCCTTGCACCATTACCATAGACGTTTGTACTTGAAATCTAGTTCTATGTCTCCATTTTGAATTAAAATTATGTTCATTGAGTTTTACTTGTAATATTGATTTGCTTTTGATTTATTGGCATGACTTTTTCACATTACAATTAGATAAACATTTTTGTTGAGTTGATTGATTATGCCTGGTTATCTTTTGAAGTTCTATTGAGTAAGTAGGATTTTTGAAGATATGATTAAAAAAATATGCTACAAAAGCTATTTTACACAATACACTTCCCTGACAATTTTGACGGTGACATAACTCAGATTTACTACATTGGTCTAAAAGGGGAAGCCACCTAGGTAATTTATTAGCTGAGATCAAATTTGATGAATATCAAAAAATTTCCATTCGATCCTCAGCTAGCTATTATTCTATTGCCTAATATTCTAATCTATATGCCTAATATTCTAATCTTGTGCAGTTACCTAGCTTGTTACACTTGCTATGTTGGAATTTGATTAAGATGGTGGGTATTGCTGGAGTTGGCCATCTTTTTTCTTTGATGCCAAAACAGGTCCTGAGGATTGGTGCATCTTTGCACGTTTAACTTCTTCTTAGATTGATATTTGTTGTATGCTTCACTAAAACTGCTAGAATGAAATTTTTTTTTTTGGTCTGATCAGTGTTGTTGGCTTGGTTGTGTTGCTAGAAATGAACTGATCATGGTTCATTAGTCTCAAAATTGCTAGTCTTCTACATGTTGCTGAAATTTGGTTTTTATGTTGTTACAATATTTTCTATTTATTTTGGACTTGTCACTTGTATTTGGATAAATTATATTTGTTGACAATTATCGATAATTATTCAGTCTTATTCATTTCATTTTCTTTGTCAGTGAAGTTTTATTTCTAATATTCATTTTAACAATCTAATTAATTAACTAACTAAATTATGAAATTTTAAGTTCTAAATCAATTGCAAGATTTTTATTAAAATGATAATGATTTCATGGTAGTAACAAAATAGTCATTTTTATTAATTTTAATTTTAATTTCAGAATTAATTGTAAAAAAAATTCAATTAATTATGATTTTTATTTTCATGCCAAATTTAAGATTTCCCACTAAAAGTTCAAAATATAGCATGCCAAATTAAAAAAAAGGATCAAATTCAAAATTATTATATTTCCTTCTAATAAAGTTATGATAGTTTTGTGACTAGTTATATCTATCACGGGCTGTGACATGTATTGTTCTATCATTAATTCTTGACGCTGGCTACAACAACGGTATGAACAACCGTCATCCAACCCATACTATGACAGGTTTACTTGTTTGTAGCAGAATTAGTGTCTTTGATCTGGCAACTAACTCTAGCCTAAGCCAATGAAACCTTCTAGAATACGTATAAAACCCTAATTTCGGCCTAGCTTATTTTCTATCATTACAAGGCAGATGCTTGGCAGCTAAGAAACCCTATTAACATACAAATCGTAGGATTCTAACCCAATTAGGAAAGCATTCTCAAAGCCATACCTTATAGCACAAGGATTCATACTACCTTTAAAAAAAACAAAAAGTAAGATCCTTAAGCCTTGAGGATCATCATGATCTATCATCCGTCAACCAAGATCAAACATGATTGTGACCTACCTTAAATATTCGCTATCAACCTAGCAATCATTTAGATGTCCAAACATCCTTAAACAACAGACTTCACAACCATCCACCTTCTTTGTTCAAGGAAAGCTCTTTTTCTTAAATAAAGAACCTTAGTTTAGATTTCTTTAATCTTAAGAAATCGTAAACTAGTCGTTCTATAGATTTCTTCAATCTCAAGATCAAACATGAGTGTGACCTACCTTAAAGACTCGCTATCAACCTAGTGTTGTAGGTTTTCTAATGCTATTGGTGTCAATGTGCAAGTGTACAAAATAAGTAATATAATGATAAGTATTCAAGATTGTCTCCACATGGATTGTTGTTATAGGAATTGCTACAACAATTTTATCAGTGCAATTTTTATTCAAAATTAGAATTAAGACAAATGTCAATGAACTAATTAAGATAAAAATGCAATAAGAACAATGCAATCAAGTAAATTATCATAGCAAATATAAAGATGTAACCAAGGGGAATAGAGTAGTTGAGTGATTAAACTCACTTAATGGTTTTGATTATTTTTCTAATGTTTGGTTCGGTTGCTACAACATCTGCTACAGCACTGGGCATAATCCTTCTGTATTCTCAGTTGTCGCTTGTTGGATGCCTTATATCTAAATGTAACTTAACAGTGACCAATTGTTATGCTAACATAAAATATAGTATTACACGTTTTAGATTCTAATTACCTTACAATGTGAATCCATATATCTAGTTCATCACTAATTTTAGATTAAGCATGGCCCTTTTCAAATCAAGTTAAACCCAACTCAAGAAATTCAATCTAAAATCAAGAATAACTCTAATATGTTCCACTAAGACATACCTTTTTTAGGCTCTTTCTTAACTAGTATCACTAAATGGGTGATCAGCTGAAATAGTAAATTGAAATAAGTATTATCAAAACAACGTGTTATAACAAACATGCAGTATCAGAGAATATCAATTAATTAACCATCAAGTTTGTTTATCACTTAATCATAAGTAAATTTAGTTCATAATTTGCGATAAAACAAAAGGCAAAATAGTTTCAGCAATCAAACAATTAATCATAACGAGATAAAAACAAGAGAACAAGAAATAAGTGTGAGATCCGCTTAATGTTCTTCTTGAATCCTTTATTATAATCGCCAATTCTCTCTCTTGATCTTTGTTTTCTCTTGTTTTGTTTCTCTATTTTTTTCTCTGATGACGGCTTCCCCCCTCTTTTTTCTTTGCTTGTGTGCTCCTTTTATAGCTTAGAATTAGGGCAACCAGAAGCCTAGGGCACATATATTCCAGTTTAGGAAACTCCAAATTGCTATCTTCCCAGTATCTCGTACGAAACCTTCTCTGTCGTTACTCCAGGATTGCTACAGCAATCAGTGCTACAACATTAGCTTTAACATCTGCACTGTTCCAAACTTGTTTCAATTCTTTTCTAATCAAGTTATTTTTTATCTTTACAAACCTATTACAACCGCATTCCTACCTTGAAATTTGAGCTTCCGGTCACCTACAATTATGCATATGATCTAAGCACACAATTTATTCTAAATCAAACAAAACTTATTAAAAGTAAACTAAAATGGATGTTTACGCAAAAATGCAAAAAAAACACGTCATTTACTCTCTAAGTAATTATGATTTAAATCTAAAAGTGTCATGATCACTCTCATTTTATAGAGTTATCATACCTCCAAACTTAAACCATTACTTGTCCTTAAGTAACAACATTCACACTTCAATCACACGATCATGCAACAACTAACTTAGCTCTGTTATCAAATTTACAAGGATTCTCAACCCTCAGATCACACTCTTAATCATGCAAAATTTCCATAGCAGTTCTATTTTAAACTTAGGCCTCATTTTGTCCAAAGTGTGTGCACACTTTGATAAAGTCGAGAGGCGCTGCATCTTGCACATACATTATATAACTCAGAGGTAAAGCATAAGTACATTCATATGTGGGGGAGAAGTAGTCACAAATAAGTTCAAATTGTGCTATAGCTAAATGTTTTTATTTGTCAATTGAATTCTCTTCATTGTATCATTGATTTTTCATGTGAATGTTTATCACTTGTAATGATGACACCCAATTACTCAACCAATGCATGGATCCGAGTTGATGTAGCAATACTATAACATAGTCTTATCTAAAGACATATTTTAACTCAAGGACAAATATAGGGCTCATGAACAGACCTGGCTACTCAATATCCTAGACAGAAGACTTTTTTTTTGTTACTTCAACAATGCTCATAGCTCTTGTTGCCTTTGGACTCAAGTCTGCATATGGAGTGCATACTCAACCCTGGTTACTTAGCCAGTTAAGCCATTGGAGCATAATTTATTTCATAACAAGAATAGTTCAATAAAAATTCCCCCCCCTCCAAACTTGAGATATTTTCTACCCTTTTTCATTTTTCGGGCTCAAATCGATGAAAGAAAAACAAATTTGGGCATATATTACTGAAAGAAAATCAAGTTAATAAAAGGTCTATATGGCCCTTTCATATTCCTTTGATGTCATAGGAACCGACCCTTGCCAAAGTTCTCTATGGACAATGGGGAAGAATGCGGAAAACCAACCCCCTTGTCACAGTTAATTAACTCCTATTTTTTTCATATTGGGACAGAATTTCAACCTATCTAAAAATTATCATTACTTGATAGTCACAAATACTTAATAACACTCAATTTATCTTTATTAGGTTTTCCAATCCATACACAAATACTAGATAACAAAACTTCACATAACACACAACACAAACATATGCCCTTTCAGACACATTACATCATAACACACCCCTCCCCCAAACTTGAGAGGTATTGTGTCCTCACACGCACACAAAACCAAAGAACAATAAACATGCATATACGAAATATAAAGACATGCAAAATAGATAAGAAAACGAAAGAAAATAGACATACAAAATGAAAGATTTTTTTTTCTTTTAGAAATAAGAAAATAAACTGACTGGTAGGGGGTACTCCCCTGTTGTTGGAGGGTGTTGCTGCAGCACTGGTGAAGCAAAATCACTACTATGGGGCTCCACCTTGGGCACTCTTCCCTAGTGAGATGCATGTTGCAGCAATCAATTTCTTCTTCTTCTTGCTTTGACTAGTTTGGGGGGTATTAATGACTTCTTGAGGTGCGGGCTGATCATACTTTGCTCTCTTAGTTTCTGGTTCTTCTGATGCTTGCATTGCTGCAGCATCTCCAGAGGGTTGTGCCTCTTTACGCTTGTTGGATACCTTGGGAGTTTGGTTAGGAGATTTGATGTGAGGTTTCTAAGTTGTAGTTACTGGAGGGGTTGCTATAGTGGTTTCCCCAAATGTGATTTTAACAATAATGTCCAGTAAATTCTTCTTTTCTACAACAGTTTGTGTAGCCCTAGTAGCAACTGCTTCAATTTCTGCATAAATATTATCTTGATCGTCGTCTGATTCTTCATCAGTCAGAACTTTTTCCATGCCTTTGCTTGGAAACACTGCAACCAAAGGTTCATCATCATGCTCATCCTCTGTCTCGTATTCATCAGCTTTTATTATGTGCATCTTTTTGTACTTAGGAGGCACCACTGGAGGTGCCTCATGTTGAGTGTTAGAAAATGTATATTTATAAAGGAGAAAACCGTCATTTTACATTTCAAGTCTTACTAACAACCCTTACTTTTATGTATTTAACATTCTTGTGATTTAATTACGTGTGTTTTATTTTAATTAAGTAATTTATGTATTTTAGGGGCATTATAGTCATTTCACAATAAAGGAGAGATCAGACGGCAAAACGGACATCACTTTTGAACTCAGGACGGTCGAAAACCTTAGGAGGAGCATAAAAGGAAAAATGACACTATTCACATGTACGGTACTATTCACGTATACGGGACTGTATACGTTACTGTTCACGGCACTGTTCACATAGACGGATCGATGACGTGGCATTGATCGATGATGTGGCATTGACTGATGAGGTGTCACGATCCTGTTGGACTAAAATTCTTATGTACTGTTGATGGTGACGTGGCAGCATATCAGTGGACGAAAAATCTCGCGTACGGTGCATGCATCACACAAGATTATTTTCAACCAAACTGCGTTACTGTTCATCCGGGTCAAACCGCGTTACTATTCAAAGTCGGGTCAAACCGTGTTACTGTTCATCCGCGTGGTCAAACCGTGGACTGTTGACTGATGACGTGGCGCAATCCTGAGCGTCCAAACTGTTTTTAATCCGATGGCCATGATTTACTCCATGTATCTATAAAAAGGGGGCCTCTCCCCCCTAATTTGATATCTCTGAATCCATTTTTGGGATCCATTTTCTGTAATTCCCTCTCCATCTTGTATTTTCTTCGTATTTTAATAAATTTCCATTTTGCCCCTAGTTCAATTATGAGTGGCTAATTTTCTTTCAAGCTTGGGTTGAAGGTGAAGTCTCAACATGTGTCATGGGCTTAATTTGGTAAATTTGTTTTCTCTTCCCCTCTAATTTTTGTGGATGTTTTGACTTCTCGTCGACAAATAATAATAGTCTTGTCTAGATACCGCCTTGGTTACATCGGCTCTCTAGTATAAGGTTATTATTATTTGGCACGATAAGCCCTTAGCACCATATTGATTAGAGTGTGGTTCATGAGGTGTGGATTCCCCCCTCATGATTTAATTGGCATTAATACGGATTATTTAGCCCATGATGCATGTTGATACGGATCCAGATACCCAAGTACGTCATTTCAATATAATTCTCGTCAATTTATTCTCGCCATTTCAATACCAATTTTAGAATTTATTCTCGCCATTTTAATTTAAGTTTTAGCATATTCCAAATCATTTCCACCATAAATCCAATCACCCATTTACAAAATTAATTCTACACAATTAAAATCCACCTTCTCGTGGGATCGACACTCGTCACCATAGATCTATACTACAATAGATTCGTGCGTTTGCGAGTACATTAAAATTTGCACAACACCTCATCCTTTTCTGCTGTTGATTCTTCTTCAGTAACTTGTTCCTCCTCTATTTCTTCTTGTTCATTTTCTTTCCCTCTTTCTCTTCCTCAGTTGGTGGTGGTTCTTCCTCGAATTCATATTCTTCTTCACTCTCTGTTGCTGCCATTGCTACTGGAGCATCCCCTGCTGATGCTTGGAAATTAAACGGCTGCAGCAAGCAGTCAAGGAAGTCTTTGTTCTTGTTCTTCATGTAGACTGCAAACTAATTAATATGGTCTTCAAGGTGCATCAAATAATTCTAAAATATTTGATTTTCTTCTTTCTGTGCGTGTACACGTTCATTGATGGTGTCACTCAATTCTTGTAGCCTCTTCTCAATACCAGCGACATTCCTTGCTTTGGTTACAGTAACATGTTCTGGTGTTACTGCTGCAGCAATTTCCCCAGCAATTCTTTCAATAGTTCGGGCAATTCTTTCACCCCAGATACCAGACAAATGCTGGTGATGAGTGAGGGAAACAACAAAGCGGTAGTCTTGTGTTTTTTCATGGCACACTCTCTAATCTCTCTCTATAATTTTCCCAACATCAATTGGTAAACCCTTGAGAATGACATATAATAAGATAAGCTTTTCATGAGATACGGTGGTGGTGTGTGTGATGGGTATCAATCAAGATTTTAGAAATTTTACCCATACTTTGGCTATTTGTTTCAAGTCAATTTTATTCACTACTCTACCTTCCTCATTCAACCATGAACTACCCTCCACCGTAAGGGTTTTAAGCACATTACTCCACTTCTTAGCAGTCATTTTCTCCACCATTTTTGAATACTCGCAATCAATATCATATGAAAAATTATAAAAAGCATTGATTACCCTTGGATCTAAAGAGACTTGAACATTCCTTACCATTATTATGCGTTGGTCTTGCCACAGCATGTTGGAGTAAAATTCCTTAATGATTGGGAGCACAGGGTCCCGTGGGTGAGTGAAAAAATCTAGCCATCTTCTCTTTACTGCAGTAGCATAAATTGTGTTGATTGTTCCTGATGGCTGTGGAGGGAATTGAAAATTTTTTTATGAGAACCATCAAGAGAATACCATTAAAGCTTCACGTGATCCTTTGCACATTCATGGAGGCCCAATTACAAGAGCTAGAGCCAAAAAGATGCAAGCTGCTTTCAATAGATTAATTGAGGAAATATGGGTTGAAAATGCAATTTAAGATGCAAGACATCATGAATTGGGCTTGAAAAGAAGACAAGGCATTGTGGGCATTATTCAAGCTATTAGGCAGCCAAATACACAATTTGGATCAAATGCATAAAGAGCTAGATTTTGAGTTTTCTAGAAGGAGTTATGACCAATTCATTACAGCTTGTTTAGACTTGAGATTTTCAACGACTACTTTGTTTTTCAACTTTATTTGTTTGTTTTGTTTCAAGTTTATCAATGTGTAAGGTAAGTCTACCTTCAATGATGGTGGACTAACATTAAATTTGTCAATGATAGCATTAATTATGGTAGGCTAGCATTAATTATGGTGGGTTGATAAAGACTTTTGAAGCATCCTTTCTCTAACCTATACTTGGAGGGTTGTTCCAATGTTTTCATTTGTATTTTTAGGATCTTGGGTTTCTATTTGTCTATTTAAACTTAGCAACCTTGCTATGTAAGACAATTAGAGATTAATGTTATTTTGAATTCGAAAGATTATTCTTTCTTTGGTGCTTTTGAGAACTAGTGAACTTATCAAGAATTTGCATTCTTGTGGCGTTCCAAATTTAGACTTATCACTCACCTTCTCATCTATTTCTTGAGTGTGGTGTCAATATAATTCTCTATACCTTTGGTTCATGTTTTCTTAAGCATTGGGTCAAGGTTTTGTTTGTCATAAATATGTTTAGAACTTTCTTGGGAAGTTGAAACTTCAAATTAAGTGTGGATTTCAAAGTTTCATTGTGGGATTCGCATCGTTTGGTATCAGAGCTAGTTTCTAATCAGGTTTGAATGTCTCATTTATTTTTATTAAAAAAAAGAAAATGAAAAAAAAGTACAAAAAAAATTGCAAAAGGAATCAAACATTCCTACTTTCATCAAATTGAATTTTAGTTATTCATTTTCCTTGACATTGTTTACACATAATATCAATTGCGTTCCTTTACTTTCTTACTTTCTTTTCATCAATTTCCTTTGTTGTTCTTTGTGTTCTCTTAATTCATTTTCTTTGTTTAGTGTGTTGGTTTGTCATATTTGGTGTGCCACCTGGGTTTTTCTTGATTTTATTTATTTAGTTCAATAAAGAACTGAAAGAGAGAATTAAGTGTGATTAAAAAAAAAACGTTTGTGAGATCATTAGAGGGTAAAAGCCAATTTGTGTGTTAAACACGAGAGTTAATTGACATCAAATTGAGTGAAACACGTGAGGGAGTGTTGTGAGGTCTTTTTGCTAACATTTTTTTTCAGATCACAAATATGTCAAAAGACCAAAAATCTATAGACCAATCAATCATACTCAAAGCCATGCAACAACAATTTGAGCATATTAATCTGATGTTTGGAGAGATCCGTGACAAATTGGAGAGGTAAGACACTGTTATAGCCAATCTACAAAGGAGGCAACAACCAATAGCTCCTAATGTAAGAGGTAATCAAGGGCGTGCTGCCATGGGAGAAGAAGATGGTGATGACCTAGATAATTTTGATGACCAGGCCACTATTGACATGCGTGGAAGAGATGATAGAAGGGCAAGACATATAGATCTTGATTTGGGGAGTATCAAACTGAAAATTCCCTCTTTTCAAGGTAAAAATGATCCGAAAACTTATTTAGAGTGGGAAAAAAAGGTGGAGCTAGTATTTGATTGCCAAAACTACTCTGAGGAGAAAAAGGTAAAACTAGCTGCTGTTGAATTTACTGATTATGCTATTATTTTGTGGGATCAACTTGTTTTGAGTATGAGAAGAAATCGTGAAAGGCCTATAAACACTTGGGATGAGATAAAGACCATCATGAGGAGGAGATTTGTTTGTAGTCATTATTATAGGGAGCTGCACCAAAGGCTTTAAAGTCTTACACAAGGTTCCAGAAGTGTGGAAGATTACCACAAGAAGATGGAAATAATCATGATTCGAGCCAACTTTGAAGAAGAACGAGAGGCCACTATGGCCAGATTTTTACATGGTTTAAATCAAGATATTGCTAATGTGGTTGACTTGCAGCACTATGTTGAGTTCGAAGACATGGTTCACATGGCCATGAAAGTGGAACGACAACTAAAAAAGAAAGGTTCCACTAGAACCAATTTGGTTTCATCTTCCTCATGGAAGTCAAAATGGAGCAAAGATGAAAAGGTCATTTCAAAGCCTAAGATTGAACCATTCAAGGATCATAAAGAGGGAGGCAACCAAAGCAAAGGTAAATCTGATTCCCAACACTCTAGAAATAGAGAAATTAAATGTTTTAAATGTTTGGGGACATGTCATATTGCATCTCAATGCCAAAATAAGAGAGCAATGATCTTAAGGGATGATGGTGATGGGGAAACCGAGAGTGAATTGGATGATGACCCTCTGCCACCTTTAGAGGATGCTAATGATGGTGTAGAGTATCCTGTTGATGGTAAATTAATGGTTGCTAGGCTTGCTCTCAACATGCAAGTAAAAGAAAATGCGGAGGTACAACATGATAACATATTTCATACTAGATGCCACATCAAAGATAAGGTATGTAGTATGATAATTGATGGTGGAAGTTGTACTAATGTAGCTAGCACTAGTTTAGTTGCAAAATTGAATTTGAAAACTTTGAAATATCCTAGGCCATATAAGTTACAATGGCTGAATGATTGTGGGGAAGTTAAAGTAAATAAACAAGTGCTGGTTTCATTCTCTATTGGGAGATACAAGGATGAAATTCTATGTGATGTAGTACCCATGCATGCTGAACACATTCTTTTTGGGCAACCTTGGCAATATGATAGGCGTGTGACAGATGATGGTTACTTAAATAGATATTCTTTTGTAATGAATAAAAAGCAAATCACTCTTGTACCATTAACACCTAGGCAAGTGTATAATGATCAAATATGAATATAAAAAGAGAGTGATACAAAAAATGAAAATGAGAGTACAAAAGAAAGAGAGATTGAGAGAAAAGTAAGTGGAAAGATAGAAAAAAATATTGTTGAGAGAGCAAGTGAATTTGTTTGCAAAAGAGAACGAGGTTAAGAGGGCTTTCTTTTCAAAACGGCCTATCATTGTACTTTTGTGGTGCAAAGAGGCTTGTTTACAAATAAATGAGCTTAACTTTTCTTTGCCTAGTGCTATTATGACTCTTTTGCAGGACTTTGATGATGTGTTTCCAAATGAAGTCCCTAATGGTTTGCCACCTATTAGAGAATTGAGCATCAAATAGACTTTGTCCCTGGAAAACTTGGGCCGGGCCTAACTCAGCCCCAAAAAAGCTCTCAAAGGGTGAGAACTGCCCAGCGCTTATAAGCGACCAGGAGCTTTGGCTTGCCAGCGATGTGGGATAAGAGCTTATCATTCACTCTACCCTCGCCCTCGGGCCTTGGCTCTGATACCAACTTGGGCCGGGCCTAACTCAGCCCCAAAAGAGTTCTCAAAGGGTGAGGACTGCCCAACGCTTATAAGCGACCAGGAGCTTTGGCTTGCCAGCGATGTAGGATAAGAGCTTATCATTCACTCTACCCTCGCCTCTATGGATTTTCCTCAGAAGGGTATCCAGTATATCCTGACAAAGTCAACAATCATTTCTTATGGGATGTTCCAGAAGCCAATATGTGTATCGCTTATAAGCGCTGGGCAGTCCTCACCCTTTGAGAGCTCTTTTGGGGCTGAGTTAGGCCCGGCCCAAGTTGGTATCAGAGCCAAGGCCCGAGGGCGAGGGTAGAGTGAATGATAAGCTCTTATCCCACATCGCTGGCAAGCTAAAGCTCCTAGTCGCTTATAAGTGTTGGGCAGTCCTCACCCTTTGAGAGCTCTTTTGGGGCTGAGTTAAACCCGGCCCAAGTTGTCCTATTTCTCTCTCTTCTACTCTTTCCCTACCTTGTTCTTATAAAAAACATATAGCCTCAAAAATAGAAAATCTTGTTGAATACTCGTATATTCCTGAATCTGCTCAGATTTATGAATCCCACTTCCCTATTATGAGTCCATACCATCTTTACAAACAAAAAGCTTCTTTCACTCGAAGCATTAGAACCCTAATTTCCACAAAAAAGACCTTTTCCCAAAGAGTACATCCAGTCCTCACGACTTGATCAGTGTGCTCTTCAAGCCTCTCAAAGTGAACAATATGTTGAAATGCAAGTTACGCAACCAAAGAGGGGGGCTGAATTGAGTTTTTAAAAATTATGCAATACAATTCGCACAACAAATTAATCTAACGCCTTAATGGAATAGAAAACAATAAATTCAAACAAGCATAAAAATAAAAGAGTAAGGGAAGAGAAAAACAAACACACGGATTTTTACGTGGTTCGGCAATCCCCGCCTACGTCTACGCCTCCAAGCCAACCAAGCTCGAGGATTTCACTATCCAAGCCTCCCAAGGCTTCAAGTTCTTACAATTGACTTCCAAGGTGTCAATGAACCTTTACAATCAAGAGATTATCTCCCTAATCTTTTCACCCCAAGTGTTTCTCACACTTACACACTCACAATTTGATAAAAAATGAAAATTACAACAAAAACTCTCTTTAAGAGTGGATATGCAAATAATAGCTCAACAATGATTCAATCTATGATTATTTACATTTTAGAAGCTCAATATATGGTGTATGATCTTATATTTGCTTGCATTAGTTCTTAAAATGAAGTTGGAGTTGAGTTTTTATAGTTAAAGCCCGAAAACTAACCGTTATAGGTAAATTCCCACACCCAAGCGGTTAGCCGCTCATGAACAGTGATATTACTGTTATTTTTGAATTTTGCTACAGTAATAATGTTTACTAAAATTACACTTTTGGCCCAAAACTTTATATAATTATAATACGGCCCAAATGTCTTAAAACTTTGCAAATAGGTTCAATTTCAGAAATTTCCTAAATATAGTTATCTTTCCAAAACTTTTTGAAATTATGATATGGCTCCAAAGATATTATTACTTCGCAAAAAGGTCCTTTTCAACATAATACCCATATTTTTCAAAGTTCTCAAAACCTTTCACTTTAGTTCAAAATATTCATAAATTATAGTATGGCCCAAAACATTTCAAATGTTTGTAAAAACGTCCAACTCCAAAATTTAATAATAATACTTATTAAAATCAAAGATTTCAAAACTTAGCATTTAAGTCCAAATTATTCAAATCCACAAAATACTTTACTTTATAAAAATAAACCTTTTAGTTTATGAAAACTATTTAATTAAATTAATCTCTTAATCTTCTCAAATGCTAAATCATGCATTAATTAAATCATACCGGCTTTACAAGAATTTATCTCATTAATTTGTTCGTTGAGCTCTAAACTTTATTCTTAATTTCGCAGTTGTCCGTTGAGTGTCTTGAGCTTGATTTCACTTTATTCACTTGCATAAATATTATCCTTCAAAAACTAGTGAAAAATGTGAAATACAATATTTATTAAATCACTTAATACATATGTTTGTTATCATCAAAATTACATTATGTATAGCCCTTTAGGCTAACAATCTCCCCCTTTTTGATGATTACAAATATCTCATGTATTTTGACATTTATACTCCCCCTTAATACATGACATATATAATTAAACATATAAATCAAATTCAAAACAAAAACTCCCCCTGAATATTATATGTCTCCATATTCAAAATACATGATCTATCTCTCCCCCTTCATCATCAAAATTACTATAAATTCATGCGAAGACCGATAATATGTCAATGGTTAATTAAGAAACATATAAGGACCAAACACTTCCATATAAGCTTAAACAATTATAACAAAATCAACAACTCCAATTCATCAAGCAACACATAAGAATTAAGCATATAATTAACCAAAGAGTTACAATATTCCAAGAATCCGAAAACATCATCAAAATATAACATATCCGAAGATCAAATAACAAGCATCCTCAATCCATAAATTAAAAACAACATATCTAAATATCAAACAACAAGATGTCATCCGCAAATGAAAAACAACAATGCATGGAGAGATGTAGTGCTGAGTGACAAATGAAAAAATAAAAATAGAGTGCTAAGGAGATGGTGGATGTGATGAAGAGGATGGTGGTGGAAATCCAAGAGCTGCAAAAAGTTGCTGCTGGCCATTAAGAAGCTGTTGCTGTTGAGCCAAGAGACGCTCTCGCTCGGAAATAGATTGAAATTGAAAAGCTTCAAGCATAGACTGAAGTTTTTCTTGCCGCTCAGAAAGTGAATCCACTTTAGTTAACAGCTGCCGCAACGGATCTTCAGAGTCAGCTGAAGTAGAGTGGGAAGGGCCCTCGGAAGGTGGAGGACGTGAGAGATGTGGAGAACTAAGATCAGGAAGCAAGTTGGGGGGACGGACATCGTTAAAGAAACGATGATCTGTAAAAGCAAGTTCCGTAACCTTTTTGTTTCTTAGATCTTTATACCATCTATCGTCCCTCCAATAAAAACCCAGATTAGCGATTGAGTCATCGCCTAATTCCCTCGAATTCAAGGAGATTGGCTCGGTTATAGGGACACAGAAATACTCTAGAATTCGGGTAATAATACTAGCATATATAAGGGATCTTTTTACTAAGCTGGGAGTACTAAGCATATGATGAAGGATAATATACCCAATATTTAGCACCCTCTCCTCTAGAATGCAGTCCAATATGGTTACATCTAAACGGCTAACTTCATCCGCATGTCCTGACCTAGGAGTTATGACATGATGAAGAACATAATGAAGGATTCGAGTTTGAAGAGGTAAGGCTTGAGATTTCAAAGGTGATTGACAAACGCAGAGGACAAATCACACCGTCGACAAATTTTTCGAACGGCATTCTTAAGAGAAAACCAAGGATCTTTGATTTTGGCTCTAGTACTATATAATTCCAATCCCTCATTTGGAGTTCCAAGGATAGAATTTAGCAAAGCAACATCAAATTCAATATGAACTCCCTCAACATTAATAACAATTCTATTTGAATACTTCGAAACTTCCGTATCCATATTCGAATAAAAAACCTTGACTAAATTTTCATAATAATGTTCATTAACAACCAACACATTCTTCCATCCCATAGCAATAAGGAAATCTTTAAGAGATTTATCACAAATTTTTAAATTCTCCATATTACTGAGATTGACAAAAAAAGGAGTAATGACCGACCTTGGCTTGAAATTGTCGAGAAAACGTTTCCGAAGCAGGGGTGATGAAAAATGAATCAAAATAAACTCCAAATTGTCGCCATGACTATCCTTACGCTTCTTGGCCATGTTTTTACCCTTAGACTTATCACCACCCGCCATTGTTGGAAGAAAAATAAGCTTAAAAATGCAATTTCGGGTTTAAAACATTTGAGTGAAATGGATTTGTTTGAGGCAAGAAAATCAATCCTAAAGAAGAATGAAGCTAATTTATGATGTAGATTGAATTAAAAATGGGCTAAAGGAAGCTTGAAAATGAAGAGAGAGAAACGGGTAGAGTGAGATTTGATTTTGGGTTTTATGTGGAGAGTTGATGAAATGTTGTTTTGAGAGTGAAAATTGAAGGAGTAATGAATGAATAATAATTTGAGTGATTGATTTTAACAAGAAAATGAGTGAAAGATGAAGAGATTTGAGAAAGAAAATGGAGAAGCACTATTCACGCGTGAGTGAGATGATAATGAAATGATGAAGAACAAGTGAAGAAATGATGATGGAGAAGTGTTTAATGAAGATGAAATGCATGGGTATTAGTTTGAATGGTTGATTTGGGCATAAAAATGGATGAAAAGGGAAGAAATTGGAAGTGAAAATGGAGAGGTGTTTCACGGTTTGGGTGAGAGAAAGAACAAGTGCAGAAAAATAACGAAGGAAGAAGAGGAAGCAAAAAAAAAAATACATCAAACCCGTGACCAAGTGGCTAGCCGCTTGCTCTCAGGTTTGGGACAGTTTCCAAGCGGCTAGTCGCCTGGTTGCTGTCTATCTGCACTCTAGTTGATTTCCAGCTAATTTTGATCAATTTCGTGATCTCGAAACATCTCAAGAGCAAATTTAATGCATGAATCATGATTTTAAACATTTAGAAGATGATTAATTCAAACAAATAATCCATCCAACAAGCATATATTTATGAAGCACATAAACATTCAAAAATTAATAAATCAAATACCTCATATATCTAACATGCTCAAACACTTCATAAACATCAACAATCATCAAGCAAACAATTTTAATAGATTCAATAACATAAATAGAGATGTTAATGCGAAAATTTCATCATCCCAAGTTCATGCCGAATTTTTGAAAATTGTTTTTCGCAAAGGGGTTTTGTAAAAATATCGGCAAGTTTTTTTCCGTAGAGATAAATTCTAATGCAATATCACCACTTTGTACATGATCTCTCAAGAAATGATGTCTAATATCTATATGCTTGGTTCTAGAGTGCTGAATGGGATTCTTTGAAAGATTTATGGCGCTAGTATTATCACACTTGATAGGAATTTGTTCAAAATTAATACCATAGTCCCTAAGTGTTTGTTTCATCCAAAGTGCTTGTGCACAACAACTACCTACGGCAATATATTCCGCCTCAGTAGTTGAGAGTGCCACCGAATTTTGTTTCTTACTAAACCATGAAACAAGTGAATGACCAAGAAAATGGCAAGTTCCACTAGTACTTTTCCTATCGACATTGTAACCGGCAAAATCGGCATCCGAATAACAAGTTAAATCTATATGAGTTCCTCTAGGATACCAAAGGCCAATATCTATGGTTCCACTCAAATAACGAAAAATTCTTTTAAAAGCAAGCAAATGAGATTCCTTGGGACATGATTGAAATCTTGCACACAAACATACACTAAACATGATATCGGGTCTACTTGCGGTTAAGTAAAATAAAGAGCCGATCATACCTCGATACTTTTTAATATCAACGTCTTTACCTTTTTCATCTTTATCAATCTTGATTGTTGTGCTCATTGGAGTACTCTTGGTATTTGATTCATTAATGTCAAATCTCTTGAGCAAATCTTTGACATACTTGGCTTGGTTGATGAAGATCCCCTCATTGTTTTGTTTGATTTGAAGTCTAAGGAAATACTTCAATTCTCCCATCATGCTCATCTCAAATTCCTTACTCATACAAGAGGAAAACTCTTTGCACAAAGATTCATTAGTAGAACCAAAAATAATATCATCAACATAAATTTGAACAATAAGTATATCTTGATTTTTATTCTTAATCAAAAGGGTAGTATCCGCTTTTCCCATCGAAAAACCGTTATCCAACAAGAAATTTTTAAGCCTATCATATCATGCTCTAGGTGCTTGTTTTAATCTATACAATGCTTTTGATAACATGATTTGGAAATTTTTCATTTTCAAAACTAGGGGGTTGTTTCACATAAACTTCCTCCATAATATAACCATTTAGGAAAGCACTCTTCACATCCATTTGAAATAAAATAAAATCTTTATGACATGCAAATGCTAACAACATCCTAATGGATTCCACTAATCTAGCTTTATTTCTTACAACCACACTAGATTCATCCATTTTATTTCTAAATACCCATTTAGTGCCTATAATGGATTGATGTTCCGGTTTTGGAACCAATTCCAACACTTTATTTCTCTCAAATTGATTTAACGCCTCTTGCATTGCCATAATCCAAGACTCGTCATTTTCCGCATCCGCAAAAGATTTTGGTTCAATTTGAGAAATAAATGCAGCATGCTCACATGTGTTTCTAAGTGATGATCTAGTTGTAATACCTCTTGAAGGATCACCTAAAATTAAGTCCTTAGGATGAGAGGAACCATACATCAATACCTTCTTGTTGCTCCATATTTGTTTGTTCTTCTTGTCTATCCTCTTGATTTTCTTGTGGTGCATTCTCTTGATTTTCTTTTGATGATTCTTCTTGCAACTCTCCATCTGCATCATCATTAACAACTCTTTTCTCCGTAGAGGAGGGGTTAGATTCATCAAACGTAACATGCATGGATTCTTCTATAACTAAAATTCTTTTGTTATAAACTCTATAAGCTTTGCTTGAGTTTGAATACCCGAGAAAGATGCCAACATCAGATTTTGGATCAAATTTACCAAGATTATCTTTTGTGTTTAAAATAAAACATTTGCATCCAAAAACTTTGAAATAACTAATGTTGGATTTTCTATCTTTCCAAAGCTCATAGGGAGTTTTATTGAGATGAGATCTAATCAACACCCGATTTAAAACATAACAAGCAGTGTTGACGGCTTCGGCCCAAAAATATTTTGGTAATGCATTTTCATTTAACATGGTCCTAGCCATTTCTTGAATAGACCTATTCTTTCTCTCAACAAC
The DNA here is from genome assembly GCF_000493195.1 of Citrus x clementina. NCBI lineage: Eukaryota > Viridiplantae > Streptophyta > Magnoliopsida > Sapindales > Rutaceae > Citrus > Citrus x clementina. The sequence goes on from NW_006262139.1 coordinate 3,297,690, forward strand.
TCCATTTTGTTGTGGAGTCCTAGGTGATGAAAATTGATGCTCAATGCCAAAATCATTACAAAAATTTTCAAATGCATGATTTTCAAACTCTCCACCATGATCACTTCTAATACAAGTAATAGAATAACCCTTTTCATTTTGAACCTTTTTACAAAAAATTCTAAATGCATCAATGGCATCATCCTTTTTAGCTAAGAATAATACCCATGTGTATCTAGAATAATCATCTACAATTACAAATGCATAAAATTTGCCACTTAAACTAGCATATCTAGAAGGTCCAAACAAATTTATGTGAAGTAATTGAAGAGGTTTTGAAGTAGAGATATGATTCTTGTTTTTTAAAGAGGTTTTGATTTGTTTTCCAAATTGACAAGCTTCACAAATTCTATCCTTTTGAAAACCAATTTTTGGAAGACTTTTAACTAAATCATTTTTCGAAATTTTTGAAATTAAATCCATGATTGCATGTCCTAGTCTTCTATGCCATAACCAACCATCATCATGCAATGCCGAAAAACATTTATCATGAGTAGATGCACACTCTATATCAATCGTGTAAACATTGCTACATCTATTTCCCATAAACAAAATTTTCCTCACATGCATTCTCAATAACACATCTTGATTTATCAAAAGCAACTTTATAACCTTTATCACATAGTTGACTAATGCTAATCAAATTGTGTTTCAAATTTTCAACCAAACACACATTTTCAATTAAAGTTGAAGAAACTTTACCAACATTACCAATTCTGAGAATTTTTCCTTTTGAGTTATCTCCAAATGATACATCTCCACCATTTTCGATTTGGTGAAACTTGAGAACCATACATAGTTTCCGGTCATATGCCTAGAACATCCGCTATCCAAGTACCATTTATTTTTCTTTTTCTTCAAGCCCTACAAAGAAAATCTTATGTCTTAGGTACCCAAACCTTTTTGGGTCCTTGAGCGTTAGCAACGGTTCCTTTTGGAACCCAAATACATTTGACACCATAATATGCATTCCTTTTCACAGGACATCTATATTTCATGTGACCATTTTGATTACAATAATGACAAACAATCTTATGATCACTTGTGGAGGTAGCTTTAATAAAATAATTCTTATAATACTTTTGCTTCAAGTTAGGCTTATATCCAAGTCCTCCTTTATCAAAAACACATTTTTGAGAGTTAAGCATGTTATCCAACATCTTTTGCCCATTTGCAAATTTTAGAACAACATTATTAAGTTCAATATTCTTTTTCTTGAGCATTTCATTTTCCTTTTTCAAATCATCTACATGTGGCTCTAAATGCTCATGTGACGTGCTAGGTTTTTCATTTGATAATGCAACTCTATTATGCAAGGTTTTATTCTCTAATTCTAATCCTTTAATCTTCTCATTCAATGACTCATTGCATTTTTGCATAGCATCCTTTTCATTTGTAAATTCTAGCAATTTGTTTTTAAGGCATGCATTCTTTTTACCAATTTTCATCAACTCATCATGTATTTCTTTAAAAGCATCATACAATTCATCATAGGTTGGATCACTTACCTCATTGAGATCATCATCATCTCCTATTGCCATAAGTGTTGGGTTTGATACTTCTTGTGACTCTTCTTCATCACTTGAATCTTCATCGCTATCATCCCAAGTAGCAACCATAGCTTTCTTCTTGAGTTTGTTGAGAAGTGGGCATTCTGATCTTATATGGTCGGGCTTTTTGCATTCGTAGCATATGATTACCTCTTTCTTCTCCTTTTGGTTTTTGAAGTTTCTAAATTTTCTTCGGTCACCAGTTTTCTTGAAAAATTTTCTGAACCTCCTTGCCAGCATAGCCAACTCCTCATCATCCGGCTCACTTTCCCCATCACTCTCATATTTTGTGGCTTTGAGAGCAATGTTTTTCTTCTTTTCCTCATTTCCTCTTTCGGTTGCCAAATCTTCCTCATAAGAAATAAGAGGACCAATTAAATCATCAATAGGTAAGATATTCAAATCTTTAGCTTCCTCAATGGCAGTCCTTTTTGGTCTCCATTCCGTAGGTAACGACCTAATGATTTTCTTTCCTAGGGCTCCTAGAGTGTTTACTATGTCCGTAAATCTAGTATACATAGAATACACACTCTCATTTTGTTCCATTTGGAACAATTCATATTGCCGAGTGTACCTACTAATTTTAGACTCTTTCACTTGATTCGTGCCTTCATAAACAACTTCAAGTTTGTGCCAAATTTCATTAGCACTTTCACAACTAGACACTCTATGAAACTTTTTCTTATCGAATGCACAAAACAAGGCATTCATGGCTTTGGAATTTAGAGAAGCTTTTCTCTTTTCTAATTCATTTCATTCCCGTGAAGGTTTTGGAATGTCTTCCCTGAATTCATTTTTAGTCAAAGGCATAAATGAACCATCACATACAACTTCCCAAATTTCATAATCTAGTACTTGTAAATAAATTCTCATCCTAGTTTTCCAATACGGGTAGTCATTTTCGTCAAAGAACGGTGGCCTAGTCGTGGATTGTCCTTCCCTAAAGGTTGAATCATTTTGGGTTGCCATGGATCTTTTACTCTAGACGGTTAAGTCCTAACAAGAGAACCAAGCTCTGATACCAAATGAAATGCAAGTTACGCAACCCAAGCGAGGGGGTGAATTGGGTTTTTAAAAATTATGCAATACAATTCGCACAACAAATTAATCTAACGCCTTAATGGAATAGAAAACAATAAATTCAAACAAGCATAAAAGTAAAAGAGTAAGGGAAGATAAAAACAAACACATGATTTTTACGTGGTTCGGTAATCCCTGCCTACATCTAGGCCGCCAAGCCAACCAAGGTTGAGGATTTCACTATCCAAGCCTCCCAAGGCTTCAAGTTCTTACAATTGACTTCTAAGGTGTCAATGAACCTTTACAATCAAGAGATTATCTCCCAAATCTCTTCACCCCAATTGTTTCTCACACTCACACACTCACAATTTGATAAGAAAAGAAAATACCAACAAAAACTCTCTTTAAGAGTGGATATGCAAATAATAGCTCAAACAATGATTCAATCTATGATAATTTGCGTTTTGGAAGCTCAATATATATTGTATGATCTTATATTTGCTTGCATTAGTTCTTAAAATGAAGTTGGAGTTGAGTTTTTATAGTTAAAGCCCGAAAACTAGCCGTTATAGGTAAATTCCCGCGCCCAAGCGGTTAGCCGCTTGATTTATCCGACTAGCCACTCATAAACAGTGATATTACCGTTATTTTTGAATTTTGCTACAGTAAACTATTCACTAAAATTACACTTTTGGCCTAAAACTTTATATAATTATAGTGCGACCCAAAACGTCATAAAACTTTACAAATAGATCCAATTTTAGAATTTCCTAAGAATAGTTATCTTTCCAAAACTTTCTGAAATTATAATATAGCCCCAAAGATATTATTATTTCGCAAAAAGGTCATTTTCAACATAATACCTATATTTTTCAAAGTTCTCAAAATCTTTCACTTTAGTCCAAAATATTCATAAATTATAGTATGGCCCAAAACATTTCAAATGTTTGTAAAAACGTCCAACTCCGAAAAATTTAATAATAATACTTATTAAAATCAAAGATTTCAAAACTTAGCATTTAAGTCCAAATTACTCAAATCCACAAAATACTTTACTTTATAAAAATAAACCTTTTAGTTTATGAAAAATATTTAATTAAATTAATCTCTTGAGCTTCTCAAATGCTAAATCATGCATTAATTAAATCATATCGGCTTTACAAGAATTTATCGCACTAATTTGTTCGTTGAGCTCTAAACTTTATTCTTGATTTCGTGGTTGTCCGTTGAGTGTCTTGAGCTTGATTTCACTTGCATAAATATTACCCTTAAAAAGCTAGTGAAAATTGTGAAATATAATATTTATTAAATCACTTAATACATATGTTTGTTATCATCAAAATTACATTATGTATAGCCCTTTAGGCTAACATATGTCACTATGGGTATACCAACAGAACTCGTAACCAACTGGAAACGAGAAGGGTATACTCACCTCCATCTAGGTGGTGTTAGACTTATCCTCACCTTACATGGCAGAAAAGGGTTACCCGTCACAGCCAGAATTGCTCTCCTTGACACAAGGTTCAAACAGTATCAACATGCTGTTATTGGCACCGTTTTAACCACTCTCCATGCTGGAAGTGTCTTGTTAACCTTTTACCCAAATTTCAACATGTCTCTAGCAGATCCCAACCTCCCAACAACACTGAAAGTCCAAATCCAACTTCAAGGAGCAGAACAAACATCCACTTCTAAAATAGCCACACTCCATCATCAATTAGTGTATCGATTGCAAAATCATGCGCTAGATCTCCCAACTGCACAAACAACCAGTGATGCACTAATGATCATTGCAGACACATATACAATTCCAACCATAATCCAAATTCCCAAGCAAATTCAAAAGCAAGAGTTGCTCAAACTCATGCCTTTGGAATGGCTTACCAACTATGAGCAATTCCATCAGAATTCAGAACCTGTCCAGACTTCCCAAGCTTTCTTCGAAAGAAGATCAGATGGACAAGTCAAGTTGTCTTTTCAGACTCCAGACAAGCCAAATCCAGACCTTCCACGGCTCTCTTATACTGCTATGATTACAGTAGTTTCTACTGGCCAAGAGTCGAATCTTCCAAACTATGGATTTTCCTCAGAAGAGTATCCAGTACATCCTGACAAAGTCAATGGTCATTTCTTATGGAATGTTCCAGAAGCCCATATGTGTAATTTCGATTGTCCCTGCTTGGATGACATAGATGATGACGAAGACTTTGAAATCATAAGAAGAAGGAGAAGGAGAAATAAAAAGCCTCATATTCCTAAAACTTCGTGTCGGCCCTATCCTCCAGGACCACCGGATGATCCAAAGTCAGATCAACCTTTACCAATCTACAAGAAAGCACTCAGGCAAATAAAAAGAGAGTCCTTATCTAAGCCTGTCCCAGTCCAACTGCAAATCAAGTCATGCTTGATGTTTTCATCTTCTAGCCAATCATACCAAGAATCATTTCCTCTACTCGAAAGACACACAAACCCACAAACCAAAGTTGTTTTTCTCAACCCTATGTCCAATCACCAATCACAACCTCTAGAGCACCAAAAGCACCAAAGCAGTATGAGGCAGTGCTAAATTGGCAAACCAAAAATGCCAATGCTCAAAACCAAGCACTTCACCATCTTGATAAAAATATTGATAAAGTGGCATCACAGGTGTCACAAACAGGACTGAAGGTGAACACAATTACTGCTCGGCTTGAACAAATTTATTCAAATCTGCAGAACAGAATCTCTGAATTGGATATTAATTTCAGAACGATGATCAACAATCGTATTTGGGGTCCAAAATTCAATAAGAAAGAGGCAGAGATCAGACAGGTGAAAGCAAAATTGGCCAGAATTATTGCTGACAAAGCACAACCTTCCCTTTTTACCAAAACACAGTCCATACCTATACCAGCACAACTATTCACATCATATCAACCTTTTTACAATCCTCATAAACAATCAACTTACGACTACTTCTTTGGTCTTTCTCATCTCCATTCCACAAACCCAAATATTCCTTCAGTTCCACCGCTAAAGCCGACCTCACCAAGAAAACCCAAATCAAAAGTCAAAATCTCAAAGCCTTCACCTAAAGATGATCTTCAAATTCCAGAAGATTCTCCTAAAGCAACTCCTGAACCTTTGAAGAAAGACAAGGCTCCAGTAGATTGATCACCAAAACAGTGGCTCAGATTCAACCTTAGAGGAAAGTTTACCCTCCACAGATAATCTCAGCTCATCTGAACAAACTTCTTCGGACTCAGAGTCTCAATTTGCTGATATTTCTGGTCTTCTAATGGCCACAAAAACAGAAGAACCTAGTACATCTACTCCTGTTGTTGATGAATCTTCTAATGATATAATAATGACCAAGGCTTACAAACAGAACCGGCTCCACCAGTTCCTTCGGTTTCTGAAAATTCTTCCAAATCATCTTCTTCACCATGGTTTACATTTGATGACATCCCTCGTCACAAATGGCAGGCTCGACATCAAGAATTTGCTGCATGGATTGATGTGCAAATGACAAGGCCTCATGCACAATCTCATAATGTTCTCCGTGAGTTTTGTTCCAGATTCACTAGATCATTACGAGATTGGTTTGAAAGTCTAGGGAAATACAGACAACTCCAATTGATTCAAACCACCATCCCTATAGCTCTTACAGTCATTTATGAGCAGTTTATTGGAGAACCCGCCGCATCAACTGAAGCATCTAGAAAAGAATATCACCAGATGAAATGTTGTTCTCTTAAACGACGTCACCTGGAAATGCATTACAAAAGGATGAGCATGCTTTATTACAAATTTAATGGATTTAATGATCCATCTTTAAAGCATGTCTTTGCTACATCTTTACCACCAAAGCTTCAACCAGAGCTTCAAAGACAATTGACAGCCTTTAACCTGGACATAGCAAATGTCTCCCTTGGAAAAATCTTTCAATTAACCATGTTATGCCTTAATAAGATCTGTGAGCAAAAAGATTTCTTCAAAGATCTTATTGAACACAAAGAACCCTTCGCCTCAGCTTGTAAAAAACCCTACCTCAAAATTCAGTGCAAAGATGAGAAAAAATGCACTTGTCCAACCAACAAAAAGAAGTACTTCCAGAAACATTTCCACAAATCTTCTTCCAAAAAACCAAAGAAGCCTTACCGATACTTCAAAAAAAAAAGGATCATTCCCAGTTCAGAAAAAAGAAATACAACCGCTGTTTTATTTGCAAAAAGCTCGGACATTTTGCCTGCAATTGCCCAAATAAGTCAGCAAAAGTTGTTCGTCTCATTCATCACTTGCAGCAATCTTCCATACTTTCTGACAACGAAGATATTGAATCCATCTTCTCAGAACAATCGGAGAAAAATGATCATACATCCTTCATTCTTGCCGAATCAACAGATTCAGAACCAGATGAAATTTTTGTGATCTCTACTATTCAAGAAATTAACCAGATTCGTTCCAAACTTATTGGTCCTTCAGTAAAGATTTCAGTCATCCCTTCTAAATTTCATAAACCTGTCTCAGTCATTGGTTTCCTTGATACCGGGGCACAACGCAGTATGCTTAATCCTAGAATCCTTCCTCCGAATTATTGGGAAAACCATACTGAATACTTCAGAGCTGCAAATGGAAAATTTTTTGAAACCTCTCTCATCACCAAAAAAAACCTCTCTCAACGCACTATTTGTCCATTTGCAGCTCTGAAGTATTCAGTATGGTTTTCT
>NW_006262139.1:3305110-3355718 GCF_000493195.1 Citrus x clementina
CAATTGCGGGTAAAATATCCACGCTTTTGCAAAATAAAACAGCGATTGTATTTCTTTTTTTGAACTGAGAAGGATCTTTTTTTCTAAAGTATCGGTAAGGTTTCTTTGGTTTTTTGGAAGAAGATTTGTGGAAATGTTTCTGGAAGTGCTTCTTTTTGTTGGTTGGATAAGTGCATTTTTTGTCATCTTTGCACTGAATTTTGAGGTAGGGTTTTTTACAAGCTGAGGCAAAGGGTTCTTTGTGTTCAATAAGATCTTTGAAGAAATATTTTTGCTCACAGATCTTATCAGGGTATAGCATGGTTAATTGAAAGATTTTTTCAAGGGAGACATTTGCTATGTCGAGGTTAAAGGCTGTCAATTGTCTTTGAAGCTCTGGTGGTAAAGATGCAATAAAGACATGCTTTAAAAATGGATAATTGAATCCATTCAATTTGTAATAAAGCATGCTCATCCTTTTGCAATGCATTTCCAGGTGATGTCGTTTAAGAGAACATTTCATCTGGTGATATTCTTTTCTAGATGCTTCAGTTGATGCGGCGGGTTCTCTAATAAACTGCTCATAAATGACTGCAAGAGATATAGGGATGGTGGTTTGAATCAATTGGAGTTGTTTGTATTCCCCTAGACTTTCAAACCAATCTCGTAATGATCCAGTGAATCTAGAACAAAACTGACGGAGAACATTATGAGATTGTGCATGAGGCCTTGTCATTTGCACATCAATCCATGCAGCAAATTCTTGATTTCGAGCCTACCATTTATGACGAGGGATGTCATCAAATGTAAACCATGGTGAAGAAAATAGTTTGGAAGAATTTTCAGAAACCAGAGGAACTGGTGGAGCCGATTTTGTTTGTGAGCCTTGGTCATCATTATTATCATCAGAAGATTCATCAACAACAGGAGTAGATGTACTAGGTTCTTCTGTTTTTGTGGCCATTAGAAGACCAGAAATATCTGCATATTGAGACTCTGAATCCGAAGAAGTTTGTTCAGATGAGCTGAGATTATCTATGGAGGGTAAATTTTCCTCTGAGGTTGAATCTGAGCCACTGTTTTAGTGATCAATCTGCTGATAATGGTATTGGTAAGCTGGAGCCTTGTCTTTCTTCGGAGGTTCAGGAGTTGCTTTAGGAGAATCTTCTGGAATTTGAAGATAATCTTTGGGTGAAGGCTTTGAGATTTTGACTTTTGATTTGGGTTTTCTTGGTGAGGTCGGCTTTGGCGGAGGAACTGAAGGAATATTTGGGTTTGTGGAATGGAGATGAGAAAGACCAAAGAAGTGGTCGTAAGTTGATTGTTTAGGAGGATTGTAAAAAGGTTGATATGATGTGAATAGTGGTGCTGGTATAGGTATGGACTGTGTTTTGGTAAAAAAAGAAAGTTGTGCTTTGTCAGCATCAATTCTGCTTTCAACTGTCTGATTTCTGCCTCTTTCTTATTAAATTATGGACCCCAAATACGATTTTTTATCATCGTTCTGAGATCAATATCTAATTCAGAGATTCTGTTCTGCAGATTTGAATAAATTTGTTCAAGCCGGGCAGTAATTGTGTCCACCTTTAGTCTTGTTTGTGATACCTGTGATTCCACTTTATCAATCTTTTTATCAAGATGGTGTTTATCAAGATGGTGAAGTGCTTGGTTTTAAGCACTGGCATTTTGGGTTTGCCAATTTAGAACTACCTCATACTACTTTGGTGCTTCTGGTGCTCCAGAGGTTGTAATTGGTGATTGGACATAGGGTTGAGAAACAACTTTGGTTTGTAGGTCTGTGTGTCTTTCGAGTGGAGGAAATGACTCTTGGTATGATTGGCTAGAAGATGAAAACATCAAGCATGACTTGATTTGTGGTTGGACTGGGACATGCTTAGATGAGGACTCTCTTTTTATTTGCTTGAGTGCTTTCTTGTAGATTGGTAAAGGTTGATCTGACTCTAGATCATCCGGTGGTCTTGGAGGATAGGGCCGACACAGAGTTTTAGGAATAGGAGGCTTTTTCTTTCTCCTTCTTCTTTTTCTCATGATTTTAAAGTCTTCGTCATCATTTGTGTCATCCAAGTAGGGACAATCGGAATTACACATATGGGCTTCTGGAACATCCCATAAGAGATGATCGTTGACTTTGTCAGGATATACTGGATACCCTTTTGAGGAAAATCCATAGATTGGAAGATTCGACTCTTGGCCAATAGAAATTGTTGTAATCATAGCAGTATAAGAGAGCCGTGGAGGGTCTGGATTTGGCTTGTCTGGAGTCTGAAAAGACAACTTGACTTGTCCGTCTGATTTTCTTTCGAAGACAGCTTGGGAAGTCTGGACAGGTTCTGAATTCTGATGGAATTACTCATAGTTGGTAAGCCATTCTAAAGGCATGAGTTTGAGCAACTCTTGCTTTTGAATTTGCTTGGGAATTTGGATTATGGTTGGAATTGTATCTGTGTCTGCAATGATCATTAGTGCATCACTAGTTGTTTGTGCAGTTGGGAGATCTAGTGCATGATTTTGCAATCGATACACTAATTGATGATGGAGTGTGGCTATTTTAGAAGTGATGTTTGTTCTGCTCCTTGAAGTTGGATTTGGATTTTCAGTGTTGTTGGGAGGTTGGGATCTACTAGAGAGTTGAAATTTGGGTAAAAGGTTAACAAGACACTTTCAGCATGGAGAGTGGTTAAAACGGTGCCAATAATAGCATGTTGATACTGTTTGAACCTTGTGTCAAGGAGAGCAATTCTGGCTATGACGGGTAAGCCTTTTCTGCCATGTAAGGTGAGGATAAGTCTGACACCACCTAGATGGAGGTGTATATACCCTTCTCGTTTCCAGTTGGTTACGAGGTCTGTTGGTATATCTATAGTGACATATTGTTCACTTTGAGAGGCTTGAAGAGCACACTGATCAAGTCGTGAAGACTGGATGTACTCTTTAGGAAGAGGTCTTTTAGTGAAAATTAGGGTTCTAATGCTTCGAGTGAAAGAAGCTTTTTGTTTGTAAAGATGGTATGGACTCATAACAGGGAAGTGAGATTCATGAATCTGAGCAGATTCAAGAATATACGAGTATTCAACAAGATTTTCTATTTTTGAGGCTACATGGTTTTAACAAGAACGAGGTAGGGAAAGAGTAGAAGAGAGAGAAATATGAGAAGATTTTAATGAAGCTATTTCTAATGAAGAAGAGGAAGATGCCATCTTTGAATAATGATACCACCTCTGGCAAAAGTTCGTTTGGCTCTGATACCAACTTGGGCTGGGCCTAACTCAGCCCCAATAAAGCTCTCAAAGGGTGAGGACTGCCCAGAGCTTATAAGCGACCAGGAGCTTTGGCTTGCCAGCGATGTGGGATAAGAGTTTATCATTCACTCGACCCTCGCCCTCGGGCCTTGGCTCTGATACCAACTTGGGTTGGCCCTAACTCAGCCCCAAAAGAGCTCTTAAAGGGTGAGGATTGCCCAGTGCTTATAAGCGACATGGAGCTTTGGCTTGCCAGCGATGTGGGATAAGAGCTTATCATTCACTCGAAACCAGAACTAGTCCAAAGGATAGTCTAGCACTATCAAAGATCAGGTGTAACAACACCACGTACCTCACAAACCCCAGTGAAACCTCTCTCATTACCAAAAAACTCATTGGTACCCAGTTCTTTCCAAACTGTATCATTTGGCAAAAAATTGTTGGTTCAGATCTCTAGCGGATCCCAACCTCCCAACAACACTGAAAGTCCAAATCCAACTTCAAGGAGCAGAACAAACATCCACTTCTAAAATAGCCACACTGAAGCAATCCCGAGGAGACAAAGGAGGTTCAAAGGCAAGTTGAAGAACTCTTGGCAAAGGGATATGTGAGGGAGAGCATGAGTCCATGTGCGGTACCAGTTTTACTAGTGCCCAAAAATGATGGAACATGGAGGATGTGCGTTGACTGTCGTGCAATCAATAAAATCATTGTAAAGTATAGACATCCAATCCCTAAACTTGATGACATCCTTGATGAATTGCATAGTAATTGTGTGTTTAGTAAAATTGATCTTAAAAGTAAATATCATCAAATTAGGATTAGAGAGGGAGATAAGTGGAAAACTGCATTTAAAACAAAATATGGTTTATATGAGTGGTTAGTGATACCATTTGGGTTATCTAACGCACCTAGCACTTTTATGAGGTTAATGAACCATGTTTTGCGTGCTTTTATTGGTAAATTCGTAGTTTTCTATTTTGATGATATTTTGATCTATAGCAAAGGTTTAAACGAACACATTGAACATTTGCAAAGTGTATTGACTGTTTTAAGAAAGGAAAAGTTGTGTGCTAATTTGAAGAAGTGTTCTTTTTGTACAAATCATATTATTTTTCTTGGTTATGTTGTAAGTGCTATAGGAATTGAGGTTGATGAAGAGAAGGTAAAGGCTATTAAGGAGTGGCCTACACCTAAAAGTGTAAGTGAGGTAAGAAGTTTTCATGGTTTGGCTAGTTTTTATAGAAGATTTGTGAAAGATTTTAGCACCCTTGCTGCACCATTAACTGAAATTGTGAAGAAACATGTGGATTTAAGTGGGGTAGTGAACAAGAAAGGGCATTTAATCTAATCAAGGAGAAATTAGTTTTTGCACCATTACTTTCTTTATTTGCTTTTGCTAAAACTTTTGAAATTGAGTGTGATGCTTCATGTATAGGTATTAGAGCTGGTTTGATGTAAGAAGGGTGTCCAATTGCCTATTTTAGTGAGAAATTGAGTGGACCAGCCCTAAACTATCCTACTTATGACAAGGAGATGTATGCATCAATGAGAGCATTGGAGACTTGGCAACACTATCTTCTACTTAAAGAGTTTGTTATACACACTGATCATGAGTCCTTGAAGCATTTGAAAGGGCAAGGTAAGTTACATAAGAGACATGTCAAATGGGTTGAATTTATTGAGTCATTTCCTTATGTGATCAAATACAAACAAGGTAAGGAGAACGTGGTGGTTAATGCATTATCTAGAAGGTATGTACTTATCTCTACATTAAATGCAAAGTTGTTAGGATTTGAGTACATTAAAGAATTATATGTTAATGATCCTAATTTTGCTAATGTGTTTAATGCTTGTGAGAAAGTTGCATTTAGTAAGTTCTATAGGCATGATGGGTTCTTATTTAGAGAAAATAAATTGTGTGTGCCTAATAGTTCTTTGTGTGAATTGCTTGTGCATGAATCTCATGAGGGAAGTTTAATGAGACATTTTGGCATTGTAAAGACTTTAGATGTTTTAAAAGAACACTTCTTTTGGCTACATATGAAACGTGATGTTGAAAGAATATGTGAGAAGTGTATCACTGGTAAACATGCTAAGTCTAGAGTTTTACCCCATGGATTGTATAACCCTCTGCCCATACCTAGTGAACCTTGGGTTGATATTTCTATGGACTTTGTTTTGGGTTTACCTAGGTCAAAAAGGGGAAATTATTATATTTTTATTGTTGTTGATAGGTTTTCGAAGATGGCACATTTCATTCCATGTCACAAAACTGATGATGCAACAAATATAGCTAATTTGTTTTTCAAGGAAATAGTCAGATTGCATGGAGTACCAAGGAGCATAGTTTCAGATCGAGATGCTAAGTTCTTGAGCCACTTTTGGAAAACTTTGTGGGGTAAGTTGGGTACTAAACTTTTATTTTCTACTACTTGTCATCCACAAACCGATAGACAAATTGAGGTTGTAAATAGAACTTTATCCACTTTGTTGCGTGCCATTATTCAAAAGAACTTGAAAACTTGGGAAGAATGTTTGCCACACGTTGAATTTGCTTACACTAGAACTGTCCATTTAGCTACTAAATTTTCACCATTTGAGATTGTATATGGTTTTAATCCATTAACTCTTTTGGATTTATTACCTTTACTTGTTGATGAGTGTGCTAGTATGGATGGTAAAAAGAAAGCTGAATTTGTCAAGCAATTACATGAGAGAACGCAATAAGACATAGAAAAGAGAAATGAACAATATGCTACTTAAGCCAACAAAGGACGTAAGCAAGTGGTTTTTCAACCTGGAGATTGGGTTTGGGTGCTTATGAGAAAGGAGAGGTTCCCAGCACAAAGGCGTTCCAAGGGGAGATGGTCCATTTCAAGTGGTTGCACTGATCAATGACAGTGCCTACAAATTGGATCTTCCTGGTAAGTATAGTGTGAGTGCTACTTTTAATGTTTCTGATCTTTCTCCTTTCGATTTAGGTGAATATTCGAGGACGAATCATTTTGAGGAGAGGGGGAATGATGAGAACCGTCAAGAGAATACCATTAAAGCTTCAATTGATCCTTTGCACATTCATGGAGACCCAATTACAAGAGCTAGAGCCAAAAAGATGCAAGCTGCTTTAAATGGATTAATTGAGGAAATATGGATTGAAAATGCAATTCAAGATGCAAGACATCATGAATTGGGCTTGAAGAGAAGACAAGGCATTGTAGGCATTATTCAAGCTATTGGGCAGCCAAATACACAATTTGGATCAAATGCAAAAAGAGCTAGATTTGAAGTTCTCTAGAAGGAGTTATGACCAATTCATTACAGCTTGTTCAGACTTGGGATTTTCAACGACTCCTTTGTTTTTTAACTTCATTTGTTTGTTTTGTTTCAAGTTTGTCAATGTGTAAGGTAAGTCTACCTTCAATGATGGTAGGCTAACATTAAATTTGTCAATGATAGCATTAATTATGGTAGGCTAGCATTAGTTTGTCAATGATAGCATTAATTATGGTGGGTTGATGAAAACTTTTGAAGCATCCTTTGACAAACCTATACTTGGAGGGTTGTTCTAATGTTTTCATTTGTATTTTTAGGATCTTGGGTTTCTATTTGTCTATTTAAACTCAGCAACCTTGCTATGTAAGACAATTAGAGATTAATGTTATTTTGAATTTGAAAGATTATTCTTTCTTTGGTTCTTTTGAGAACTAGTGAACTTAACAAGAATTTGCATTCTTGTGGCGTTCCAAATTTAGACTTATCACTCACCTTCTCATCTACTTCTTGAGTGTAGCATCAATATCATTCTCTATACCTTTGGTTCATGTTTTCTTAAGCATTGGGTCAAGGTTTTGTTTGTCATAAATCTGTTTAGAACTTTCTTGGGAAGTTGAAACTTCAAATTAAGTGTGGATTTTAAAGTTTCATTGTGGGATTCGCATCACTTTTTTCCTCTAAAATCTTCCTAGGCCCTATAAATTCTTTAAATTTTTCCTCGGCTTTGTAACTATGGAAGCGTGAAGGGTCCTTTAGTTGAGCAGCTGTCTTCTTATACCTCGTCATTGCTAGAGCTATAGAACTGAGTTGTTGGGTACCTAAAAGAGAATTAAATAGCGAAAATGAGTCCAAAGTGTGCGGAGAATTGTGGACGAGAAGAGAAAAATCTAGATGAGAAGAAAAAGAAGCACGGTAAAACCCTAATTTATAGGTGACGGTAAAATAAAAAATAATTAATGGGATAAACTTGGAAATTGTATTTAAAATTTAAAACAAATCTAAATTTAAAAGGAAAGGATATCGGGTTCGGGAATTTAGGGTTTATGTAATCCATCCTTATCTTTATCTTGATATGCTGAGCCAGCTGTCAAAAATTTACTCCCAACGGTTAAAAAGGATTTTTCATAGTTGTGTCATTATAACGGTAAGAATCATTGCTACAGCAACGCCGATAAAGTCTCCTGTTTGATGAGAACCACTATCCAATTGTCATGTGAAGTGTAATATTGCAACAACTCTTGTCAGTGTTTCATAAAAAAAAAAAAAATAATTATATGCTGCAATAAAATAAAAGAAAGAAAGAAATTAGATAAAAAATTTCAAAATGTCAACAACCGTAAAGAAAAAACCTAAAAACTAAATTTAATGTTAAAAGAAAAATTGAAATAACTCCCTTAATCATTGGGTTGCCTCCCAATTAGCGCTTGATTTTTTAAGTCTTTCAGTCTGACCTTCCCTTAATTGTTCAAATTAGGTTTTTGAGGAACAAATCCTCCCTTGAATGGTGCAAATCATCATTAATATAGTGTTTAACCCGCTGCCCATTTACCATAAATTTATGACCAATTCTCTCATCTTTGAGGTTCATAGCACCATGAGGATGGATTTTTGTAAGTCTAAAAGGCTCGAACCATCTAAACTTTAACTTTTCTAAAAAAAAAAGCTTTAATCTAAAGTTGTATAGCAAAACTTATTGACCTGGAATTAAATCCCTTTGCTGGATGCATTTATCATGCATTATTTTGTTTTGTCTTTGTAAATCCTTGCATTTTCATAAGAGAATAATCTTAACTCTTGAAGCTCAAAAAGTTGAAACTTCCTATGCTCTGCTGACGTTAGGATATCCATGTTTAGTTGTTTTAGCGCCTAATATGCCTTATGCTCCAGCTCCATAGGAAAATGGCAGGCTTTGCCATATACAATTCTATATGGAGACATGCCAAGTGGTGTCTAAGAGACCAATCTTTTCTAGTATGATTCACCACTATTTTTAAAATCTTTTTTATTTTCCTATTGGACACTTTTACCTGACCATTAGACTAAGGGTGATATGCTGTAACAACCTTGTGAAATACAAGTGTGCAACCCAAGAGGGAGGGTGAATTGGTATTTTAAAAATTATCCTAACAAAACCACACAACAATCCAATCTAACGCCTTAATAAATTCGAAAGCAATAAGTTCAATAAAAGCACAATAACAAATGAGTAAGAGAGAAGAGAAACAAACACACGAATTTTTACGTGGTTCGGTAATCTCCGCCTACGTCCACGCCTCTAAGCGATCCAAACTTGAGGATTTCACTATCCAAGCCTTTCAAGGCTTCAAATATTTACAATTGACTTCAAGGTGTCAATGAACCTTTACAACAAAGAGATTATCTCTCAATCTCTTCACTCAAGTGTCTCACACACTCAAACACTCACAATTAAGATGAGGAATTGAAGATTACAATAAAAACTCGCTTAAAGGTAGATATACAAATTGAAGAACAAAAGATGATTCAAGGTTTCATGATTTGCAAAATGAGAGCTCAATGAAGTTGTGTGCTTTTTTATTTTTGCTTGCTAGAGAGCTTGAAAATGATTTGGATTTGAGTTTATATAGTTTGAGCTCAAAAACTAGCGGTTATGCACATTTTGGTGATAACCGGCTTACCATTTATGAAATTCGGTTAGCCACTTTTATGTTACCATTACAGTAAAAATTTGAATTTCAGAATATCCGGCATGCCGCTTTTCATACCCGGTTAACCGCTTTTGAAATCCGGATAGTCGCTTGTAAAATCCGGATAGCCGCTTATGTTTCAGAAGCTTACTGCCCAAAATTCGGCTAGCCGTTTATCACATCCGGTTAGCTGCTTGCTACAGTAACCGGTACAGTGCACTTTTTTCCAAAATTATATTTTGACCCCAAAACTTTATATAATTGTATGATGGCCCAAAACTTTATAAATCTTTTTAGATAAGTCCAATTTCGGAATTTCTAAGTAATACTTTGTTAATCCTAAAACTTTTTGAAATTATGATATCGCCCAAAATATGTGAAACTATAGAATGGCCTAAAATATTTAAATATTTTCAAATAAGTTCAAATCCGAAATTCAAAACAATATTTATTAAAGTCAAAGATTGTAAAATTCTTTCATTTTAGTCCACAACTTGACAAACAGCTTAACTCCATAAAATCATTTTCTTATTATAAAAGCACAATACATAAATCTTTGTTTAATCAACATATGTGGTTTGTTATCATTAAAATCAATAGTTATAGCCATATAGGCTAACACCTTGTGCTTAATTCCATATTTAGCCAATGCTGCAACAAATATTATGTTGCACAAATGAGTGCCTTCATCACTTATGATGGCTCTTGGAGTTTAAATCTTGTGAAAATGTTCTTCTGAAGAAATCTGACCACGACTTTGGCATCATTTGTTGGTAATGCTACAGCTTCCACCCATTTGGACATATAGTCTACAATAACTAAAATGTATAAATTCCCAAAAGAGGGTGGGAATAGACCTATGAAATCTCTCCTCCAGACATCAAAGACCCTAACTTCCAAAATATTAGTTAATGGCATTTCATGCTTTTGAGATATGTTTCCTGTTCTTTGGCACCTGTTACAATATTTAACAAACTCATAAGCATTTTAAAAAATAACCTGATTGTAAAACTTTGTCTGCTGTTTTGTGGCCTCCGAAATGTCTTCCATATGCTGTAGCATGACATGATTGCAATATATTTGAAATTTCTTCATTAGGCACACATTTTTTGATCACATCTCTAAGCACATCTTATACAAATATAGTTCATCCACTGATAACTTCTAACATCATGGAGAAATATCTTTTTCTGCTGGTAACTCAGATCAGGTGGTAATATTCCACTCACCAAGTAATTAGCAAAATCTACATACCATGGTAACTCAAATCAGGTGGTTACATCTCTGTTACTCTACTGAACTGTTGTAGCAATCCTCCAACAGGATCTTGTACATGCATATAGAGGGGCTGATTTCTTTAATATATGTCGTAGTCCATCCTATGGCCTTCTTATATCTCCCCAACATATCCACCAAGCTCTTCTCTTGATCTACATTTAAAGAAGATAAAATGATTACAAGTAATGTGTTGTTGTCACCAAGATAAAAATATTTTAGATGTGAAAGTAGAAGTTTTAATTCTAAAACAAAAGGTAATTCGATATATGGTACAACAAGTTTTACTTCCCTATTTGAAAGATCAAGAGACTCAAAATGTCTGTTAGTCCTCACATGTTGCTTCTCTTCTAGCCATGCTATATGCGCTGCGGCAGCATCTTCATCTTTAAGTTC
The DNA here is from genome assembly GCF_000493195.1 of Citrus x clementina. NCBI lineage: Eukaryota > Viridiplantae > Streptophyta > Magnoliopsida > Sapindales > Rutaceae > Citrus > Citrus x clementina. The sequence goes on from NW_006262139.1 coordinate 3,315,963, forward strand.
CTCAAATGTGGCAGCCTTGATTTCTTCATTGCTGCAGCAATTATTCAAGCTGTTTGCGACATTAAGCTCCATAATACTAACAAAATGGCAGTCTTCCATCTCATCAAAACTCTTTATTGCATCCAGCACATTAAAGGTAACTTGCTGATCATTAACCTTCATGGTCAGTTCCCCTTTTTGAACATCAATTAAAGTATTTCCTGTGGCTAAAAAGGGTCTGCCTAGAATAATTAGTGCTTTTTTATTTGCTTCGAAGTCCAGCACTATGAAATCCACCGAAAAAATAAATTTATCCTCTTTAACCAGCACATCTTCAATCTTGCCTGTAAGATAAACACGAGATCTGTCAGCAAGTTGCAATGTCACTGTGGTTGGTCTGTCTTCTCAAACTCCCAATTGCTTGAACACTAATAATGGCACAAGATTGATGCTTGCTACCAAATCAAAAAGTGTCTTACCACTGTATTTAGTTCCTATGGAGTAAGAAATTATGAAACTTCCTGGATCCTTCAACTTCTGAGGTATTTTGCTCTGCAACATATGACTGCATTCTTGTGTTAAAGCAATTGTTTCGAATTCTCCAAGCCTCATTTTCCTTGAAAATATATCTTTTAAAAACTTCACATAATTTGACATTTGTTCTAATGCTTCCACAAAAGGAATATTGATATGCAGTTATTTCAATACTTCTAAGAATTTATTGAATTGTTTGCTTACTTTTGCTTCTGAAATTTTTGTGGGAATGGTCGTGGATGTCTAAACGGTTGTGCTGCAGCAAGCTGTACAAACTGTTTTTCTTTTGCTCTATTCTCGTTTGTTATTGTTGGTGCTGCAGCTTCTTCCTTAACAGGCACTGAATCATGTTTTTTCTACAGTTACTATAGCTTAGCTACGCTCACTAGTGTGCTGGAAAATAGGTTGTTGTGGCTCTTCTTCAATTTGAGCTTCCTCTTGGGTTGAATTAGGTTCCACTTTTCTTTTCGATACTCCAACTGGAATATGAACATTGCTTAGTAAACTGCCCTGATGTCTGTTGCTCAATGCTGTAGCAACCTGCCCAATCTGATTCTCTAAGTTTCTTAAAAACACAGCTTAGCTTTAGACCACTGCTTCATTTGTCTCCATTTAGGGTTGTAAGTGTTTGAATATGGATTGTTATGATTTTGTCTATTGAAGTTGCCCACATAATTGACTAAAACTGGATTTCCAGGACAATTATCATATAGATGCCCCTCTCCACAATAAACACAAAAGACTTCAGCAACTTGGTTAACTGTTGCTGAAGTAGTGGTCATAACTTTAACCATATTTGTTAATGAGATTACTTGGGCTGATACTGTTATTAGTGCATCCACATTGTGCACTCCTGCTACTCCTCTTGGTGCGACATGTCTAGTTGATGGCCATTGATAGTTAGCTATTGTTGATGTATAAATACTAATGCTATTGGTGTCAATATGCAAGTGTACACAACAAGTAATAAAGTGGTGAGTATTCAAGATCGTCTCCACAGGGATTGATGTTATCATATTTGCTACAGCAATCTTAACAGTGCAGATTTTGTGCTAAAATAAAATAAACAATTAATGAAACTAATGTACTAATTAAAATAAAAACACAATAAATAAAATGCAACAAAGTAAACTATCACGTCAAACTCAAGGATAAAATCAATAGGAATATAAAGTAGTTGAGTGAATAAGTTCTCTTAATGGTATTGACTATTTTCTAATGTTTGGCTCGGTTGCTGCAACATCTGCTACAGCACTAGGCAGAATCCTTATGCCTCCTCAGCCGTCGCATGTTGGATATTTTATATCTATATACAACCTAACAGTGATTAGTTGTTATGCCAACATAAGATATAGCATTACACGCTTAGTTTCTATTTACCCTACAAGGTGAATCTCTATGTCTAGTTCATCACTAATCTTAAATTAAGCATGACCCTTTTGGCACTCAAGTAAAACTCAATCCGAAAAACCCAATTTAAGATCAAGTATTGCTTTGATATGTTCCACTAAGATAGGCCCTTTTGCGACTCTCCCCTAGCTAGTATCATTAAATGGGTGATCAACCGAAATAATGAATAAAAATAAATACTATCAAGACAAATTGCTATAGCAAACATGCAGCAACACATATATTCAGTCAATAAACCATCAAGATTGTTTATCACTCAACCATAAATAAATTTAGTTCATAGTTTGCAAAAGAAAAATAAAGAATAAAGTTCCGACCATGAAACACATCCCCGTGAATAAATAGTAAACAAGAAAACAAGAGAAGAATAAGAAGGACTGAGTTCTTGATTTATTTCTGTAAATTCTCCTCTTGTGCAGCCCTCAATCTCTCTCTTGAATCCTGTTTTTCTTTTGTTTCTTTGTGTTTTTCTCCTTGGGTGACGGCTCTCCCTTTTCCTTATGATGTCCGCTTCTTTTATAGTTGAAAATTAGGGTAAACGGAAGCCTAGGTTGCGCATAAGTCAGATTAAGAAACTACAGATCGCAATTTTGCAATTATCCCGCACATAATTTTTACTATCGTTGTTCCAGGATTGCTACAGCAATGGTTGCTACACCAACTGCACTGTTACAGATTTGTTTCAACTCTTTTGTAGCCATGTTCTTTCCTTATTTTTGCAAGCCTATTGCATAGCATTCCTTCCATGAATTATAAGCTTCTGGAAACCTACAATTATGCACACAATTTGAGCACAAATTACTTTAAATCGAGCAAAACTTATTAAGATTGACTAAAATGATTATTTATGCAAAATGTAACAAAAATGCAATAGAAACACATAATTTGCTCTCTAAGTAGTATTGATTTAAATCTAAAAGTGTCATGATAACTCTCATTTCATAGAGTTATCACACCCCCAAACTTAAACCATTACTTGTCCTCAAGTAATGACAATAACACTAACACTTCAATCACACAATCATTCAACAAATAGCTTAGCTCTGTCATCAAATTTGCAAGAATTCTTCCACCCTCAGATCACACTCTTAACCACGTAAAATAGCCTTAGCAGTTTAGTTCTAGACTTAGGCTTTATTCTGTCCAAAGTGTGTGTGTGTGTGCCACTTTGATCAAATTCCAAAGGTGCTACAGTATTACACAGACATATATAATTCAAAGATAGAACATAAATGTATTCACATATGGGGGAGCAGAATTCATAAATAAACTCAAACTGTGCTACAACAAACATAATTATTATTTTTTTCAGTTAAACCCTTCAATACAACATTGAGCTTTCATGTGAATGCATATCACTTGTAATGATGACACCCAATTACTCACTCAAAGTACAAGTCAAAGTTACTACAGCAATACATCTAGGATGTTATATCTAAGTCATACCTTTGGACGCCTTTGACTCAAGGATGAACATGGGGCCCATGAATAGACTAGGTTTCTCAGTATCTTAGGCAGCGGACCTCTTTATCACCATTTTTTTTTTGCTTTTCTTCTTTTTTCTCTTTTCTTTTAATAATTCCTGCAGCACTGCTCGAAGCTCGTGTTGCCTTTGGACTCAAGTTTGCATATGGGGTGCATACTCAACCCTGGTTACTCAGCAACTTAAACCATTGGAGCTGAATTTATTTCATAACAGGCATAGTCCAACTACAGCATCCAGAATGTAAAGAAGAAAAATAAATAAATAAATAAAATAAAGCACAAAGGCATGCAATAAAGATAAAGACGAAGAATATTTTTGAATAGAAGATTTGAAACTTGGTTTTCCAAATCTAATACACTGTTTTTACTTTATTAGCTACTTCTTCATTGTTCCATGGACATGTGTGTTAGCCTAAAGGGCTATTAATAATGTAATTTTGATGATAACAAACATGTGTATTAAGTGATTTAATAAATAATGTATTTCACATTTTCACTAGTTTTTGAAGGGTAGTATTTATGCAAGTAAATTAAGTAAAATCAAGCTCAAGACACTCAACGGACAACGGTGAAGTCAAGAATAAAGTTTAGAGCTTAACGGATAAATTATTGCGATAAATTCTTGTAAAGCCGGTATGATTTAATTGATGCATGATTTAGCATTTGAGAAGCTCAAGAGATTTATTTAAATAATTACTTTTCATAAACTAAAAGGTTTTATTTTTATAAGATAGAGTATTTTGTGGATTTGAGTAATTTGGACTTAAATGAAAATTTTTGCAATCTTTGATTCGATAAGTATTATTTTGAATTTTAGGAGTTGGACCTTTTTGCAAATATTTAAAATGTTTTAGGCCATACTATGATTTATGAACATTTTGGACTAAAGTGAAAAGTTTTGAGAACTTTGAAAACTATAGGTATTTTGTAAAATTTTGAAAAAGAACCTCTTTAAAAAATAATAATATATTTGGGGCCATATCATAATTTCAAAAAGTCTTGGAATGACAATCATTATTTAGAAATTCTAAAATTGGACTTATTTGTAAAGTTTTATGACGTTTTAGGCTATAGCATAATTATAGAAAGTTTTGGGCCAAAGTATAATTTTGGTGAACAGTATTCTTGTAGCAAAATTCAAAAATAACGGTAATATCACTGTTACAAGCGGCTAGCTGGATAAATCAAGCAGCTAACCACTTGGTTGCGGGAATTTGCCTATAACGGCTAGTTTTTGGGCTCTAATTATAAAAACTCAACTCCAACTTCATTTTAAGGACTAATGCAAGCATAAATAAGATCATATAACATATATTGAGCTTCCAAATCGCAAATCATCACAGATTGAATCATTTTTGTGCTATTATTTGCATATCCACTCTTAAATAGAGTTTTTGTTATAATTTTCATTTCACATCAAATTGTGAGTGTACAAGTGTGAGAAACACTTGGGGTGAAGAGATTGGGGAGATAATCTCTTGATTGTAAATTGATTGTAAAGGTTCATTGACACCTTAGAAGTCAATTGTAAGAACTTGAAACCTTGGGAGGCTTGAATAGTGAAATCCTCGAGCTTGGTTGGCTTGGAAGCGTGGATGTGGGCGGGGATTGCCAAACCACGTAAAAATCTGTGTGTTTGTTTTTCTCTTCCCTTACTCTTTTATTATTATGCTTGTTTGAATTTATTGTTCTCTATTCCATTAAGGCGTTAGATTGATTTGTTGTGCGAATTGTATTGCATAAATTATAAAATCCCAATTCACCCCCCTCTTGGGTTGCGTAACTTGCATTTCAGTGTGGGTTAGCTTAATTAATGGGTAAGAATTATCCTCTGCTATAAAATTACAGTCATAATCATAAAGAGGAATACGTACGTTAAAAATTAAAATTTTAATCAGAATGTAACTTTAGAGTTCTAATAAATCTTAATTTCTAGAAATTAATGGTAAAAAATTAAAATTAATGGTAATCGAGAACTTAATTAATTATAATTACCTGTAAAGGGGTAATATGTGCATTGAAGAAATCTTGAGCCATCCTATAACTCTGGTTCAACTCAAGGCACATCTGTGTCGAGCTAAGATAGCTTTTGATCTGATCCCATTTGTAAGGACTTCGAACTCTTCTACGTAACCATCTAGAAAAATCATCGAGGCGGTATTCCAAGTATGCTCTACTCGGTGCAAAGTAACCTGAGCCCTTAATCATAACCATGTAAATGAAAACAACTAGACAAGCCAGCAATATTATAAGAATGAGCATGGCAACGAGATAAAGTATAAGGAGCCAAGGGATGCGCCAAATCCTCCAATAAATCCTGCTAGAGCCACGACTAGAATCAAGATTCCCAAAATAATGACTGGCCATTGTAGAAGCTTGACACAAGAATTGTCTGCCTCGATGGCAAGCCAGATTCTAGCACCAATGACTGGGATTGAAAGAAGTACGGCAACTAAGTTGATGGGTCCGATTACATTGTTGCTTAGTGCCATATTTTGTAGAGAACCAGCTAGAGATCGAAGTGTGTATAGATCTTTCATGGTTATAATTTGTTTGTTGTTATTGTAGAAATATTATACAACATACTTTAAAGAGTAAAGATCGAGATATTCCCTTCTTTGATGGAAGGAAGTGAAAAAGTTATGTTAGTCTTACTTGTTTTATATTGGAAGTTCAAGAATCTTAAGTTATATCTTAAGACTTGTTAGAGATTGAGTTGGTATTTCAAAATACCCTTATCCCACATTGCTTAGATAAAAGAGCTTTAGTTATTTTATTTATAGAAACCAAATATGGTGTGGTAACAAGCTCATAAAAAGGAGGTCCACGCGCACAAAACCAAGCCCAAGAGAGGACCCCATTCCGAGAATCTATTAATTGGGCGTGAGCGCCCAATAACTCACTTTTATTATTTTGATTATTTTAATTCGAATTATATTGAGAATTTGATTCCTAATCAAATTGGCATTTATTTTTAAATCATTTTATAATTATAATTCAGATTTACAGGGGCTAGGGCATATCTATTTAAAGAGCCAATTGCACCACATAATTGTCATTGAGAAACAATTATCTTATACTGAGTCAACAATTTATGCTTTTGAAAGTTCAGATGTTGAACCAAGAAGAAGCACAAGGATGAGAAAAGCCATTAATTTTGGTGATGATTTCTATGTTTTTCTTATTGAAAATGATCCTTAGACTTTTGCAGAAGCTATAACTTCTCGAGATGCACCATTGTAGAAATAAGCTATCAACAATGAATTGGATTCCATCATGAGCAACCATGTATGGGAGTTAGTTGATTTGCCTCTAGGAACAAAACCTATTGGGTGCAAATGGATATTTAAAAGAAAATTAAAAGTTGATGGATCGATTGATAAATATAAAGCAAGATTGGTGGCCAATGGGTTCACACAAAAGAAATATATAGAATATTTTAACATCTATGCTTATGTAACTCAAATTGCATCCATCAGAGTTTTGATTGCTCTAACAACAATTCATAATCTACATATACATTAAATGAATGTTAAAACTGTCTTTCTCAATGGAGACTTGGATTAGAAGATCTATATGGATCAACCTGAAAGTTGTGTAGTTCCAGGTTCTGAGCATAAGGTATCCAAATTGGTTAAGTCTCTTTATGGCTTAAAACAAGCGCCAAAACAGTAGCATGAAAAATTTGATTAGTGTCCAATGGATATATGATTAATGATTCAGATAAATGTATCTATTCTAAATTAGTTGACACTAATACCTTTGTCACCATATGTCTCTATGTTGATGACATGCTTATTCTGAGCTAATACTAGAACTATTGATCAAACCAAGATGTTGCTTGCCTCTAACTTTGATATGAAAGATTTGGGAGAGGCAAATGTTATTTTAGGTATTAAGATTACAAAGACTAGTGATGGTCTCATATTGTCACAAGAACACTATGTTGAAAATTTGTTGAGGAGAGTTAGATATTATTATTGTAAGACAGTTTCCACTTTATATGATAGTAATACCCATCTGAAGAAGAACATTGAATATTGTGTTGATCAAGCGAGATATGCCCAATTAATTAGTAGCTTAATGTACTTGATAAATAGTACAAGATCGGACATTGCATTTGCTGTTGGCAGATTAAGTAGGTATACTCAGAATCGAAACCAAGATCATTGGACTGCAGTGGCCAAAGTGGCAAGATATTTGAGGGGCACCAATGATTACTGGCTTAAATATAGTATATCTCCACTTGTACTTGAAGGGTATAGTGATGCAAATTGAATCTATGAGTCAAATAAGTTCAAATCCACTAGTGGTTATTATATCTTCACCCTTGGTAGAGGTGCGGTATCTTGGAAATCATCCAAGCAGACATGTATAGCTCGTTCTACCATGGAGTTTGAGTTAATTGCTTTAGAAAAAGCTTGTTCAGAGGCTGAGTGGTTGCGAAACCTCTTGGAAGATCTTCCCATTTATGCTCATTGTTGGTTGATTTCTATAATCAATTATTATCAATGCCAATGTGCAAGTATACACAACAAGTAATAAAGTGATGAGTATTCAAGATCGTCTCCACAGGGATTGATGTTACTCAAAATGCTAAAGCAATCACAATAATGCAAATCAACTAAAGACCGAAACAAACAATTGTCAAATAATTCTATCGTAACTAATAATTGCAAGAGATGGAAATAAAACAATACTGTAATGAAATAAACTAAGTTAAATGTGTCTAAGATTCAATTGAGAATATAGTGGTTGAATGATCAAACTCTCCTAATGGGGTGACTGTTGTTTACCAATTTAGCACCAGTTGTTACAGTAAGTGCTGCAGCAATGGGTAGAATAAATCTGCATCCGCAGCTATCACATGTTGGAAATCTCATACCTTTAAATCTACTAACAATGACCAGTTGCTCATATATTTATGGTACAGCATTATAACCTTTAATCTCTCTACCCTACAAGGTGAACACCTATGTCTAGAGTGTCACAAACCTTAACTTCAAGTATTGCCCTTATGGGATTCAAGATAACCTAATCCAGGAAACTCGACTTAAGAACAAGTAATACTCTAATAATGTCCGCTAAGACATGCCCTTTTACTGCTCTATCTTAACTGAAACTATTAAATGGGTGGTTAACTGAAATAACAGTTATATTTATAAAAATTATTAGAGTATAATGCTACAACATTACCATAACAACATATAAGAACAATCAAGAACTCATTGGATTATTTGTCACTCAACCACAAGTAAGTTTAGTTCATAATCTGGATGAGAAAAATAAACATAAATATATTGATCTCGGAATACATCCAAACAATTAAAAGAAGAAGAGAAATATAAGTTGAGCATGATGAAAGACAAATAATTCTGCACGGTTCTTTTCTTTGTTTCCCAACAGCACTCCTAAATCTTAATCTCCTTCTTCTTGCCTTAGTAATTATTTTTTTATGATAATTCCTTGCCGCCCTTCTATGTGATGCACGCCTCCTTTTATATTGCAAATTAGGGTAAAAACCAAAGCTCACGAGCATGCATGCATTTAAATTAGGAAACAAGCAGATCACGATTTTATGGCTGACCCGCGCTTTAAGCTTTCTCCCTCATTGCTCTCCGATTGCCGCAGCACTGGTTGCTCTAGCATCCCCTTATGAATTTAAAACCTACAATTATGCACCTGTTTTTAGCACAAATTACTTGAGTTAAGCAAAACTTATTAAGACCCAACTAAAATGAATGTTTATGCAAAAGGTAACCAAAATGTAATAAAAACACCTTATTTGCTCTCTAAATGATCTTAATTCAAGTCTAGAATTGATGTAATAACTCTCATTTCCTAGAGTTATCACTCATCCTCTTGCTACTGTGCCAATTCATTGCAATTATCAAGCCGCTATTGCGAGAGCTGGGAGTAAGATATATAATGGGGAGAATAGACACATACAGATAAGACATAATATTGTTAAGTAGCTGCTAGAGTTAGGTGTTGTGAGCCTAGACTTTGTAATGTCATAGTTGAATTTGGTCGATCCTCTGACAAAACCACTAAACAAAAGTTTAGTAGCAATTACGTCATGGGGGATAGGACTACTGTTTAGATCAGAAGACAAAAGTAATGGTAACTCTACCTATGTGATTGGAGATTCCATGAATTAGGTTCATAAGAGTAAAAACAAGTTACTTGTTATCTTGTAGCATTACTGATATATTGTAATCTTAATTTTATTCAATAAAGATTTTCTTTATTTATAAGTCCTCCTTATGCCGAGATAATGTTTATTACAGTGATTTAGGCTGAGCAATTGAGCACTTAATGAACTCCGTAGCCCACATATTGTGCATGGTAGTGTGTCAAAATTGCATGATACACTTGATAGAGGTTCGCCTTTGTGAGTGTGGAATTGGGTCGGTTCCTATGAGAGTTAGACATGCTTCTCTAAAGCACTCATGAATCCACAGGCACAGGGCCATTAAAGTGCCAAACTACAGGACAGTTAAACACAATGAGAGTTTAATGTGAGCCTCTAGTCCTCTGCTTTACACAAAAGGAATGTTGGTTCATAGAAACTATATGTTTCACCAAGTTCCTATGAGACACCATTAGTTGTTCAATGGCATGACACACTTGATAGAGGTTCACCTTTGTGAGTGTAGAATTGGGTCGGTTCCTATGAGAGTTAGACATGCTTCTCTAAAGCACTCATGAATCCACAGGCACAGGGCCATTAAAGTGCCAAACTACAGGACAACTAAACAAAATGAGAGTTTAATGTGAGCCCTAGTCCTCTGCTTTACACAAAAGGAATGTTGGTTCATAGAAACTATATGTTTCACCAAGTTCCTATGAGACACCATTAGTTCATAGCTCAAAAGGCACCAGTTCATATGCATTCAACTTTATTGACAAGGATGAAGATGAATGAAATTGAGTATTTTGAATATATGGGAATTGTTGGAGATTGAGTTGGTATTTCAAAATACCAATATCACACATTACTTAGATAATAAATCTTTAGTTGGTTTATATATAAAAACCAACTATGGTGTGGTAACAAGCTCATAAAGAGGAGGTCCACGCGCACGAAACCAAGCCCAAGAGAGGACCCCATTACGGGAATTTATTAACTAGGCACTCGCGCCCAATAACTCATGCGCGGGGGGGACCCCCTAGCGAGGGTGTTGTCTATGTGCGCTAGCGTGGCCACTTTTTACAATTTTTCCCATTACTTTAATTATTTTAATCAGAATTATATTGAGAATTTGACTCCTCATCAAATTGGGATTTATTTTTAAACATTTTTATAATTATAATTCAGATTTACAAGGGCAAGGGCGTATTTATTTAAAGAGCCAATTGCACCACACAATTGCTATCCTAAAAAAATTGCTTTGCTCTCTTTTCTATGTTGTTACCGATCTTCTTCATTCTTGTCAGTTTTGCTATTCTAAATTATCGTGTTGAGTACAACATTGCGATATTAGTCATTGTATCCTAGAGACCAAACTGCCTTCGTTCGTCCTTCTTGTACCGAGATATTTTATCGTGAGGCGTGAAATTTGGTTTTAAGGACAGTGCTCACACATGCCTTGACTGTTTCGCTGTTTCTATCCAATTTTCGAAGTTTACTACCGTTCTTTTTCTAACAAGACTAACTATAAAAGAGTTTCTAACATAGTTAGGTGAAGCTTGCGCTAAGTTTTTTTTATCCATCACAAAGTGGTGATGAATGAATAGACTAGAAGACACCTTTATGAAATTAAATTAGTGAATGTAGGGAGCTTTTAATACTTGAACAACTATATTTGGAAGTATAATTTTATTGATTATTTAATTTTTTTACATTGGGTATCAGAACTTATTTTTATTCATATTGTTTACTACATATGGTTCCCAATTGCTTTCGTACAATTTTTGTTCAAATAAAGTTTGATAATGATACACAATTTCGTTAAGAAATAAATATGCTTTTCATAAGTATATTAGGAATTCAAGAGCATACTTTTTTGGATAAGTTTCGATTACGGAGTTTTACTTTTGGTTTTTGGCTTTACCAAAAGCATAATTTTTTACGGGACAATAGATATTTTATTCACTTCAGTTATGCGTTAATTTTTCAGTTTCTCAACTGAATAACACAAAACTCGGTGAATATAATTTGTTACTGTGTTTTGAAATAGTGTATCATCATGTTTAATGAACTTGGATGTGCTTTGTTGTCATTGGAGTTTTAGTTAATTTGGCAGTAAACTATATAATATCACCAGCTATAGGACGTGGTTTCGTGCCTTTTTGTTGGTTAGTTATATTAATTATCATGCGTATGGTATGAAGCCGCTGCATGAATATGTTTTACAATACTTTGATTATGTAGCTGTTATCACATTTGGCATTTTTGTTGAGAGCATAGAATAAAGACAGTTTCATTAAGGCCTCTAAATCTAGAAGCGATCACATTAATAAAGGTGGGTGCTTAGATTCATTCAATTGAAGGTATCATGACATAACTAGGGGTGGCTTTAAATATAGACGAATAAGGCGGTTGCCTAAGTCCCCAAATTTTAGGAAGGTCTCTTTTTTTGAGTATTTAATTAATAATTCTCTAATTAATAAAAATCTAAAAAAAATTATGCATGGTAGTAAAGTCTATTAGACATCTTTTATAAAAGAATCTATATTTGGTAATCTTATTGTTAAAGAGATATAATTAATAATACTGTCTAACCATTAATTCATTCATTATTAGTTTTTCCAAGAAAAATAAATAAATTTTTTACCTTTTTCAGTTTTTAAAAAATCTTAATTATTTAATATTAGAATCTTTGATTTTAAATATTCATGTTAATTTCTATTAAGAACCTTATAATCTAAAAAATTATAGATGAAAATTTTTTTTGCTCTCTTCTCTGAAAAGAAAATTATTACTTGCATTATTCATCCAAAAAGTAAATAAATTAGTTTTTTGAAATACAAAATTCATATTCATTATCTAATCATCAATTCATCATCTCAACTTTTTATATGCCACCATTCTAAATATTTTATTTGAAAATAGTATTGTTCTCATTTATTTATTTGTTTGTTTGTTTTTGTAAAAGTTCTAAAGAAAGTAAATTTTAAGTTTTGTTTTCGAAATTTTTTAGGATCTTCTTGATTATATTTTGAAATTCAAAAACTAAAGATAAAATGATTTTTGTGCTCTTTTATAGTTTTTCTTGAATATTGAAATCTCTAAATAAAAAGAGGCGCTATAAAATAAATTTGCCAAGGCCCCAAATGTTCAAAAACCAGCCCCGGACATATTCACAGAAAGATGTTACAAGTTGGAGCTATAGATATAATTGTTTATACATAAAGCTTTATTCTTGAAATATTAAGACCATTACTAGTGAGAAGCATATGTGAGTGTTTAAATTTGACCATTTTGACAAATGGTTTCCTTGGATAAAACTTTCTCACCTGGAAATTGTGTCTTTTATGTTACCAATTTTAAGAATCTTTTTTTTTATTGAATAATTGAAATATATAATTATGCATGTGATTACAAATAGGTTTTTTCTTTTGAGATTTGGATATTGATTTATGTCTTCTATTTATTTTATGGTTAGACATATTATTTAAGAATTAAAAATTCATTTTAGTGAAATTGAACCCGTGATATATATTTAATGTCATTATTGTATTATTTGAATTAATGGTGTCAAAATAGATATGTAAATAGTTTGAGAATTGCCATAACATCTTAATGTATTATGATAAAAAATGTAATGCAAGATATAGATTAACATTTTTTATAAGGGATTACAATTTATCGTTTTCGCTGCATATGTAATCTTCTTTTTTTTTTCCTTAAAAAAATTGTACTTAAGTTTTGATTATGTTAAAGGGAATATTGACATTAACTTCTAGCCTATTATTTGTGCCTAATTATCTTACTTTTTGTATTGAGATGATGCCACTTAAGTTTTACTGTTGTATCTTGAAAGTAGCCATAGAATTTTAAGAAATAATCACATTTGATGAAGTATATAATATCATATAAAGATATATAAATGGCATCAAGTGTTTTGCAATTAGTCATTAAATAATTATTTGGCCTTATAAAGAGATAATTATTTTATTGATTTAATTGGAATAAGATAGTAAATTGGACATCAAATTATGAAATTTCCTAGGGCCGTAGGTATTGAATTTTCTAATGTTTATGTCTATATTTGCTAGTCTTATTATTAAATGTTCATATATATTTACTATGTGAATAAAGATATGGTAAATTCAATGTATTTTGCCACCTCAACTACAGGAAACTTTGAATTTACTGTTAAATTAACATTGGTTAATTTTAAAATTCTTAATTCCGTTGCATGAAATGTATTACCCTAATTGATTGCATGATATTGATATATGCTGTTTAAATTTTTTAAAATTGGGTGGGAGGTATAATTTTATTTGTGCTTGAAGTAAATATAGTTAATTAATTTGAATGGTTTAAATAAGAATTTTTTTTTGAAATTTTAAAATATTATACAAAGAAAAATTCAATTTTTTAAAATTAATATATATATATGACTGTATAGAGTGATAAAATATCTAAAGTAATTGTTATAATGCAAATAACTTCACTGCATTTCATGGGTGCAATAACATTTTATTACCCCCGGAAAATTTAGGTGCAACAAAAGGCGGTGCCACTTTGTGCCCACCACTGGGCTTTAGAAAATTTTTAAGCCCATTTTGAAATTTGGCATATTATTGATTTGATTTATCATAAAGCCCCTCCTATATTTCAAAATACCAACAATATCAAATGTTGAAAGTACAATTTTGACTTAGTCCCTGTGTGGCTTTCTTCTTTTCTAATTCTTATTTCTTCACTCTCCTAAAAAACAAAAAAATCAAGGGTTTTTATGATTCTTCACTCTTCTTTCTCTCTGAAAAGAATCAAATAAGTGTTTAAAGTTTCTAAACTCTAATAATCTAAATTAGCTAGCTACTGATTTGCTTAAGGTGCTTTAATTATTTAGGTAAGCCACTCTTAATTGATTATCATTTCTTTAATTTTTTTAAGGAATTTTATTAGGTTAATGAATTAAGGTTATGTTCTAAGGAACTCCAAAAAATCGAGGATAGTTGTAAGTGTATTGATTGAAAATATTTCAATGAATTAGAATTTTGGTACTTGTTATTTATTAACTTTTTAAAAATATTATTATTTAAACTTAGCCCATCCGACATTAAATTGCTTGCATTGCCATTGGGTGCAAAAATGATTTTGAGAATCTATTAAAATTGTTTGAAATGTAATAAAATTCTATTTAATTAGTTTTCCCACTGTGTTATATTGTAACTTGGTTGCTATATTATGTTTATTACAAGAATTTTATATTGGGTTGGAGAATTACTTCTTAAATTTATGAGTTTGGTTTCTTTGTCCTTTTCTGTATTCTTTTCATTTATCAAGTGATAGAATGTGAACTATACCCTCATCTTAAAAAATATAGTTTTGCTGAAGTATACTCTTCCAGGAAATCGGCACGCATCATGTTTCTCGAAAATATAATCAGGAGAATTATTTCACTCTAAAAAATGGCAAAAAAAAAAGAATATTGCAATATTTAAGCAAATTGCATGGACATAACTAAAGAAAACCAAAGATATTATTGTTCCCAATTCGTTGGATCAACAGTGAAGCAAACCTATCTATGAACCGGATTGCATTTATAATAAAACAAAGAAGAAAACAATGGTTTGCTGGTAAAATAAATAGAAGAGAGAGAGAAAAAATATAAACAGAGTTAATTCTATTTGTATTTATTCTTAAATGTAATTATAATATAATAAATTTTTTAATAAAATTAATAAAGCGATGCCAAGAGTCCAATTCAAATTTTAACCCATTTCAATGGTAATAATTTTTTTTTTTTATAGGCATTTGGATGGTAATAATTTACCAATCGAACCAATCCGCATTATTCGGATGCGATACGTGCAGAATCTTTTGTGAGTTAAATAACCTCACCAAAAAGATATCTCATAAAACTCCACATTTTTATGTTTGCAATTTTAACCATAAATATTTTAAAAAACAAAACGATGCCGTTTCGAACTCCATTTTCAATGCCGTTAAAAATAGAGCTCTGAATCTCTTATTTACGTTTTTTAAACTATAAAATACATGACGTACTTGTACCTATTGTAAGTTCTAAATCATTAGTAAAAAAAAAAAAAAGATAAACAATCCCAAAGAAGGTTCTAAAAAACTTGGCAAGTGCTTAAATGATTTAGATTATGGAAGGCATTCCAAACTCAAACAGAAGTTTTACCTAGTCATCTAAGAAATTATTGAATTTGAAGAAATACTTTATTTTAAGAGTGAAAGTTAATTCTTTTGGAGAAATAAATTTAAAATTAAGGGTTTTGTTGAGGAATAAAAGTGAAGAAAAATATTATGAGTTGATAAAGTTACAGAGCGAGAAAGTTAAGATCATATAGAGAGAGAAAATTAAGATCTGGTCAGGTTTTTTTAAATGTGTAAAGTTATTTATGTAATTAAAGTATAAAAGGAGCTCTCTAAAAAAGCTCTCATGGAGACATGATCTTTCCGATGTTTTTTACCATTTGGGAGGATACAAGTATAATTTTATAGTTAATTTTCTTTTTGCAATGGACAAGGACAATTTTATACCCAATGTCTCATTCAAAAAAGAGACATGGATTAGGCAGAACTCCAATCCTCTCTCCATTTTCCTTTTCTATTTTTTATTTTTTATTTTTTTTTCTAAAATTATAATTTAATACATGAAAATTTTAAATTATAAAAAATAGATGTAAATAACGAATATCATAATATTTATGAAATAATATAAATATTATTTCTATCAGGACTTTGATGTAGTTTGTCACTATTACTTAGTAAAGAATGACAAAGATCATTTTATTGATTATTTATATTGTGTGACTTTTATAATAAATTAATGTTAATGCAAGGGATATTGCTAAGCTTTACTTTAGAATAATTTATAGATTATCTTGTAATAGTGATGACATTAACTTAATTTGATGGTAATATACTTTTATATTTAATTTTTTTACTTTAATATGATTAAATAAAATTTGAAAAATAAAAATATAATAGTTATTGAGAAATTGAGTATCCCAAAAATTGACTTTTTTTTTTTTGAAAAAGCATTTCCTTATTGGAAAAAACAGAAGATTACTTAAGTACCGCAATATTTGCGGGAGGGTTTTCTAACCAAACAAGATCGTCAATCAAAGAGAGTGCCAATTTTGCTAACTGATGAGCAACTGTATTACAATTTTTAGAAACATGTTTGACTTGACAATTCTTTTTTTTCCATGATGCTTCCAATATCTGAAATGATTCATTCAATCTCCTTCCTCTTGGATAAGACGCCTATAATTAAATGTACAACATTCACCAAATCAGATTCCACAATCAAAGGAGATAAGCCTGAATCTATTGCAGCTTGGTACCATCTAGAACAGCTTCAGCCTTTGCAAACTCGATGTCGTCGAGAAAAGATTTCTTGTCAGTTGAGCCAGCCTTAAAATCACCCTTGGAAATTTCAAATTATTGCACTCAAACCTGTAATTCCATTGAAGACGTCAATCGCTGCATCTGCATTCAATTTGTACCGGTAGTTATCTGGTGGAATCCAACTAACATCCTTCTTGATTGGAGGGGCTAGTAACTCTGGAATTGGAGAAGCTTGAGCAGTAGTGTAGGAATTCAAAGCAGCTTCAGCCTTGCAAAGGACATTCTTTGGGTCCATCTTTTGATTCTGATAGAGCTGTGTGCTCATGTAATGGCAAATAGACTAAAGATGGCCAATGGGCCGGGCGACACATGGCACGGTACGGCACAAGCACGTTTCAATTGGGCACGCGGCACGACACGCATGTGGACCATGCCGAGCCTTAAAAGCACAGCACGATAAGAGATGGACCAAAGCACGACATGCGAAAAGACACGTAATAAGCACTCTTCATTGATGGGCTAGCACACGGCCCATGGGCTATCAATAGCACGTGGGCCAAAGTATATCAAAAAAAAATTTTTAATGAAAAGTAAATATAAAATATTATGATTTTACAAATATCTTGAAATTAAATTTTTTTAATATATTTGTTTAGCATAGGCTTTTTAAAATTAATTGAAGTCCTAGTTAAAATAAATATTCTAATTTTTTATATTTATAATTTATTAAATGAATAAATAAATATCATGATTTTATAAATGATAAATAAAAAATTTTACGACATTAATATTTCATTTATAAAATCATAACTTAGTTAATAGTTAATGGAGATATGTTTCATTTGTGAATGAAATATTTTTCATATTTATGCACAAAAAAATAAAATTATGAACGAAATATTTTTATGATAAATTAAAAATTACATTTTCATTCAATGGAGTTCAAGTGCAATTATAATATTAGTAGTTCAAATAAAATTAGGTGTAATTGTTATTATAAGATTGTAATTTTATTTTTCATTAATCATTACTATGATATTTGAAATTATTATTATTATTAAATTGATGGGCCTAAAAAAGCACACCAGGCACATGGGCTTGAATAAAGTATGCCAAGTAGGGGTGGGCATTTTACCCGATCCGACCCGACCCGACCCGAAAAATTTCGGGTTCGGGTCGGATCGGGTCGGGATCGAAACCCGATCGGTTTGAAATGTTGGAACCCGATCGGGTTGTGATCGGTTCGGGTCAAACCCGACCCGATCCGAATACCCGATCGGGTTCCAAAAAAAAAAAACTTTAAGCTAACAGTTAGCTAGTTCTATATATTCATGTCGCGATTCTCTTGCAGACAAATAGAATCTGTTTACTCTGTTCAAAATCCTCAGAAGTGTGACTGTGAGCCTACCATCTTGTTATCATAATTTATATATAATAAATTAATAAGCTTATTATTTCTATGTTTAATTATGTGTTGTGTTGATGTGTTCCATCTTCCATGTACTAGGAGCTTGGGGAAAAAAAGAAACCCCACAAAAACAAAAAAAAAGGATTCAAGAAATCCTTATCATGATGCGGATTGCGGGAACTCGTAATTAAAATTTAAACATGTGGTAAAATGAAGAATTTCTAAAGTTGTTACCTTCAGTGGGTAGCTCTAGCTCGATATGAATTTATAAAGAAAAAGGCTAACAAGAAGTCAAGAACACTGCACACAGCCACACACTCTTGGTCTCGGCTGCTGCCCAACACACACACACAAGTGACACAACTTGACCTTGTCACAAGCTGCGCGCACAGCAGCACACAGCCACACACACATACGCTGCTGCTGCGCTGCACACACTGCACACACTGCACACAGATGACACAACACACTTGCACAGCACACACTGCACACAGATGACACAACACACTTGCACAGCAGACAGCACACACACACAACACAATGACAGAACAGAACACACACGAGCTGCACAGCACGCACACACGCTGCACAGTCACTCGCAAACCTAACACACACACACACACGCTGTCGGCCACAACTCACAACTCACAAGTCCAAACAACTAAAAACAAACACAAACAACTTAACAACAGAACAAGGCAGCCGCAACCCGCAAGTCTGCAACCACCAACCAGCCACCACAAGCCGCGATCTGTTGCTGCCAACTGCTGAAGAAATCACGATCTGTTGCTGCCAAGTGAAGTCGCGACCAGCCGTGAGCCATGAGCCGTCTGCATCTCCGCGATCTGCTGCCAAGTGAAATCCCATCAGTCCAGCCGTAAGCCGTGGCCACCGATCTGCTGCTTGAAGGCCGAATCCTCTCCACCCGAACCCGATTTTGAAGCTTTTTGGTTTCCACCTTCCATTTTCAAGTTTCAAGCTTCAAGCCTTCAACTTGTTTCAAGTTCCCAACTCCCAAGTCATTTCAGACTTTTAGTTTCCACTTTCCACTTTCCAGTAACTTCAGTTCACGCCAGACACGCCTCACGCTCACGGTATATAAG
Source organism: Citrus x clementina (assembly GCF_000493195.1). NCBI lineage: Eukaryota > Viridiplantae > Streptophyta > Magnoliopsida > Sapindales > Rutaceae > Citrus > Citrus x clementina. The sequence continues at coordinate 3,335,383 of NW_006262139.1, forward strand.
TTATTAAGTTATATAATACAGCTATTAGCTATACACTATATAATTAATTAATTAGTTATATATATGCTAAATAGTTTATTATGTAATTGAGTAATTGGTTAATGGTTATTATTTAATTGTTGTAATTAACTAATTATGTATTTATAAATATTAGTAATAAAATCAAGGAAATTTTGTTAATTATTGAGCTCATTAGAAATTATTTTTTTGTCATATATAAAAAGAAATTGATGATTGGTGATTTGGTGGGTTTTTTTTATTTCATTGATTATTAATTTTTTATCGTTGGCTCTCTTTAGCGAATAGACTATAACAATCAAGCACAATGGATATATGAAAATGGTGTTAGCTAATAGCTAGCGAATAATAAAATTTTGTTAATTATTAATAATTGAAATAATAATAATTGATAATTGTTAATAATAGTTAATAATTGAAATAATAATAATTGATAATTGTTAATAATAGTTAATAATTGAAATAATAATAATTGATAATTGTTAATAATAGTTAATAATTGAAATAATATTAATTGATAATTGTTAATAATAGTTAATAATTGAAATAATATTAATTGATAATTGTTAATAATAGTTAATAATTGAAATAATATTAATTGATTATGTTAATAATATTTATGTGTTTTGATTTTTGAATTAATGATTATTAATTATTATTTTGAATATTCAGATGCTTGGACACTCAAGATCGGATTCAATGAGTGACGATGAAGACCAAAGTGTACAAATGGAAGGAACCCATAGAGGAAAGGAAAAGGCGAAGCGAAAAAGACCGCCAATGAAGAAAAGATCGGCAGTATGGAATCATTTCACTTTACTCGAAGATAATCCAAATAAATGTATCTGCAACTATTGTGGTAAGCAATATCAATGTCATTCAAGGCTTGATGGGATTACAAATATGACAAGGCATATAAAGACATGTGAATCATACAAGACATTTCGGGCACAACAAAGTGGAAGTCAACAAAATTTGACATCCGAGGGCGGCGAAGAAAATGCAAGTAATTTGGTTTTGGGTAAAGGATGGAGTCAAGACGCGTGTCGAAGGGCAGTAACTAAAATGATTATTATGGGTGAGTTGCCACTCAGTTTTGTAGACAACAAAGGCTTTAGGCATTTCTGCAGTGTAGCTATCCCTCAGTTTGTTATGCCATCTCGAAGAACAATTGGTAGAGATGTTATGGAGTTATTTTTGGAGGAAAAGGCAATGTTGAAGAGTTTGATTTGCAACAACAAGCAGTGGGTGTCTCTTACAACTGATTTATGGACTTCTGTTCAAAACATGAGCTACATGGTGATTACAGCTCATTTTATTGATAGTGATTGGTGTTTGAATAGGAGGATTATTAGTTTTAGCGCCATCGAAGATCATAGAGGGAAGTCGATTGGTAAAAAGATTGTGGCTTGCCTACAAGATTGGGGGATAGAGAGGTTGTTTGCAATAACTGTTGATAATGCCACTGCAAATGATAGTGCAGTTGGTTATGTCACTATGCAGTTGCTTAGTTGGAGGAATGATGATGCACTTGTGTTGGCGGGACAATATATGCATGTGCGTTGTTGTGCACATATTTTGAATTTGATTGTTGTCTCAGGATTGGGAGAGTTGCATGCTAGTGTTACCGCTATTCGCAATGCAGTGAAGTATGTGAGATCCTCCAGCATGAGGCTGAGAACATTTAAACAATGTGCTGAGCAGGTGAATTGTCCGAAAGGAATTGTTGTTTTGGATTGTCCTACCAGGTGGAATTCCACTTATTTGATGTTGATGACTGCGCTGAAATTTCAAGCGGCATTTGATAGAATGGCAGAAGTGGATAAACCTTATGAGGCATTCTTTGCTGAGAAAGAAAATAATGTTAGAAGGGTGGGCCCACCTGGACCGGATGACTGGGAGAGTGCTGAACGGATTGTGAAGTTTTTGAAGGTATTTTATGATGCCACATTATTGTTTTCTGCCTCTTTGAGTGTGACTTCTAATCTTTGTTATGATACTATTGGCTTAATTGAGAGTTCATTGACTGCACTGCAAGAAAGTACTGATCCTTGGGTGTCCTCTATGGCTTATAGTATGAGGGAAAAATTTGACAAGTATTGGGAGTCCACAGGAAAGATAAACAAAATGTTGATTATTGCCTCTATTCTTGATCCACGAGCGAAAATGGATTTTGCTAAACATATTTTTGAGATCATTTTTTGCAATAATAGTTTGATGGTTGAACAAATGACCAAAGCAGTGAAGGACTTGTTGAATGAGTTTTATGATGCATATAGTGCATTCTCCGCTAGTTCCACACCATCGATGTATGGTGAGAGTGGTCTTAGTGGCAGTTATGGAGGTACAAGTTCTTCTCAACGTTTTACAACTGAGGCTAATTTGGTGGATGTTGCTGGTGGTGAATATGATGACGCTTTTCAAGTATCTCGCCCTTTCCTTGGATATGCCAGGAAGGTTTCTGTTCAGAATGAGAGTAGAAGAGTAGTATCTGAGGTGGAAAGGTACTTGAAGGACCCAGTTGAAGATCCCAGCAATCTTAAACTTAATGTTTTGCTGTGGTGGAGGGTGAATGGATCGAGGTATCCAATTCTTGAGAAAATTGCAAGAGATGTCCTTGCTGTTCCCGTTTCCACAGTGGCATCTGAGTCTGCCTTTAGCACCGGGCGTCGTATTATTGATGAGTATAGGAGTTCTTTAACTCCGGCTATGGTTGAGGCATTGATATGCACTGAAAATTGGCTGCAGTCTAAACTTTTTGCCAATCCCGTCTACAACCTCCAAGAAGATATAAAGGAGCAAATATTTCATATGGAATTACAAGAAGGTAATGTTTTTAATTTTTTATCATACATTAAATACATAATATATTTAAAATACATTATAATTTTTTATAGAACATCTACATATTATTTTTTTTTTTGGGATTTTATAGAACTTATAAGATCGCAAGCTTCGACAGTGGAAGCGGTGAGCGCCGACATTGGTGTTATGGATGTTTGAAAGGTAACTTTTAATATATATTATTATTCATAATTTGATATTATCGTACTATAGTTTTTTGTTGTAATTTAAGCTCCTATAATTATAGTTGTTATAGTTTTAAATTTTAAGTCTAATTTGTAATTGTTTTAGTTAGACAAGTTGAAGTTGATAGAATGTTATTATTGTCTAATATTATTATTAACTTGATTTGGTGATGAATGCCATAAAATAAGCATGATATAATAAAAATATATAATCAAGTGTGTATTGAGAAATTTGGTAAACACATACATTTATTTGTAATTATAAATTTATAATGATATAATAGAAATTAGAAAGATTGTAACACCCCTTAGTTTAATTAAAGATATGAATTGGATTTATTTATTTGTATTTGTGTTTGATGTGTAACCTTATGAATTTGGTATATTTGCTCAATTTTTTATATGAATTGAGTTTGTTCATTTGGAACGTGGCTTAAGGAAAATATTTATTGTACATTTTCTCAATCTTTCTCTAGGCAATCGGCACTTGAACTTGGAGTTCAAAATTTTCAATTTAGAATTTGTCAAAGTACTTGCATGGAGCCATGGAGGAACCAAGGTGGAGGAACCAAAAAAGCTTATTTAGTTTTAATGTTTGAACTTTGAATTTTGTGATTTATGTTTCTAAACAATTTAATTTTGTGACTTTGTGAGTTTGTGTTTCAAACTTTTAAAGACTAATATTTGGAAATTGTGCTTTGAACTTTGTAAGTTTGTATTAATTTTAACTTTTATTAAGTTTGGAACTTTGGATTTTGTTGATTGAGCAAATAATAGTCCTAATTCTATCCTCCAAGTCCAAGCCAATAGGCAAATAATTCTATTATAGCTTTTTAACTTTATTCACTTGAATTAATAACATTTTCTTTTCTTTTCTTTAGTTGAAAATTAGTGAAAATTACTACAATTAAGAAAAATGTCTTAAAACTTTCATAATCATAAAAATCTACAATAATAGGAAAAAAAAGAGCTCAAAATTGTATTAACCGAGTTTGACCCGAATTGACCCGATTTCAACCGACCCGAACTGACCCAAATTGACCCGAATTGACTTGATTTCAACCGACCCGAACTGACCCGAATTGACCCGAACTGACCCGAACTCAATCCTACCCGTTTTAAATCCAACCCGATCCAACCCGAACATAACCCGAATTAATGACCCGACCCGAACCGACCCGAACCATTAATTCGGGTTATATTCGGATTCATTCTTGCCTAACCCGAACAACCCGAAACCCGATCGAGTTGACCCGAACCCGACCCGAACCCGATTTTGCCCACCCCTAATGCCAAGCACGCAGACTTTTTTAGACACGCTGGACATGTGAGTTTAAAAGGGGAGAAAAAAGATTGGTGGGCTTTTTTTAGGCACAGCCCACGGCCCTTGTGGGCCGAAGTTTGGTTTTCCTCTTTTGACAGCGAAGATTCCAAATACTTTGCAAAAAGAGCAAAATCTATTTGAGAGCTATTCTTTATATAAGCAGCCAAATTTGACAACTTCCATGCCTTCATCGCAAACTTACAACCAAATAGCACATGAAAGGTATCATCAACAGCACTACAACATCATTGGCAAATTTGGAGAATCCATTACCTTTCGTTTGAAAAGATTATTTGAATGTAGGGAGTATATTACGTAGAGCTCTCCAATATATATATATATATATATATATATATATTGACTTTAGATGAAATGGATAAAAACCAAGAGGGATACCACCAATTAACAGAGCCAAAAGAGCTTGAGGGGGAATTAGTATAAGCAAGCCTAAGGGCCACTTGGTAACCATTCTTAACTGTGTAAAATCTCCTTTTTTTATAGTGCCACACTAAAGTATCATTTGTAGGAACTCGTGGCAAAGGGATTTTAAGAATTAATTCGGCATCAATAGGAAGAAAATTAGACTTTATAAACTGCTTATTCCACTCATTGCCATTGATCAACAAGTCTCAAACTTCAGAATCACTTGACAATGTCTTCAGGGATATAGGTTTAAAGGATAAAGGCCTTGGCATCCAATTGTCTGTGTAAATAAATATGCTCCTACCATTGTCAACCTTCCATCTTGAACTAGTTTTGATAACCTCAAAGCCCCATAGAAAACTCTTCCATACACAAGATGAGCCACTTTTTATTTTGCAACTTAGGAAGTCTATATTGGAGAAATACCTGGCTTTAAGAACTTTAACAGTACTTCCTTTCCCCTACTTGAGAAGAGTTTGACCTTCCATCCCTTTAATTTGTTAAGCACTATGGGCTTGATCGATTCAAAAAACTAATTTTTATTTCTCCCTACCATAGCTGGCAAGCCAAAGTATTTTTTATGATGAGACACAATATTCAAGTGAAATATTTCTTGAATCTCCCTTATGATATGTTGCTGAACATTAGGGCTGAAGAGCATAAAAGACTTATCTAGATTAAAATATTGTCCCGATGTTGCAGGGAAAATTTACAAAAACAGCCATAATATTTTTACAATTTTCAAATTTAACCCCTCAAACTTTTTTCTATTATAATTAGTCAAATACTGAACTTTTGGACCAAATTGCCCTCATCACTTTCATCAAATTTTCAAACAATATCACTCTTACAATATTCAACACTCTCAACACCCTCAACAAACCTCAACACTCTCAATAAATCTCAACACTCTCAGCATAACAAAAGTATAAAATCATCAATTGGAGAGCATTCTAAAGGTAATTTTATGTTCTTACACAAATATGAATTTTTAATGTATTAAGTCTATGGTTTAAGTTCAAAATTGATGTAGATTTTGTTGTAAATGTTGTTATTTTTCATTTATAAAGAAACGTAATTTGTTTAGGTAGTTAGATTTGAGTTGAGAAATAAAAAAAAATCATTAAAAAAGTAGAAGTTCGAGTTAGAAACGAAACTTAGGTTATGTGCGACAGGCTGGGCAACAGGTGCTTGTCACACATAAATAGCATTTGTATTTTTGTGCGACATGCACTTGTCACATATAATTTAACCTATCGCACAAAATTATAGTATGTGCGACGGGTACTTTTTAGAGGTCATAATTTATGCTACATGTGTTCGTTTTTTGTGTATCATATACTGTTTCGAAGCTTTTGATGGGACGAATCAAACCCATAACTTTTTCGCCAATCTCCCATATGATCAAACCAAAAATTTACATCAATTTAAGTGTGACAGACACTTATTGCACATAAAGTTACCTCTCGCGCATATTCTCCGTTTGTGTGACATCTATGTAAAATGTGTCGCATATTTACTTTATCATGTTTTGTAGTATGTATATGTGACGCGTTTTACATGGATATAGCACAAAACAGGGAATATGCCCGACAGGCAACTTTATGTGCAATAAGTGCTTGTCGCACTTAAATTGACGCAAATTTTTGGTTTGACACTAGGGGAGACCAGCAAAAAAGTTATGGGTTTGATTCATTTTGTCATAAGCTTCGAAATAATATATTATACGCAAAAAACGGACACATATAACCTAAGTTATGGCCTCCAAAAAGTATCGTCGCACATACTGTAATTAGGACTGGACAAAAAAACCGTATTCTTAAAAAAACCGAACCAAACCAACGGTTCGATTCTAATTTGGTTCGGTTTTAATTTTTTTTTAAAAACCGAAATATATTATTTATAAAAAAATCGAAAGACTAGTTCGGTATTTGGTTCACTCAACTGAATCGAAAAATCGAACCGAAGAACCGAATCACTGTTGTTATTTTTATTTGTCTTTACAACATTATGTTTATGTAGATGGAATATTGGAGTTTGGTTATGTATTTTGAAATCTTAATATTTCATATTTTGTGAGTAGTGAGTACCTTAATAGTAGTTAGTAAGATATTAGTGATAAAATGTGTTTTGAATACTTTGTATTTATTGTTAATATTTGTAATGAAATTAAGATGAATTAATTGTTGAAAAAAATTATGACATTCATGAGGCCCAATGGGCTAAAAATTTGGAAATTCAAAATAGACTCAGAACCGAAAAAACTGAACCAAACTGAACTGATTTAAAAAGATCCGTTTGAGTTCGGTTCTTATTGAATTCGGTTCTTATTCGGTTCTTTTTATAAAACAACCAATTTAAATCAGTTTTGGTTGATTTTGATCCGAACCGAACCAAACCAAACCGAACCATGCCCACTCCTAACTGTAATTCTGTGCAATAGGTTGGGCCACAAGTGCCTGTCGTACATAATTCAACCCATCGCACATAACCTGGGTTTCGTTTCTAACTCGAAGTTTTACTATTTTTAATGATTTTTTTTATTTCTCAACTCAAATCTAACTACTTTAATAAATTACATTACTTTATAAATGAAAAAGAACAACATTTACAACAAAATCTACATCAATTTTGAACTTAAACCATAGATTTAATACATTAAAAATTCATATTTGTGTAAGAACATAAAATAACATTTACAATGCTCTCCAATTGATGATTTTATATTTTTATTATGTTGAGAGTATTGAGGTTTGTTAAGGGTGTTGAGAGTGTTAAGATTTATTGAGAGTGTTGAATATTACAAGAGTGACATAATTTGAAAATTTGATGAAAGTGATGAGGATAATTTGATCCAAAATTTTAAGATTTAGGTAGTTATAATAGAAAATAGAAAAATGTTTAAGGGATTAAATTTAAAAAATGTAAAAATATTATGACTATTTTTATAAATTACCTTGTTGCAGTGTAAATATCAAACAATCTCTTTAAATGACAGCAATGGACAGCAGAACCCGTACAAAAGATTAAACTGTAAAAAATTTGACTGTCAAGGCTTGGAAATAGATCCTATTTAAGACAAAAAGAATCATTAGAGGATTCCATTCTCTCTCTTCAAATGATTTGCCAGAATGGATATAAGTAGAGGTGGCCAATGGGCCGGACGACACGAGGCACGGGCACGACACGTGTCCATACAGTACAACACGGCACGAACACGTTAGAGCACGCGGCATGGCACGGCACGCACGTGGGTCGTGCTGGGCTTAGATTTTAGACACGTGGGCTTTAAAAGCACGACACGATTAGAGATTGGCCAAAGCACGGCACGCAAAAAAACACGCAATAAGCACGTTTCATTTTTTAATGAAAGTAAACTTAAAATTTTATGATTTTATAAATAACTTGAAATTGAATCTTTAATATATTTTATTGGTTCAAGTTTTTTAAATTTATTTAATTCTTAGTTTCAAAAAAATTATAATTGATTTATGTTTATAAGTTATTAAATAAATAATTGATATCATGATTTTAATAAATAAAATTATAAATATCATGATTTTATACATATGTATTAATATTATTATAAACTATGATAGATGACTCTACGTAATTCCAAGTTAACAATTAAGTTAACTCTTAAAAAAAATTATTATTATTGTTGTTGTTAAGTACTAAAAAAAATTCTAATACCATAGAGTCAAACTTAGCAACTAATATTACATTCTCTTATTATTATTAATTTATTATTATTGAATATGAACTTGAATTTTGAATTTTTTATTCTATTAAATTTAAATAAAGGCACATAGATCCAAAAAAAAAAAATACATAAACTTGAAAAAAATAAAACAACTTGACATGCGCTCTTAAAAAAAATAAAATTAGTGGGCTATTTTTCCTAAGCACGACACGGCACAACACGTGTGGGCACGACATGAGTGGGCATGGGCACGAGCACGAACACGGACACGTGTGGACACGTCATGTATGCCGAGCTGACACGACACAACACATCATAAAATGCATAATAAATACGGCACGGCATGAACACGAACATGCGTGGAGTTCTTTTGATGGGCCTTGGGCGGCACGGTAGGGCCTGTTAGCCATCTCTAGATATAAGACAATCTTCTACCCTCCTCTTCCTATTGCCGTCCCTGTTTATTTTTAAGGGTTGGAAATAGCGCCACTTAAGGATAACATAATTGACCAATTTAACCTCTAAAAAGTCCAGCCCCATTCTGTGTCTTACATTTTGTTCAGCGTTATCTTCCTCCCACTCAAACGAACCATGGCAGCGTTAGAAGCAGCAGCAACGTCAATCTTCTTAACCAACTACCCTTTTTCGTTTTCGTGCTTATTTCCCAAACTACCGCACTGTATAAAGCTCCTCCATTCTTCCAATTCTACTCCTTCACTTATCTATAATTTTCCAACACGAAATGTTTGCCTTCAAGTATGCTCAACTTTGCAAGACACAACAGTACAAACAAAACCAGAACAAACACAGAAACAGAATATAAGGAGAAAGATATATGTGTTTAATTTGCCTTGGTCTTTCTCTGTTGCAGAAATCAAGAATCTCTTTGCCCCATGTGGAACTGTTGTAGATGTTGAGGTTCCTCTCCTCTCTCTCTTTTCCCCTTTTGATTTTTTTTTTTTATGTTCTTTCTAATATGGGTTCTATTTGTTATGTGTTATAATGCAGATTATAAAGCACAAAGGTGGGAAAAACAGAAACTTTGCATTTGTGACAATGGCTTCGCCGGAAGAAGCTCAGGCTGCCGTTAATCAATTCGACACTCAGGTTCCGTCCTGTGGTTTGGTTAATTGAATTGATTACTATCTTGTATTTTTCTTGTTTCTTATTCATTTATGTTCTTAAACGGTCAAAATGACTATTGATATATCTAAAAATTGAGGGCCCTTTAATTGGTTTAAACATAATGATAAAAATCATTTGATCCTTGTTGATTTGTTTCCATTTTTGTCTTCTTCTTGTTTCTACGAGTATTGTTAACCGCTTTGCAATAAATTGATATCTTGTTTTGTTAGGCAATTTCTGAGAATGTTTTAGATCTTGATATATCAAATAAATCACACACCACACAAAAGGAGAATATTTTAAAAAGGTTTGAGAGATCATTAGTAACGTTATCACAAGGATGTATGGTATTAATACCAAATAACCTTTTAAAACTGCCTCCCCAAATCTAATCCTTCAAATCTTTTTACTCTCATAATATTCTGGGTTCTCAACTGTTAGATATACTTGTAGAAGCTGTTTTGTTCTGGGTACAAAACCTTTTTTTAACTTGATGAAGTTGAAATATTATTTCAGTATAAACACCTCTATACTGTGATTTTGTCTGTACAAAGGGGATAATATTTTTCTCCCTCATCTTTCTCCTTAAAGGCCTTCTTTCTGAAATTTGCGGCTTTGCTTTCACCACACACATTTTCTTTATTGCTCATTATCAAACTGGAGTAGAGTCTGAAGTTTATAATATTAGGTGGCTTAGTTTGTGAGGGTGAGAGAAATGTGAATTTTGGAGGATTTTTCTGTCTACGGTAGAGCTAAACAAGAATGTAGTATTGCATCAACAACTCAATTGTTTCCTTTATTTTTTGAGTTAGCCTTCTTTTCTAAGCTGTGTTTTCCCTCACTTTATTTCTTCGAGTCAGGCCTTCTTTTCTCAGCTACGTTTTCCCTCACTTTACTAGTTAAGTTAGCCTTCTTTTCTCGGCTATGTTTTCCCTTTTAACTTCTTTGATTGTAGTGGGTGAGAACTATCACTTTGAATTTGTGTATATTAATCACCACCAATGGAAAATTATCATTAGGAAGCAAGTTAACTTTGTTTATGATTTCATATTGCAGGAAGTCTCTGGGAGGATTATAAGGGTTGAGTTTGCAAAGAAATTCAAGAAACCACGACCTCAACGTTCTGCAAGTGCCCCTGCTAGAGAAACACAACATAAGCTTTATGTGTCGAATCTTTCTTGGAAAGTTAGATCTACTCATCTCAGAGAATTTTTTTCAGCTAATTTTAATCCTGTTTCCTCCAAGGTTGTTTTTGAGAGCAATGAAGGAAGATCCGCTGGGTATGGCTTTGTCTCATTTGCCACAAAGGAAGAAGCAGAAGCAGCAATTTCTTCTTTGGATGGCAAGGTAACTGAAAATAAGTTATCTGCTCAATCACATTAATTAACTGGGTAAACTTGTGGTTGTTTTCGCAAAATAAGCTAAACTTATTTTTACTTCTTGTCTCTTGCATATGTTTTCTGGATTAGGATTGTGATCCTCCATCCTCTTAGTATGTTTACTTGAAATATTGTTGTGGGATAATATGATGCTGCATTTCAGATTATCTAAAATTACCGTGCTGAGTTTACTTTATTATTTTTAATTATTACTTTTTCTTTTTACTTTGCTCATATTCAATTCTCTTAAAGGAAAATCTTCTGTTCGTGTTTGTGGGAACCTGACTCCATGTTTCATGTTTGTATTTACTATATAGATTTGATGTTTTACACATGTAAGATAAAAATGCATTTGGAAATATCGATGAATCATCGATAACATGCATCTGATTCCTACAATTTGTAGTCAATGCTCTGGTGAAGGTTTTCTCCGGCTTTTGGTTGCTTAGTCTGCAATTTCTCTGACTGAACCTTCAGCTTCATGAAATAAATGTTGATCTAAAAGAGAAGTCAGAAATTACATATTGATATTGGTACACTATTGAGGCCCAAGTGTTTGAGATAATGCATCCATTTACAGTTTCAGACAGCTCTGCAATTGCCTTTACAAAGTAGCCTGCTGGTGAATAGAGACTAATAACTCATTTTTTTTGGGGTTCTGATAAAATCTCTCAACTTTTAGAAGCTAATTTGAAAATGAAAAGAAAGCAACATAAGGAATATGATAGGATTAGCACTTCTCATAATTTTTTTAGCAGTGAAAGTAGATTTGAGGATGTTATATAGTATAAACTGCTAGAGATCAGGGTTTGTTAGTATTGGGACTTTTTGACATATTATTGCTTGACGTATGTGCTAATAGGAGCCACTGGGATCAGTAACACTTTTAGCTTTCTGGGTTACTTGTCCACTTACTTTCTCTGCACGCACCTTGTTGGATTCGGCAAACAGAGGTATCACTGTCATCAGAAAAAGTGACTGAGTTTGTGAGGATGGTAATTAAGTAGTTTGTGAGCTTTCAAGAACTTTTTCCAGCCGTGTAAGTGTAGAATATGGATGACTTTTATGAATTTTGTTTGTGCATTTATTTTAAATAATTGATTAATAATTGGATGAAATTTTTGCTTATGTATTTTACTGCTCTATACTTTTAGCAAAAGTTCTACTTTTGCTATTTATTTATTTTTTCAAGAAACAATCCCAGCTTGTCACACATTTTCCTGTGTGCTTCACCGTTCTATTTGTCTGATCAGATGCAGGTTTGATTAATGATTTTATTGCTCCTCCTACAGGAGTTGATGGGGCGACCACTTCGTTTGAAATTCGGTCAAAAGAATGATGATGTATCAGAGAGTAACAAGGAAGAGGAAGATGTATCTGAGGATCAATCTGCAGAGTCATAGCTATTCCAATTTTTGGTGGTTTGCAGATTAACAGCGCCATCAAAATCAGACACGGTAAGCTTATGGCAATCTCACATTAAAGTGATGGAAGACATTCTCTTTGATCTATCATTTTTGCCTTCACTTTCCTTTTCTTTTTTCTCATGTAGATGCTTTATTGACAGTCACCTTATTCCAGTCTTACAAAATTCTTTCTAGAATGAAGGAATATGTTTGTATGCATATTAGTTATGAACTATATAGATAGAAAGTTATTTTGTATAAAAAATTACATAAGGAAACTTTGCAGTGACACATTTTGATGATATGGAATATTTTGAGTTCTACCAGAATATTACAATCTAGTTTATTTCTATTTGAATTGGTCAAGAATGAGTCAGTTTATTCTATTTGAACTAGTATAAGCCAAGTCAAAGATGGTTAGTAAAGTAGCCACGTTGTTAGCCACTCTGCTGATTTTTTCTACTTAATTGTTCCTAGTTTTGCTCATGGCAGTTGTAATGCACTTGGATATAAAAACCCTCTGTCATGAATAAAAATCATCAAATAAGTTTATTCCCTCAGTCTTGAGTAGTGGGAGGGGCTAACCAAGAGTTAGCAAATCGTGCTTATAGCTTTACTTTTCCTTAAGCAAACAACTGTGTGTGTAACACAGAAATACACATTTATTTTAGAAATTGATATCTCTTCTCAGCACTAGGTCTCGATTTTGTGATCGTTTAGAAATGTCTAAATGTACTTGAGCCGCAAATAGCAAAGTAACTGAATTACTGAATAATAAACCTGCATTGGTACATCTATGAACTTTTTTGGTCTTAGAAATAATGGAAGCAAAAATAATGGTAATATATTTATGCATTTCTTCATGTTTTTCCTCCATTTGGAGTACATATCATATGGGATGTTAGTAATATAGTCTTTAAACATAGACTGCATAGGGGTGGGCAAAATTGAGTTTGAATTAACCTGATCGGGTTTTGGATCAATCAGGTTGGAGAAAAAATCATCCGATATTCAGATCGAATCAAAAATTCGGGTTGAGTTCGGATTGGATTTGGGTTAAAATGCATTCGGGTTATATGAGTATCCATTCTAAATTTTTGTAGTCTCATTAATTTCAGAAGCAATCAACCATAAGGTCCAAAACAATCAACCTTATCTCATTACACAAATTCGTTTCAATAGAGTCAAATACCATGAAAAATTTGGTGATAGTGACTGTTGAGGTGAAGCAATTTGCAGCAATTGCAGTAATCGGTGAAGCCAGCAGCAGCAAGCGACAGTGGTCGAGGTGCAGCAGATTGCGTCGGCGCGTCGCAGTTGCAGCGATGGCTTGGCTTTGCGCGGTTGCATCGGTGCAGCGATGGCTTGGCTTTGCGCGGTTGCATCGGTGCAGCGATGGCTTGGCTTTGCGCGGTTGCATCGGTGACTGTTGGAAGCTGCTTTGCGAGGTTGCATCTCCAATCTGTTGGTTGCTGCTTCACGCGATTGCTGTTTAGCGTCTTGCCGTCTCCAATCTCCGAGCTCTATGTGTGTGGTGTGAGCTTTTGGTGTGAGTGCATGTTTGTGTGTTTACAGATTTTTTTTATCTTAGATCCAAGATTTGTTTCACGTTGTTTTGTTTGCCACTGTGTTTCATTAACTTTATTTTATTAATTTCAAAGCTAACCTGATCGGTTTTCCGGATTATTCGATCCGAACTCGATATTTTTCCAATCGGATTAGATTGAGTCGGGTCAGATCAGATCAAATATTTTGCCCTGCCCTAAGAGTGCAAAAACAAGCCTCAATGATATCATTGCAGAAAAATAAATGAAAATCATTGTCTACAGTCGCAAAGGATGGAAATTAGGAAAAGCTCTATATATACTATTGAAAAGCTGTATATAAGATCCAATCTAGTAATTTGTAAACTTCATGGTTGCTGTGAACTACACGTGATTGGGTGACACTTGACAATGGTAATATCATGATTAGTTTATATACACTATTGGCTTGACGGAATTTTAGGCTTGTTGAACGCAAGTTGAAGGGAACACAAGTTGAAGGGAGAGCGTATTATATGGCTATACACAATGTGTTACTGATGAGCTTGCTTTAAATTATTCTCCTGAATACATTCTGGTTTCTTCATTCAAAATAAGTTACTAAATGCTGTTAAATTGCCTAGTCAAGCCTGTGACGTTTGGGCAATGCTTGTAAAGGTAGTGTTTACTTAAGGAATTAGGAAATTGGAACTTAAAATTGAAATCATTAACATTATTTATTTCATAAAATAAAAGTGGAACCGGAATCAGAATCGTGGGCCGCACCCAAATTTGGGATTGGGGAGTGGGGTAGGAGGTTGATTCCCAAGCCTAATTTTCTAGATTTCCCATTTTACCTCATTAAATTTTTATAATTTCTAAATTACTCTCAAATCAACTTTTGTCATTTTTGTATTTTGGTTCCTACGAAATTTATGAAAATACCTAAAAAATTTGTATTATTTGCAAATAGATCCTTTAGTATAATTATTATTATAATAATAATTATTATTATTATTATTTAATGTCATTATTATTATTATTAAAAAATATACTTTATTATTTTAATTATTTTAGTTATTGTTATTACTATTTTTATTCATATTATCATAATTTTAAATAATAATAATTTAATAATAATATTGTTATTATTATTATTATTATTATTATTATTATTGTTTTAATATAAAAATATAAAAATTTATTTATTTTATTAATATTAATATGTTAAAATTTATTTTTATTATTTTATTTATTATTTATTATTAGTTAAATGTCATTATTATTATTATTAAATTATATTAAATTTATTATTTTAATTATTATTATTATTAGTATTAAAATTTATTAATTTTATTGTTTTAATTAATATTATTGTCATTACTTTTTAATAATTTGTAACAATTTAATTCATTCCGATTTCGATTCCAAAACAAAGTAAATAAAGTAATGGCAATCCAACTTATTTCGATCTCGAATCCTGCAGTTATGTAAACAAATCATTTTAATTTCCATTCTCATTCTAGCTCATTCTCATTCATAATCATTCTAATTTCAATTCATTCTGATTCCTGTTTAATAAACGTAGCAACAGTTGATTCATAGCCTGCTTAAATTCATGAAACTCATCACTGCAGTGATTAAGTGGTCACTTAAAGCGAAATAGGACATGCACATTCAAACCAGTTTTGAAGGTTACTTTCAATAGTAAAAGCTTGTTTGGCTAACCCTGAAAATTTTGGTTAACCAAGTATGCATGATTAGATGATCTAGCCGAGTTAGGCTGAAGTCATTTTTATAAATGTAGTCAATTTAGGGTTAAGTCATTTCGCAAAGTTGTATAACAATTAAGCTCAATAAAGTTTCATTGCTTATAGTTCTCCAGAGTTTGCTCACTTAACTGTGATTCGACTTGTTTATACATTTGTGAACATCACCAATTGAATGACAGTGCATTTGGCTACCTCAAGCCACTGTAAACATTTCTCCCACTGTTCACATTACATAGGCATTCACAGAAATTGTCATAATGCTTCCATAGAATCTTATCATACATATCGAATTTCTATCATCAATAATTTATCAAAATAAATGTTTGTGTGAAGAAAATTTATTAGATGTCTCTTCACTTATGAGGTAGATTGCTGGTAGTACTTGTGCACATTTAAGTCTTACGAAAACCATAGTACTATATGGGCCTTGAATAGCTAGTTCAGGTGTAAGTGTGCTTGCCTGTTAGTGATTTAAGGATTCATAGACTTCCATCTTTTTGTTTGTAGATGGCAAATAGCTAGTTACAGTAAGTGAAACAAGTAGTTTGCAATATTAGTGCATGTTTTTGGATTGTGTGTGTATGGGGTTCATAAGAACAATTCAAATCTATTATGTTTGATAAATATGATTATTTGAGAATCCAGCATAATCTCAAACATATTTGGATTAGGTTAACCCTAGCTAAACTGAACCCGAAATAAATTTGGATTAATCTTTAGAACCCAAACAAGTCAAATTTAGAATCCGAGTGCTTTTAATTTCCGTTCGAGAAACCTGAATCAAATTAAAAAACCAATCAACTTTGCCCTTTTGAGAGGGGAAATAAACAAAAAAAATGAAAGTTAAAGAAAAACAAATGAAATTCCTAATTCCCCCGTCTATATATCACGAAAAACAAATATACACACAAGGCACACCCTAACGGCAGTTACCTAAGCTCACAAATGTCCACACCATCGCTGTTGTTGTCACCTCCGTATAGGCGCGTTGGCGCTACAGTCATTGCCACCTTCCTCGTTCGAACTGATTTGCTTCCTAGTTCCAACTAATTTGCTTCCTTATTCATCGTCCTAGCTGCTGTCGTTGTTATTGTCACTACCTTCGTCTTCGTTCATCATCGTCAACCACACAAGGTAAGGTTAACTTAAGGCTTCGTTCACCATCGTTAGTTGTACTCGATTTGTTTTTGTTGTTTGTTAAATTTTTGATGCGCTATCGCAGATAACTGAAAATGAAATCTATACTCCTAAAAATATATATACTTATGTGAGTAAGAATTGTTCCCACAGAGAGTATCTAGCCTAGATGCTTCGTGAGTGAAGATGGTTTGAATATAACGAAAATAATTTAAAGAAAAACAACTAAGAAACAATTCAAAAATATCAAAATTAATGAAATGAATAAACCTTGGTCTTAGTCAACATCTACCATCGGAATTTACAACTAATCATCTAATTCACACTTGAGTATTTATCGGTAAAACTATTCTTCCTATTTCTCTTTAGTCGCAGTTAATTAGAACACAAGTGATCTCATCAACCCTAACTACTAAATAACCCAATACCAGAGCTAAAGATTTAATCTAGTAGCAGCCTTAAGAATTAGAGAAAACAATTAAGCTAAACAACACAACCACAAGCAGTTGCATTTAATTTAGCCCCGTGCTCTTTTTAAAATCTAATAATTTCTGAGCAGCAAATCATTACATTTTAATTGCTTCACAAATTAGAATAATAAACAAATTACAGATTTGATATTTAGCCTAGTAGTAGATTGCAACGATTAATAAACTAGTAGGCCTCCTAGTAGTTGATAAGTGCATATTTTCTTTATATTTTACTATTAATTTCTCCATCTTTTTCTTTTTTTTCTTAAATATTCTAATTATTTTAGTTAATTTTTAATTTAGTTATTTTGTTAAATAATATTTATTATGTTAATTTTTATCTTAATTTTTATATATTTTTTATTTTAGGTATACTTTGAGATTAAAAAAAATTAAATCAGAATATTTAAGAAGAAATCTGCTTAAAAGAATTAAAAAAGGAAAAAAATAAAGAAATTTAATTACAATAAATCAAGGAAGATGCAATTTAATTATCCATCATGCATGCATTCACGTGGAGCACTAGGAAACAATTATGCATACATGCATGTGGAATTCAATCCGAGCAAAGCCAATAAAAGTAATTCATGCACATGTAGACATAGAAGCTTATGGCCATTACGTGGAGAATAATGAAGAAATTGAATCTAATTCAATTTGGTGGCTTTCCATTTTTTGGCCTTATAACAATTGGCAATTCCACGTGCATGACATCATATATTATGCAAATTAATGTAACCCGTGAATTAGAATTAAAATCCTCTAAGAATTCTTATCTTATTTGAGTGGCCAATTAGATAGGATTTGAATAAATTTTATTGCTAGATTAAAATTCTTAATTAGTAATTATCTTGATAATTTAATCATTGGTACCAAATTGGAATAAGTGATTGCAATTGGAGAACATAAACTAGGTTAAATAATCTAAGCTTGTGTGTTTATTGTCTAGATCAATCTAATAACTTTCTCTACTTAATGTTTTCATTATCTTAAATTTAAAGAGCTTGTTTTAAATTATTTATTAGCTAGACATTAGGTAAAGAACTTGTTTGGCCTAACGACCTGTTAAGGAAAGATAGAGATTAATAGAGTTTATTGTTATCTATGGTTGATAGTTTCACTAAAAATTGATGATAGAATTGATATATTGATTATGCGTATGTTTGGTGGTAGCGAATGATCCTTTGACCAAACTTTTCATCATTATTATTTCTTTATCGTTTAATTAGAGTTTCTATTAAATTATTATTTTCGTAATTTTAGTTTCTTTATTTCTTGCTATTTAGTTAAAAATTCATAAAAACCCCATTTTATTTATAGTTGGTATTTTATTTATTTAGATTAATTTATATTTATTATTATTATTATTATTATTATATTATTATTATTATTATTATATTTTATTTTAAGTCTTTGTTTTAGAGTTAAAAATAAATACAACTAGCATAGTCTTCATGGGATTAATCCTTACTTACTCTGTACTAGTTGTTTATATCATTAGTAAGGTTTTCATTTTGGTGTACTATAACAACACTACCAGTAGTTAAATGCAATAGTTATAAAAATAAGTCCAGAAAAACATTCGATACTCAAAGCATAAATTAAATAATAAAAACAAATTAGATCTCATAGTTTTACTAATTTAGAGGGTTCCGTTTCGTTCGACCAATTACAAAAGTTAAGCCACGTAGGGCCATACTTGAAAACTCGAAGGATGTGAGGAATAATTTTTTCACTTTAATATAATAGAATTTACTTTTGAGTGAGACTATTGGCACTCCTCAAAAACTCTTATAAAACCCCTTTTTCCAAAAGCACCTACTACGAAACTTAAAATAACACTATCACTAATAACACCCACACATTAATTCCATAAATCACCTTGCCTATTTCTTCCCATTGAAGACCTAAAAAGCTTTATGGACAGATAACAAAAGACCATAAAATTATCCAATTTAGTGTATTATTATATAGATCTTCGATCAAAAGATAGGTATTGTAGACTCTCCAATGGCAAGTGAGTATATACAATAGAAAAAAATTTCTTATGAACTTCCCAACAAAAATAAAACTTAAATGATTTGTTTCTTCTAAAATTATTTGTATAACAATCCTTAATTTAGGATTTCAAGAAAAGAATTCACTGTAAATTTGCCGCAAAAATACTGGCAGGAAGCAACGGTAACGATAAAGGGTTTAAAAAGAAATATGCAGTTTGATTTGAGGAAGAGAGATTGATTTTTTTTCGTCATTTTATTAGAGGTTAAAATTGTAAACACATAAGAGGTGTTTTATAAGGATTTTGAAGGGGTGCTAATAGCACCGCTCTTTTCTTTAAGCTAACAAGCCCCCTTAAGTATAATAATAACAAAACTGTTTCAAGCACGCGGGATGAGGTATATTCAAATCTTATTCAAGCCCGTCGGACCCGTCACAAGAGCTCAAGCCAAGAAATTCAAGAAGCGGTTAATGGGTTGATTCAAGCAACTTGAGCTCAATCAAATTCGTGGAGGCCTGTTGAAGGAAATGCATGATTCATGCTCTTGAAGTTTCCAAATAATCACTTCCATGAAATAGGAAATTGGCTTGTACATTATGGCGGGAAAATATATTATTTTTCCTTTTCGAATACTTTCCTGTTTCTTAAGGGGGCTAGTGGAGAAACAATCAGTTATTTCTCTTTTAATTGCCTAGTTTCTATTTTAATTGATATAAGGCATTTAAGCCAATTATGATTATGATTTGATTTAAATTCTTTCCTATTTTCTTAGATTATGATTCTGATTTGATTTAGATTCTTTCATATTCGTTTAGATTCAGATTCCGATTTAATTTTGGTTTAGGATTTACTTTCAAAATTCTTGTAACCAACCCTATATAAGGTACTCACATCTAATAAATAAAAAAAGATCAGTTTTGATGCAACTGATAAGAGAGTTAATTCTCTTTGGTTCTTATAAAAACTCTTGGAACTTATCAGATTTCGGTGGGGTTCAAACTCTTGACTTATCAATTGGATCATCCATA